>NW_026775571.1:96450247-97050247 GCF_030987335.1 Cornus florida | reverse complement strand
AATTTATGCATAAAAAAAAAAAAATTGTTATTTACTTTATAAATGTCCCAATTTCTTAAAAATGTAGACGATTTTTTGATCCAATACATATATTTCAAATAAATTATATTTTGTTATTACTTTTTTTCTTTTTCTTTTTTATTTTTAAATTAAGATAGTTAATTCTTTCATCTAAAAAAATTAAACCAATTTCTTTTCCTTAAAAATAAAAAATATGGTACCAGTATAATTTTATGTATCTTAAATTATATATCAAATATTATGCATTTCCCAACATAAAAAGGAAAAAAATAATAATAATAAAACAAAGGAAGAAAAAAAAAAAAGTTAATATGCATAAAGTTATACTAGTACCTATTTTCTTTTATGTTGAGAAATGCATAATATTTTATATATAATTTAAGATGCATAAAATTATACTAGCACCATGTTTTTTATTTTTAAGGAAAAGAGATTGGTTTAATTTTTTTAGATGAAAGAATTAAGCATCTTAATTTAAAAATAAAAAAGAAAAAAAGAAGTAATAACAAAATATAATTTATTTGAAATATATGTATTGAATAAAAAAATCATTTTAGACGTCTACATTTTTAAGAAGTTGGGACATTTATAAAGTTAAAAAAAAAAACAATAAATTTTTTTTTTTTACTTTTTTTTATGCATAAATTATTCATGAGGGTAGATTGCTCCAATTTATTAAATTGTAAAATTAAAAAGGTCTCCTAAACGGTCAAAGGGTAATTTGGTCAAAGGGTAATTTGGTCAATTTTTCATGTAAATGGGTGTCTTTGTCCATTTTTGAACCTTCAGAGGGTGTTTTTGTTCAAAAAATAAGTAAGTTTCCTCTAAATATCTTTCTGTCAAACCTTAAGAGGTGTGGCTGAACTTTACCCTTCTTTTTTCTTTCTTTCTTTGTTTTTTTTTTTTTTTAGGTGTTTTTCTTTCCCACAGCCACACACACACACACACACATGTATAGACTGCATTAATTAGGAACGCAAAGTCAGTCTGATACAAGTAACAGCGCGTTATTTTGGCAGCATTGTATAAGCGTCTTACATATATTAAAAATAATATATATATATATATAGCGTATACTTCATCAATATTTGTTGAAACTGTTGTTCCACAACAAACATTCTTCACCTTATAAATTCTGTTATGATTGACATTGATTTTCATGTGCTGAGCTGAATTCACCCTTAGATACTAGATATTTTGAATATGGATTTTTTAATTGCCAATCTAGATAGTTCTTGTTATTTTAATCACATATTGTCAAAAATTGTTCAATCAAAGGTATTAAATTCTTTAGAATGTTACCACCGCGCGCATGCTTATTAGTAGAATTGCTCTTCTTGCTGAGACTTTCATCCAGGATTGGATTGCGTTTCCCTCCCTCCTATGCGCGGAGGGCTCTATTTGTTGTTTCCTGTTTTGATGCTTAGCTTGTTTCCTTTCTTTGTTATTAGGAGAAGAGTTTACGAGATTTATCCTTTTTTAGTAGTAGCTTATAAGTTATTACTAGACAAATTAAGTGAGCCTTTTCCAATTAAACAAAATAAAATATATATATACACACACCATAATAAAATAAAGGGTTAACTTCAGTTATACCGTCTCAAGTATGTCCAATCTTCAAGGGAATATCCCACATTTGTAAAAATTCAGTCAGACCCCGTCAAACATTGTTGGCTGACAAAGCAAAATAATTAAATGAAATGACTAATTTACCCTTTTTGTCATTTCCTACGTAACCAATTGGTGACCAAACGAAAATCCATTTCCATAAATAGGTCTGGCGAGCTTCACGACGATGATTGCATCAAAAGGACGACACGGGTTGATCCCAGAGGCCAGAGCCTCGTCGACGCGACGATGCCTAAACGATGTGTTCTTTGATGGGTTTTGATTCAACTCGGAACGAACCCACTTCAAAGCTCAGTTCTGAGCTCTCACCGGCAAACCATTGAAATCGATGCTAAGTGACAAATTAATTAATCATTTTACATAGAATTGTATTTGTAAAATAATTTTCAGAAAAAAAAAAAAAATGGACGAGGAAAATGGATGAGTCTACAATCATGAACAACAATACAAATTACCTAAAAATGATGGCAATAATAAAGGTGAAAGCAAGGAGCAGGTTGCTGATGGCCGAAGAAAGTGTTGGAGAAGTGTAATTAATGCCTACGAATCCCATGATTTGAGATGTATACCTACTCACATCCAATTAAACATAGTTATTCTCCATGGAATGAACTTGATCACGACGAATGCTCAGGATCGTACGGCCAAAATTAGTCAAAGAAGCTGATGGACCTTGATAATCTGTTAATGGCATTTCTCACACGAACAAAAATCGCCTCAAAAGATTGTAAATTTCTCACAATAATCAAAATCAAAACTTAACAAGGAGAGAATAACACAATTGGGTCCCAAAATCGTTGGAAATGAAGAGACCCAATTGAAAACAGTAACACTAGAACGCAAATGACCAAACGGGTTCACATATTTTTGTGACAAATTAACAAACACACATTAGGTTTCAAGTAAAACCACAGAGAATTGGAGGGGATGGAGACGAACAAGGCAAACCAGAAATCAATTTTAGAGAGAGAGAGAGAGAGAGAGTAAAGAGGATATGGTGGTTGTGAGAATGTTGAAACCCTATAGGAGAGAGAGACGCTTATATTGGGAATGATTTGGACCACGTAAAATAGGATCGTTGAAAGAGAAAATTCGAAAAGCGTAGGCTAAAGAAGGTATTACGTGAGGGGAGGACAAGGAGAGCTGTAACTGCATATGCATAAGCAACGAAGACATGGTAACTAATTAACCTTTGACTGTAGCCGAATAGAAGTAAACCCAGTAAAACACCGGCGGAGGGTGGAGTCCGATATACCGAGACTAAACAGCGAGGAAGAAAGGTTCGACTGAAATTGCCTCCACAATGGGTTTCATGAACGAAGAGAACGGTGGTGTAGTGATATGCGAGGCCATGGAACAAAGAGATGGTGGTTTAGTGATCCGCGAGGCCATGTAATTTGGCTGTTCCTGATCGGCCAGCTCCAAGCATCCTCTTAACTTTTCTCTTCCTGTTTGCAACTCTCTCCCATTCATGGCCTCTGTCAACAAGCTCAAGATGGTGGTGGACAAGTCCGGCCGTCGCGTGAAGCTGACCCGCGCCAATTGGTCCGGCCACCTCTTTATCTCTCTAAAAACTAAAAGTGGCTTGACTTCTCTCTTTCCAACAACCAAACTTAATCAGGGCTAATTTGGGTATTAAAATTTATTTTTTTTGCTTATGTCAGTAAAAGTTGTCTCTAACTAACTTTGACCATTGACCGAGAAAAAATTGAATTTTTACAAACATAAAAAATCTCATTGAAGATTGGACATACGTCAAAGAGTGTCCCTGAAGTTAACCTAAAATAAATTTCTATTTGCAGTGTATACATGGCAGCTGGTCATGTACAGTAGCCATAAAACAGGCCAGTATAGTCAGCCAATTCTGGCAGACTGCAGTTGTGGCCCTCACTTTCCCTTCTCTCTCTTTTCTTTTTATCTTTTTTAAAGCGGCGGGTCTTTGTGAAGAATAAATTCAATTTCAAACCAACCCTCACTTCTCTGTTTTTTTAAAGTGGTGGGTCTTTGTGAGGAAATAAATTCAAACTATTACAAATTATAGTGGGATCCACAAATATATTATATCTATGCAAGAATTGTAGGCCCAGTAGGCCTACAAAGCTACAACTTATATTAATAATATTTTATTAATTATTGAATTAATTATATCCTAATTGAATTACAAGCGCATTAAAAACTTTCATTTTGACGCGATTGTAAACATACATTACTTGATTCGATTGAATGTCTATATATTTATATGTGGGGATAACTCTACTTAAAAATTACACTGACTCCCTCTAATGTGACTGCCGGTGAGTTGTGTTAGAGATTTCTGTGAATATACTAATATACCCTCCATATTATATTACTAATGATATGTGATAGTAAATTACTCTTTTATCCTAACAGAATAGGGATAACATAATAGGATGACAGTGCAGAGATGCCAGATGCGGCGTACGAGAGCACAGTGGAGGGGTTCGGCAGCACTGTGAGCTTCTTTTCAGGTGAGGGGAAGATGACAGAGCCGACGACGGAGACGAATCCATGCCAAATCAGGTTCCAGCAAGTAAGGTGGCGTTTCGGCTTGATTTCTCTCTCTTTTCGGAGATCGATGAGCTCGGTGGAGTCGTCGGAGCCACTGGAGAGGCAGTTGTTGAGGCGATGGAGAGTTTGGGGAGAGTGATACTCTCTGTGTGGGTTTGGCTCGACAGATTGTTCTGATTGAATCGATCGGTGCGACGATTTATATATATTATATAGAAACATAGACGTGTCTGTAATGCAACTGTAAGAGGTGGCTTTTACAAAATTACAAAGAGAAAAATAAATTGTGATAGGGATGCGATGATTTTTTAAATCTCCTTTGCAAGCCGGCGGCCGAGAAAACAACAGCGATGACGGATGACATTTTTTTTCTGAATCCCCAATCTTTGAGTTCTGAATTCGAATCCATGCTTGCGAGGTTTGTGTGTTGTACTGGTTTTGGTGATTCTAATTTAACTGATTCAATCATGTTATAACCTTGATATTGCGGGCACAGATTGTTAGTCACTTTACAATTTGCTTCAAATGACAGTGAGGTGAGAACTAAGTACTGACTTTTCATGGACAACTATATCGTTGATGGAGTTGCAAAGTGGTTGTTCAGTGGTGAAGGTCTGCTATTGCATTTTATGGATAATGACTGTTGTCGATATTGTAATTGTAATCAATTAAATGTATATGTAATCAATTATGATGGAAATTGTACATTGATAAATCTGGTAAAGAGGTTATGGAGAGTAGATTGAGAGAAGATGCTCTAATAGGATATAGGAGGCAATGTATTTGGATGTTTTAATACTTTTCTTCATCATTTATTTTTATTTTTATTATATTGAAATTTAAATAAAAAAGTAAGGGTGCAAATGTCTTTTCAACTATAATAAGGGAAAAGGTGGTTTTTCACTTGATGATGTCATCAAAAATGGCCATTGACCGGCGTTGACTTTCACTTGAGGGGGCTAAGTGTTATGATGGAATAAACCTTGAGGGACGACGGTGTAATTTTTTAAACGTGAGGAGTACCGACTGTAATTACCCCTAACCCTAAGAGAGATAAGTGTAATTACCCCTTTATATGTGTGTCATTCAGTAACGATATAGAAAAGAATCTACTCAAATTCTCTCTTTATTATAACAAGCTAGTTCTCCAAAAAGTTATGAAACACGAACATTTCTCTCAGGGGTCCCGTACTAATGTCGGATACAGACACTTGTCCGACACTTCTGTAAAGTGCCCAAAAATTATTTTTTATTGGACACAGGGTGGACACGACTCGGACACGGCTCAGACACGAGGTGGACACGAGGGGGACACAACTCGGACACGGTGAGGTGTATTTTGTATTTTTTTTTTAAGATAAATGGGGTACCTAATGTAATTTTTTTAAAGTTTAAAAGTAAAATTTTGAAAAAATAAAATAACAACTACAGACAACAGAGTACTACACAGTAAATTTATTTTCTCTCACTTCCTCTCTCAATCTCTCATCTTCTTTAATTATCTCTGTACATGAACAAAACAATTTTTTTTTTTTTTTTTTTTAAAGTTACATGAACAAGACTTTGTGAAAGACTGAAAGTATATACGTTTATTCATGTACATATTTAGCCCATTACAACTATGTCTCTTCTACACATCTTCGTTTGGAATTTGGATCAATTTTATTTTTCATTTATATTCTGTTTTGTCTTGTTTATGTTTTTCTTTTAACAAAGATGAAATTATTAAAATTGGTCATGTTATTTGTTGTTATTTTATTTGCAATTTTATATTTATATATATCTGTTTATTATTAGAAAAATGAATGTGCAAGGTTCTAGTAATTATATTTTGAATATATAATTATATATATATCATTTTATAGGCGTATCACCGCCGTGTCCATGTCCTATTTTTTTAAAGATTTTCGTATCGCCACATCTGTGTCGTATCGTATCTGTGTTTCGTATCCGTGTACTTACTTCATAGACAAAAAGTAATTATTTTTTATGAGACAAGGAGTCCACAGGTCATTGACTCCCACTTTCTTTTCCCCTTGGTTGAACACATATATTCTTTGTTCTCGAAGGGCGTAATCACAAGCTAATTCAATTGTATTATATATTATATTTCTTTCCTTGAGAAAAAAAAAAAATTTGTATTTTCTTGTAGCTAAATGACATACCATTCACGCACTTATTTTTTTTTTCTGTGTTTTTCTTTCCCACAGCTATACACACTCACACATGCATAGACTGCATTACTTTGGAACGCAACGATACAAGTAGCATCATGTTATTTTGGCAGCACTGTATAAGCGTCTTACAAATATTAAAAATAATATATATATATAAGCGTCTTACAAATATTAAAAATTATATATATATATATATATACTTTTTGATAATATTGAATTGGTGTATTAAAATTAAAATTAGGAAAAAATTAATTTAAACTTTGAATACACAACTTAGTTCAAAGTTTCAACCATTTTTTTTCAAAATTTTAATTTCAAAAGGTACTTTTAATTTCCAAACACAACATATATCAATAAACTTGTGCCCTCGTGCCTATTGAATCATCATCTCTTTACCACACAACCTAACAACTATAAATTGAAGGCCAGAAGGTGCTCTCAACACACCAATTTCTTACCCCCCATAAGGTGATTGACACACACACTGTGTGCGTGTGTGTGTATAATGTAGCACAAAATCTATTATTCGGTGAGTATGATTGATCTGACTTTTATTCATTTTATGAATATTGGAATATACTTATTCATCGGTGATTAAGTACATTAGGATATGCATTTATAATTAGACCACATTAATAATTAGGAGTGAATACATGCTAAAAAATGAATAGACAAATTGTCCTGTATACTTCATCAATATTTATTTTATATTCCCATTGCTATAATAAGAGGCTGAAATTAACCAACGGATCCCATGTCACTCTTTTTCTATTAAAAAATAAATAAATAAAACACAACCTATACGTACATGCAGTAAAAGCCAATATATATTAAGGCAAACGCCTTAGCTAGCAAAGTGAAAAAGAGAGAATTAAGCATGGAGAACAGTGATGGTGGTGAGATCAATCAGCCCATGTTGCAACGCAAACAATCTGCAACAGGGGAGCCGGTAAGCTCCGCCCTCGAAGACGTTCTATCTGATACCAGCTTGTCCTACTTCCGGCGCCTCCAACGGGCCACCGCCGTCGAACTGGTTACCCTCTTCCGCCTCGCAGCTCCGGCAATCGCTGTTTACTTGGTCAACAATCTCACCTCCATGTCCACTCAGATCTTCTGCGGCCATCTCGGCAATCTTGAACTCGCCGGCGCCTCTCTTGGCAACACCGGCATCCAAGTCTTCGCCTATGGTGTCATGGTACTATCTCTCTCCCTATATATATGTATATGTATATATATGGTAGTAAAGTATAAGACTCTGATTGAATAACTAAGCTAACTAAACAACACAAAAGAAAATTATCAATATATCAATTAATAGATATATTGAAGTTTTTTTCCCGGTAAATTAATATATATATATATATATATGTATGTGTGTATGTATGTATGTATGTATTCATGTATGTATGTATGTATGTTGAGGTTATTAATGTTTAACATGGTTGGTAGTACTTACATGTATGGGCTGTGTGTGTATGAGAAACATCTATGGGGTATGTCTATAAGTGTTCATGCGCGCATATATATATATATATATATATATATATATATATTGTTCTCAACCTTCTATACACTGTAGGTGTTTGTGCCCTAGACTACAATAACTAGTTAGATGTTTATGGATCACGGGCAAGGATCCTCTTCAGAAAAAGAGAGGTTCTGCACATTCACCAATCATTGATATGGCATCGTTATTAGTGGAAAAATTCAATCCAATGATCAATGAGTGTATAGGACAATCCTTATCCGTAGTCCATAAACACCTATAGACCACGCCCCGCAATCAAAAAGCTCACCTGTCCATGACACGCTCTCATTGGCTAGTAAGACATTTGAGTTATATTACAAGCTCTGATTGGTATTAATCTCGAACCAACTAATAATTTTTTCTAGATTAGAGTATTTGGTCGCGCACCTATTTATCTAAATGACTATATATATAAATATATCAAGTAATTCAAATTAGGAGTAACTGTTCATTCAATATCATGGACTTATTACAAAAATTATTAAAGATATCAAATATGACACGAGAAATGAAAATAAACCAAGGATTATATTTCAATGGCTTTTTTTCACTTAAAACACCTAGAATTCAAGTGTTTAAAAGAACAATGTGAGTATATGAGTTTCGTGAAATAAATAAATATATATACGCATGTGTATGAGTTTCGTGAAATAAATAAATATATATACGTTATAATAAATTTTTTCTACAGCTAGGAATGGGAAGTGCAGTGGAGACTCTATGTGGCCAAGCCTATGGAGCAGGCAAGTATGATATGTTAGGAATATATCTACAGAGATCAACGATCGTCCTTATGGTAGCTGGGGTCCCACTTATGATCATCTACATTTTCTGTAAGCCCCTCTTGCTACTACTCGGTGAATCAACGGAGATCGCGTCCGCAGCAGCATTGTTCGTGTACGGTCTCATCCCACAAATATTCGCATACGCCGCTAATTTTCCCATCCAGAAATTCTTGCAAGCACAGAGCATTGTGGCCCCGAGTGCAATCATATCAACGGTCACGCTTCTCGTAAACATTTTATTAACGTGGCTCGCGGTGTACGAGTTCGGGTTGGGATTATTGGGTGCTTCGCTGGTGCTGAGCCTGTCATGGTGGATCGTCGTCGTGGCACAATTTGTGTACATCCTGATGAGTGATCGGTGTAAGCACACGTGGACTGGGTTTTCGATGTTGGCATTTTCTGGGCTGTGGGATTTCTTGAAATTATCCACTGCATCCGGGGTTATGCTGTGCCTGGAGTCTTGGTATGTGCAGATATTGGTGTTGATTGCTGGGTTGCTTCAGAATGCTGAGGTGGCATTGGACTCCCTCTCTGTTTGGTAACACACTCTCTCTCTCTCTACATTCCATGAATGTACGAACCATTAGTTTTAGTTTCTTCATGAAACATGACACATCAATTGATTTACATTGTCTTCCTACGTAAAATTTAAAACAAAAAAAGCAATCAACTAATTCTTTATGTATTGATGGTTCATTAATTAACATCGTCGTATGTTGTAAAAATTTAGAATTAAAGTCCGTTTGTTCAATTGATGTTTCATTAATTAAGATATCTTATTTTTACAAAATTCGAACAAAAATATATTTCACATTACTTGTGAATCAGAGTAATACTACGACGTCAAATTGATTTTATAAACGATTTCAATAATTATTGTGTCATAAGAATTCTTGTACTTTAATCAATAAGATATAATCTCTCTTTTTTTAAAGTGTTTAAGTAATACGCGTTAGCTGGTATCAAAATTTGATTGAAATCACACCTAAGAAAATCATTTCATGTGATAATTCATGTTAATTGTGATCATGCATTATATAATGCGATAAATTTTGTTATATAATTTTTGCATAATGATATTATTATATATATGTTATCTTTGAAGTCTGAACAGATGCCACCATCATAAAGAATTTAATTATAGGGAAAGAGAGAGTGTATATATATATATAGCTTGAGGACAAAATCTGTAAGTGTATTTATATGGTCGTGGTTGAGGCCAGAGGTGTTATCCCGCCAACTAACATTCAAATTGTCTTTATGTCAATCCTAATTTCATTTGCATTTGTTAGAAAATGTTGTTGCATTTGCAAATTGAGATGATTGTGATGAGTGTTGGGATTATTATCACATGAAATGTTGTTCGGGTCTTATAATAACAAATTTAAACATCACAAAGTTTTGCCTTTTAAAATGCATCAGGTAAGAGTTAAATTCATAACGTCTGAATTTTTGACTTGTCTCTTAAGACTTTTTAATCATAAAACTAAGGATTTATCATTTCATAGTTGATATACAAGGATTATTAATTTAAAATTTAAAGCTTCAAATATATATATATATATATATATATATATATATATATATAAAATTCGTGTTAAAATTAATATATAAATGCTAGACTTTATTACAGCATAAATTTATGTAAATGCCATATATATAAAGAAATTTCAATTTATAATGCTTTAGATTGTTCCTTTAATTTGATACATGGTAATGAATTAATGTAATGTATTAATAATTTGCAAATGCAGCGTGACAATACTTGGATGGGCGTTCATGGTTTCAGTAGGATTTAATGCTGCCGCAAGGTTAGTTACAAACAAAAAAAATGTTACCAAATATGATATTATTATTATTTTTCTTATAATTTTTATTGTGTGTTATTGAATTTTATGTCATATAAAATATGATTTAGTTGAATCAAAATTGCTCGATGTTGTACATTGCATTAATATATATATATATATATATACAGTGTGAGAGTGAGCAATGAGTTGGGTGCTGGACATCCAAAATCGGCTGCATTTTCGGTTGTGGTGGTGACAATGAGCTCTCTCATCATCTCTGTGATATTAGCCATTGTTGCGTTCATGTTGCGCCATGTCATGAGTTACGCCTTCACCGGTGGCGAAACCGTAGCCAATGCAGTCGCCGAACTTGCCCCTTTGTTGGCCGTCTCCATCATACTCAATGGTGTTCAACCTGTTTTGTCCGGTGAGACTTTCTTTCTAATACCATTTATACAACCAATCTAATACTAACAAATGATTAACATCTGACTTTTGCATCCAGAAAAATTCTAGAATACCCTAGTATCGTACCTTCGAGTACCTTATCTGTTAAACGTGTTAGTGAAACTCACTTAATGAATGATTCAACGGTTGGGAGGATTCAGATAGTACGGTATTACGAGAGTACCCTATCATATGCACACACATATATATATATGATAAAATAATTTTTTTTTTCTATATGACACGTGCATTTTATTTTAAAAATTTACAATTACCAAATTAGAGTAATTTTATCACGCCTTTAATCCGTATGAGATGATGTCTCATCTACGAAGAGGAAGTTGTAAATTCGAGTTTCAGCAGAGTGGGCCTGCTTTTAATTTTTGAAAAAATATTTAAAAAATAATAATAATAAAAGAAAACTTAATGGCTAATTAAAGATTTAACTTTCCAACATGCAATGAGCGCATGAACGGACAATGAAGTGTGTGTGTGTGTGTGTATATATATATATGTGTGTGTGTGTGTGTGTGTATATGTGTGTGTGTGTGTGTGTGTGTGTGTGAAGTAGAAAAAGATTGAAATGTTACTTTAATTAATAAAAAAAGTAAATAGCTGATCAAATTGGTTTTGTCTAGCTAGCTATCCCATGACATTGAACATTGTGATTCTCAATCATGACACGCAGACAAATAGGTCAAGTTCAGGCTCTGGCAAGCGCACTGACCTTTAACTTGTTTCGATTTAATTATTATATTAATAATCAGTGGCTCAACTAGAGGTTTTTTTAAAAAAATTTACAATTTTTTTCCTATGTCTAATTAGTCTCTTACACGTGATAACACGTGTTAACTTAATAAAATAAAATAAAAAGAATTTTTCCAATATATAATTAATTATAGTTTCTGCATGAAATTCATCAAATGTACTAATATATATATCCTATCTCTGTGTGTGGTGTGTGTTTGCTTTCTTGCACGAATTGCAGTGAAGAGGACATATATATATATATATATATATATATATAGATTATCACTGCACTTCATGGATATAATATATAATTATTATAGAAAAGAGATCTCGGTGCTTTAACATCTAATCCCCAAAATTAACTAGTAAAATATTAAAAACTAGTACATGAAATATGGAATTTGGAAAGCACTTTTAATGTGTTTTGTCCAGCTTATTTGGAAATTGGCAGACAGTAAAGAGACAATCCACATTATCACATAAAAGTATAGCATAAATTAAGCAATCTAGCTAGCTAATAGTCTTCTCTTAGCTACCAAGTACACAAGCTGGTTGTTCGACATATCTATCTTTTTTCTCTCTCACACACATACACATAGTACTACAAAGTCTATGATTGTGATATATCATTAATTATTTTTCGATTTTTTTTTGTGAAATGATTGAAGGGGTTGCTGTCGGGTGTGGATGGCAAGCATTTGTTGCTTACGTCAACGTTGGATGTTACTATGTGGTTGGAATTCCATTGGGTTCACTTCTTGGCTTTTATTTCGACTTTGGTGCTAAGGTATATATATATATTATACATATGTATATATATCTATCTCTCTCTCTCTCTCTCTCACAAAACTTCAAAGACATTATACATTGTATGCAAAATGAATCATATTAAATCTAATCCCTCTCCTGTTGAATGTTGTAAAATTTCTTAAGGTAGTGATACTTAGGCTCCACGTTTGGACCTAAAACAACTCGATCCCGCTATTTCAATCTCAGGCCAGATGATACTTGGACCCAACATTTCGGCTAGAATGTTGGGCCTAAGTGTTATTTTTTAATATACTTAAATTTATTTTCAACACTTCTGTTTTAGAATTCTAACATGTGTTAAAATTTAGAACAAATGTATTAAATCGTGTTGAAATCTCTTTTCATCACACTTAAATTATGTACGCGGTTGTTTTATACGTTTTTGTGCAGGGAATTTGGTCAGGGCTTATAGGGGGCACAGGAATGCAGACTATCATCTTAATCTGGGTCACTCTTCGGACCGACTGGGACAAAGAGGTAACATCCAGTAAATTAATCAAAAAAATATTGTAAAGAAATTAGATATATGTATATATATAATTATATCTATACACATAGAGCAACCTATAAAATAATAGATTTTTACATATAAATGGTGCTAATGGCCCATATTTACCATTTGATGAAGTCAAAGTCTCATAGTTTCAAAAAAATATAATTAATCAAAATGTTGACGTGAACATGAAAAACATTATTCACTCTCACAAAGGTATCACTTTTTTGTGTAGCACAAAAAATAGTACCTGATGACAAAAAGTGGAACCTGCATGCATAAAAAATGGTACCTATGTGCCTAAATGTGATACCTCTGTGAGAATAAATAGTGTTTTTTCATGTTTTTATTTTTTTCGAAACTATCAGACTTTGACTCCATTAAATGATAAATATGAGTCATTAGCACTATTTATATGTAATAATCTGTTAAAATAATGTGAGACTCTGTACCAAATAGTCATCAAAATTGAGGATTGTCTCCTTCCACTAAGGTCATTATTATGCCCCAAAACATTTAAATGGCAACTGAAAATTTAAAGACTCAACCAACAATTTTTATCTACCCCCCACCCAACAACAATAGCAAATATAATTGTAGTTGATAGTTCTGTTACGATACATGGACAAATCAGCCAACGTTGCACGTGATGTGTGTGCAGAGGTTTTATATATATACATACATACACGTACGTTTTTATACACCAACTTTTGTTGTACAATGTATGGTGAGAAAACCTCCAACCGCGGTAAAAAGCAAAATCAAATCCAATTTTTTAAATTAGAATACAGGATAGCCTCAAATTGTTTTTGTTTCAATAATAGTAGTTGCTTTTAACATCATTCAATGAAACACCTAGCTTTGCTTATTGCAATTAACACTACGAGACTAGAATGTCAATGTGAAATGGTAAAATCACTGGACATGAAAGTTACAAATTTTGAAATTTTCAGGTAGAGAAGGCAAGGAATCGAGTGGATAAATGGGAAGACAAGACGGAGGAAGAGGAATCCCTTCTAAAGAACTGAAACACCCACTGCGTGGATCTGAAACTTCGCTCGTACTAGAAAATTCATTAAGCAATTATAGAGTCATTTCTGATTCATTCAGAGTTCATGAAGCAAATAATATGTACAAGAAGCAATTTTCTAATAAGTTTCTTAATTTGAAAATCCGATTATTCTTTAAAGAATTCCGTTCTTTTGTTGCATGTCATTGATCTAAACAGATAAATAGCTAAACCAAATCAACTCACAAATCAATGTTGATATATAGCAAAAATAGACTAGGAAAACATATCTGCAACTCTATATTCATCAAAAAGCATTGTTACTTAAAACCTGTGTTCTATCAACTCTTTTTGAAAGTCATACTCCGAAAAAATCCAACACTGCAACTAAAATCAAGCCATCAAGCCAACTCGAATCGAAAGGGTCCTCGGATTTCACCTGAAGAGGTGGACTCTTTTTTGCCTAGTGTACAATTTCACCTAGCGATTACATAGCAGAAAATAAAGAACAAGATGAGAAACAACTACTCGTTAAAAAACTAAAACCACAAAAGAAACAAGTCATGATCGATGAATAGAAAAAGCGGTTTTACGATTGGATGTTGCATGCACAGAAAATTATATGTTGTCATCCCAAAATAAATAATGACAACATTGTAAGAGAAACTATCCAATAAGCAAATATATCAAGTTTAAGTCATTCATGTAGCTTCAAGGTATATGCTTTCGAAAGAACTAACTGAACATGATATCAACATGACATAATGAAAGAACTAACTGAACATGATATCAACATGACATAATGACAAGTCCTTATACTTGAATGCTTACATATTCTGTATAAATGTTAAACAACTGTTTATACCAACAATAAGAATATAGCAAACACTCAATTCACTAGCACAGGCTCCGAGCCAAATTGTTCCAAGCATAACTGTGGCAACTTCCTAATTGAAGGAGAAACAATGATGGTTACTAAAGATCAGAGAGTATATAACAGAATAATAAAACCTAAAACAGTCTATTCTTAACCAAATGTGTTTATGCTACAATGTCATCAAAATACATCCGTTGCACCAATGAGCAATGATCGGTTCAGAAGGTGCATTTGACTATTTTGGTTCATGCCAGGCTCATTGGTCCCCACCTTCAAGGCCAGACAAAGCAGCATTCTTTGTAACATAGATTTTGACCGAGTAGGACGAGCCTGGCTGAACTGAACCAAAAAGAAAATTAAGGAGTGCAAAGAAGAACCAACCTGCCAAACCCAGCTCACTTTACAAGACGTTCCAGAAAGCACATCCTATCTAGCAAAGACTGTGCTGGCACCACACGAAATGTATAGAGGAACACAACAAAGGAAAATGAAAAAGAAAAAAGAACAAGATGGATAAATGGTTTGCAGAAGTAAAATTCAGTAGAGTACAATTTTGATAGACCAGAATGAAAAAATTGACAGTGACGCTGCCAACAGATAATAAATTTCATGAAGCACAAAAAAATATGCTAATCTTTATTGGACTAGTAGACCAATCCTTTCTTTTCTTTTTTTTAGCTTTTCTCCTTGGTGTACAGAGGTCAGGCCTCCCCCTATTGTACAAGGCTTTCCTTAGTTTTAAATGAAACCTTACCAAAAAAATAAAAACTTGTCGATGTATTTCGTGTGCTAAAGGCACAATCAACAGAACACTTTGTTACATCAGATGGTGTGCTTTCTCATCCTCTGTATAAACAAGGTAGATCAGGAAAATGTGAAGAACTCTAAAAAAATCTTTATGAGCAAAAAAAAAAAAAAAAACACTAAACAAATACAGAGTCTCTGACGGCAAGTAAAACAACGTCATCTCGGAACACAGACATTGTAGAGAAGAGTAACTACAAAGGTTGAGAGGGATCATGATAACGGGCAAAATTGGTAATTATGACCGACAACGATTAGGAAGCTACTTTACCCGAAGAATGTTGAGATTCTGCATTTGTTGATAGGAAAAAGATAACTCAATAGGTTACTAATTTGAGCAAAGTCCACACCAATCTACTGAATCTGATCTGATTGTTTCCGAATTCAAAATCCTTCATGTCACAGGTCTCTGTAGATCTATGTACATCAATCTACTCGCATCTCATCCTGCTTGCTTCTCTGCCCTGAGTCCACGCTGTCCTCTGGTTTTGTGGGTGAAGCCTTGGGTCTCATTATATGTTTGCACATCCTGAAAATATAGTTCATCAAGCCACATGAGACTCACCAAGAAAGAAATGCGAAGAGGATTAGTATGAAAGAGCAAAAAATTAGATCACTGCCACAAAATGTGATATATCAAACCTTTGGAATCATTCATTCGGTCAGGGACGGAGGCACCTCAAATTTCTTGAAAAATCTAGTTTGTGGAACCCTAGTTCTAATTATTAAGGGTGAGTTTGGGGGAAAAAAAGTTGCATTTGGACCCTCCAAAGTCCATTGATTGCCTTTTTATTCCATTATTGTGGTAGTCCTTGCTACAACATATCAATGCTCCATTCATGTGTGTCAGTGTGAATTCAATATAAAAAAATAATAATAATAATAATAAAATAAAATAAAAAAAAAAAAAGAGAAGGAAGCTCAATACTTGACAGTCTCGTTTATCTGCTGCTAGTGTGTTCTTCTCTCTGTTTTTTGCCTTTTCGTACTAACTTTCCATCTCTATTTATTTAAGTTGTTTTTCCTCATTTTTTACATTTATAACCATTAAACTGCAAGACTTTAAAGGTCAGTCTCCCAACCTAATGGTTACAAGGATGCAATCCAGTGAGAGCACCCTCATGATAGATATGTTGTAAAGAATATTAATTAAGACAATTTGGGTTGTGGGGGGGGAGGGAATATTAATTAAGACATATTTTCAAGAAAAATAAATTATGGTAATTTTATATTTTTTTAAATTTTAATTATATAGTACTAGTTCCTTCCCCACCACCACCGCCGCCGCCACAACTAAGAATATAAAATTCCGGCTCTCCACATTCAAATGAGTAGGCTCTGCTATTGAATCTTCAAGGTTAGACTTCAATTTAGAAGTTCTAAAATCTTTGTACAAATTGGTGATAATTGGTGATATGAGCCTTACGCGTCAAGAGCCTCAGTTTTTCTCTTGATATCACTTGACCATAGTATTGGGTCAGCAGTTTTGGGTAATGAATCCTGTTGCTGGGTTTTTTCTCTCAGCCACTGCTCTGCTTTATTGCATTCATGAAAAACCTGCAAAGCAAAAAAGCCCAAATAGCTGACTGATTTATGACCATCAAATCTTTCAAAAATTATCATTATCAACCACACGAAAAAATATACCGCGTCTCTCTCAATGGCTGAAAGTGATCCTACAGCCATCCGATGTTCCACAATACAATTTAATAGAGCCCTTGTTGCTTGTGGACGAGACTCTTCATCCTTGTATCGGTTCTCAATAGGATCCACCAACTAGAGAAAACAAGAAGACGTCAAATGTTTGATTAGGAGACAATCCAAAAAACGAAAAGTAAAATTAACAAAGTGAATCACCTTTTTAAGATCATTCAGTTTCTCATTATAAACATGTTCAGATTCATAATCTTCATCATCATAGAGCCATTCCTCTGTCTGCTGTAGATTCCTAGAAATCCCCTCCCTCTCTGATTCAGTGGCAAAGCTTCGGTACGTATTCAAGAGCTATTCATATAATTTTGTCATTGATACATCCAATGCATAAGATTAAAGAAAAGTGGTTCCAAAGACCAAAAAAAAGTCAACTCAATAACAATTCAAGCTGCCCTTAAACGGATATAAACAAACAAAAAGGTGATGCTGAGTTGCAAAGTAAGCAGAGTTCCATATGACGGAAGCGTGCACACAAATGTATTCAAGAAATACTACATAGTCGATATAAAGTGACATAAAAGACTTGAATGAGTAAAATATTTTTTTGTTAGGAATAATAAGTAAATTATTTGAAGCCATACCTTATTGCGCGTGTCGTAGACATAAGACTCCAAGGTGTTCTTTTTATCCTTAATCTGCTCTATCTTTATGTCTTGCTGGGCCAACTGAAGTTCTTTCTCTAGAGCTTGTACGAGCTCATCCTTTGTCATTCCACCAAAAACACTCTCACTAACTGGTACGTCCTGTCTCTGGACGGCCTTGTCCTTTCTCATTGAATCAGCCTGCACAAGGAAATCACACCATGTCATTTACATTTCCAACTTCAGACTTTATATTGATTGCTTTTGACAAAAATATGCTCGATCAACGGCACCACTATCACACATGATATAACTGTACATGAAAAATGGTGAATTGACACGAGGACCACAGCAACCAACTTGCCCAGAATTTACAAGTCACTAGTGGAAGACTGGGTATCATAAAATTGAACTGAAACCTTAATAGCTAGTATGCCAGGTAGCATAGCACTTCTCCAAAGGAGCCATGACTGTTCAGAAATGCACCAGACACCAACACTCAACACCCCTTGACATGCACCCACCACGTACCGAACATATTGATAATGGGAATAGAAATGTTGATGGAAAAGCATTTGGCTCCTTTATCACTCACTGTAAGTTGCTAAAGGACCCACCTAGTTAAGGATTGAAATTGATCTAAAAGATTTGGACTAAAACTGAAATTTGAGAGTGGCCTTAAGATGATGATTACAAAGTATAGTGATTCTGTGATTTGGAAGCAGTTGATAGGGGTTCGACAGATTGTGTTGGATAATGTTGAGTTTAAGATTGGAGATGGACTGGGTTTTAAACTGTTAATAGACCCCTGGTGTGAGAATCAATCTCTGATACAGAAATTTGGGGCTGCTACCTTAAGACAAGTTGACAGAAATCTTATGGTTTCTGATATAATTATTGATGGCAGATGGGAGATACCTGAGTATTTGCCTGTGGAAGTAAAGGAGGCTGTTCAAAGACTTAAGATTAATTCTGGGACAGATAGTATTGTTTGGAGACATTGCAATTTTTCCTTGAAAGCAGCTTGGAATGCTTGTTGATATACAGGTCAAGTTCAGAAACGGAGTGCCTTAATTTGGAAATATTGCAGACCTAGAGTTGCTGTGGTGGTTTGCATTATTCTTCACAACAGGAATCTATCTTTGGTGAATTTGCAGTAGCATGGGATGGTATTAACATCTATCTATCATAACTGTTGGAAGAATATGGACGCAAATGATCATTTATTTTACAAATGCTCTTATGCTCAGGCAATTTGGCAGGAAATTTTCTGTTTGCTGCAAATGGACCTACCAATCTGTGAGTCATTGATGCAAGTTGTTGATTGGTTTTGTTTGCAAACTTCCACTAAATCTGTTAAGACAAAAGTGTTGAGTGCTATATTTGCAACTACTGTTTGGAAGATTTGGACTATTAGAAATGCCGTACTTCATGATGGATGCAAAGATCAAGCCTCTTTTGTTGCTAAAACTATAGTTTGGGAAGTTTTATCTTACCTTAAACTTAGTTTAGAAGATTTTACAATTATGTTTTAATAGATTCATGCTTATGTATTCAGTTTTTCTTTTTTCCACCATGTACTGGATTTGAGCTTCTTGTAGCTCTTGAATTGTAAAAGGAGGTATGCCTCCTTCTGCACTTGTACTTATTTTCTTTTGTATATAATACCACCATTCAGGAAAAATAAAAATAAAAAGATGATGACGATGACAGTGTACAAATACTTGGCTGATACACATAATGGATAGTCTGGGAAAGAATATCTTCACTTCAATCCTAGAATGATAGTATTTTTAGGGTAAATTTTATATATATATATAAACTTCTAGTTTTAATTTTAAAATTGTGAAAGAAACTTGATCCATTTCTATAGTGAGACACACAATGATTTTGAATAGAGGAACTGCCGGGATATGTATTACCATAATCCATGTGTTTCCATGAAGCATTTACAACTAGGCAAAATCCATATTGATAAAGTATGTACTCTGTGTCTTTGTTTTTGCAACATACCAAACAAATGACAAATCAAATGCGAAATAGAATTTGGAAGCATATATCAAACAGTAAATTTCAACAGAACTTACAGTGGATGTCGATGAAGCACTGGATTGTGCAAAATGGGTAGCTTCAACATTATTTGATACATCAGAAGAACCATGATTGCCAGCTTCTGACTTCTCTGAAGACAAGTGAGCATTGCTCCTCGAAATAGAATCGTCCCTGTGATCTTCTAAAAGCTGAGTGAATGATAAAATTCATGTTGAATTAGCATCCATCTCCCAAAAATGACTGAAAATGGCAAACAAAAACCATACTTACTGAGGCTGACTCTACAGTAACAATTCCATGGAGATTTAGCTGAACTTTAACTTTGACCTTCACTTTTTCCGTATGGGGAACTTGGAATGGGCCAATCTACAGAAACAGTCACTTATCAACTTAACTTCGAATAAAAGAAAATTGCAGAATGTACCCAAACTATACTCAACGCCCAATAGATATAACGCATGGAAGAAAAATATTTTTACATAAAAAAAAATAGATATAGTCAAATTTTAAGAAATATACAAAAATAGAGGTCTCTTGCTGATATATCATCATCAGAACTTTTTGGAGATGAAATGAATCGGAAAGGGAGAGGAAGGAATGAGTCACATAAATGGACTCTAATCAGAAATTCTTGATTTTTTGGCCTCTTTGAAAGTGTAGAGGCTGTTTTGGCCTGTGTTTGTTCCCTTGGGATGTGCTCCCCTTTTGAGCGCTTTTTATACAATTCTTACTTATATAATCTCTACCTGAGACCCAACAAAAAAGAGTGGAACAATAAAGAACTTAAGAAAAGAAATAGGCCTCTCCTTCCCATCAAAATATCTCCTATTCCTGTCAAGCCAAATACACGTCCACACACAGAGAGGCGTAGCCCTCCAAGCATCACGAACATGGGCCCCCACAAAAACACCCTCTCCAAGCCTCAACCAGCTCTCTGGCAGAATGAGACCCACTGGAACCCAAACAAGCCAAGCATCAAATCCCAACAATCCTTATTGGTCAAAACAACTTTTAATATCACAGGCAGTCTTCAGCATTCTGGTAACTCAGAGGCATGATGCAATATCACAGAACTCGGCATCGTAATATAAAAGGACCAATTCAAAGTCATCTTATTGGTCGAAACAACTCATTTTTATGTTCTAGCTCCAATAGGTTACACATGTTGCTTCCAGATGACCAATGCTAAAAGCAATATCATATCAATAAATAATTTGTTTGGAGAGCTCAAAAATGTTTCACTGGTGTCTGCTCAAACCATGATTTATTTTACCTTTACCGTCGCATTTCTTACGTTGCATGCCTATCAAACAAAATCTTTTAAGAAGTTGCACCTCAAATTTTATATTTATAAAATTATTCTCACTTAAAAAATTCATAGACATTGATTGAGCATCTATATCAGTTTTACGCTTAAGAACTCTTAGGTCAATACAATTCATATACTCGATTGAATCTAGATCTTTTATTCCTCCTACATGTGCAACATCTATAAGGAAGCACCTACTTTCTTCCAAGCAACTAATCAATTATTAAAATCCTGACCATTGTCCAAAAAATACCAAAATCCACTTTCGAGGAGGGCAACCCTACTGCTAAGCTAAAAATCTATTGTCAATTTCCAGGCAAACTAAACCAAAAAGCAAATTCATCAGATGAGCCTGGCTTAGGAAACCCATCAATGCCAAAGGACTTTTCCTTTTCTCTAGACATATCCATAGAGTAAAGCTTGTTAACAGACAATTTCAAGACAACAACACATTACGGTCCTTCATGTGCAAAGCAGACAACTCAATTACCTCCCATTACAGATGATTTTCTAAGAATCATCTAACCCCTTTGTAAAAGAAAAACAAAGCATTGTTGTAAAATCTGGAAATATATTATAAATTATCCGCCTACCAAAAAATATAAAATAAATAAACGAATTGGAATAGTACATGACTGAGAAATGCTAATCATTCAGTATCATCATGTGAAGAGAATTTTATGCATTTGCTCAACACCAAAAAAGACCCAAAGTAAACATATAATTGTTTCAAAAGACACGCATGATACTTTAAAGTAATACAATAATAATCTGAATACAGATTAAAACATTTGACAGAAAAGGCATACATAAATGGTATTCATACCGTAAAACTGCTAATTTTAGGCGATACACCGGAAGGCAATTCATTCTGATCAGCATAGAAGGCTTCCAATTGGAACGTATTATTTCTATGCAATGTAAGCATTTTAACACTTGGAAATGGATGGCCTCTTGGAAACAAGATGCCATTTGATAGCGTGCAGATTGGACCTCCATCTGACGAAAATCCGATGGAGAAAGGAAATGAATCCTGGACCTGCAAATGATGAGATGCAAAAAATAGAATTGTTAAATACGAGAAAGCAACATGTATATATATAAAGATGAGAACAAGTAGAGTATTACTAAACTAGGAAGAATAAAAAAAAGTAGAGTATTAGTATATACAAATAAACTCAACCAATGTCCAAGGAAAAGGAGAAATGAAAAGAATTAAAACATCCAAAAAAAAACACATACTTTAGTTGTCTCAGTCTAAGTAAAAGACTTTCTACCCTGTACAGACAAGGATCAAAATCTCGTTCGGCATTTTGTTACTGCCTCCTCAGAAAAGAAGAGGGAAAAAAAAAAAAAAAAAAAACTTTTTGGAAACGACTTTGTTTCAGTCAAAACCCTAGTTTTTCAATTTTGAAATGGGTTCCATGTTAGTTGCTCACAGAACCAAAAGTTTTGGTCTTGTTCCTGTATACAGACAAGAACTTCATTATAAACATTTGAAGACATAACCTCTAAGATATCCTCATATTATTCAATCCAACTGTTATTTATTAAGCAAGGGATCATTCATATCACTGCCTTTCACTGAAGGAAAAGAAACAAACAAAAAAGGAGCCAGTAAAGGGGAGGCAGATAATGGCCATAAAGGGACTGACTTCAATTTAGAAATCAGAACAGAATCATCCATACTAGGTAACCAAAACTCATAAAAAATATATTCTTCAAACAGAAATCTTGCACTCCCACCAGTACCAACTTCATGTGCACCAAAACCACTGCCACTATATTCATTGCTTCTGCTGCTTCTGTTACATGCAACTGGATAAGCTTCAGATACAGAGGTGAAGCTTAGCAGCAAATTCATCCAACCACGAATAGAAACATAACTTTCTTAAAAAGTAATAACTAGTATGAGAAAAATCAAAATAAAGGCAAGTGAATCTCTAATCTCTAACAACATTGAGCACTCAACTTTTTTCTCAATCAGGAATGTCATAAAATACGCCCCATTTTATATACTGTTTTCTGGCGATCTAGTTCAAAGTGACAAAACTAGTTACTTAGAGAGAGAGAGAACAAGTCAGAAAGAACTTTAAAGAAGATATTTAAATCTAAAGCTTTTTAGATTAAGTGGTAATTGTACAAAATAAATGATAAGCAATTTCAGAAAAATAGAAGCAAAAAAAGCATGATCCAGGAAACATTGATAGCAACGAGATGCCCAAAGGTGTCTCAAAAAAAAAAATACCTAAAGGAATATCTCTGATCAAAATCCATATCAAATAAGGATTGAGCAGGATTTTTAGCTCAAAACTAGAGCAGGGTGGACAAAGTTCAAACTTCGAAGTGCCTCTAGATCTCTATAATATAGTAACATATTTGCAAACTTGAATGAATATTTTACAATACAGTTGTAGAATAATGCCCTATGTTACTTAGAACACAGATGGTGAGGTACAAGGAAGAGGAATGGAAGCAGGGTAAGCAGTGACAGAGCCAAAAATTATTTGAGAAGGGGCAATCCTGAAAAACAATAAGAAAAAAAAAATAAAAAATAAAAAGTCAAACTACCATAACGGGGGTTTTATTAACAATTTGTAGCCATTACTAGAATTTTAGCAAAATTCTAAGTGTTTAATATGAACAAACAAAAATCAACGGGGGCGAATGCCCCCACTCAGCCCCATGTAGTTCCTTCTCTGATGGCAAGCTACAGACAAAAAATATGTGATACGATAAGAGTATACCATACGGATCACGTAGTTAGGTTGTATTATAATACTTCCAAGGGCAGGATTGAATTTCTTCCAACAGAGGAAAATTTACTTCTAGGAATCCCAAAAATATATATATATATAAAATAAAAAATACCTCCGTGTACCCTGTATAAATTTATTTATTTTTGTCTTATGGGCCTTCCTTTAAAGCTTTCCCTGAATACATTAGAGTTATTAGATTTCAATTTTTTTATTTTTTTTCCTAGTTGGTACTCACACACGTCTCTACTAAGACTTGAACCCCTGACCTCCCTTTGGAAAGTAAGAGGCTAATACCGCTAGACCACTGGCCCGTTGGTATTAGATTTCAATTCATTTCCTTTGTCTTCATAGTTCAGTCTCGTAAAGAAGGAAACTAGTTGAAGAAATAAGGAAAATAATATTTGGATTTCTAATTATAATGTTTTGGTATAGAAGTGTATCACGTTTTTTATGTGCGTCCCAAAACAAAAATTGCTAAAATATTAACATTTCTGGTAACTTGATACGGGTTCCAACTTTTAACTGCTTGTAAAAGTACATTATAAACAATCTACTGAAAATGCAAGTGTGTCAAATGCACAAGACTGCAATATTATTTTCATTAATCTAAATATCACATGTGCCATTAGGGGATGAATTTGCCTTAACTGATATATTTAGTGTGAATAGCTATTGATGGTAGTTTTATAAATTATGACATTGACACATTCATTATGTCCGGATTTGTATAAATTGATGTTAACACCAATTTTTTGGCCATATATCATTACGACATAAAATTGCATGTTATTAGACAATATCAGACAGTAATGGGATCCTTAATTGCCCAACAGCAAATATAGCCAGATAAACTCTATTCAGTAACATAACTGGACTCTATGTAACCTAGAATCACATACTTGTATTAGCAAGGTATGTGTCTAAATGTCAGACCTCCCCAAATCCCAAATCTTAAGATAAGTCGACAGGGCTTGAAATGCCTCCAAAACTTGGAAACAGGTACATGGACATTACATACTTTAAAATATGGTATGTTACATAAAAGTATAACGCAAGAGGCTATTATTCTTTAAAAATGTACTCAATAATAGTGAAGTTTAAATGAAATACGGTGAAAAGGAGAGATTCTATCTATCTCAGAAGTGTGTAACCCTTCTTTGCTATCACATTTGAGCTTTTCTTCTTCTTCCATCATCAAGAACACATGATCCAGGTGTCCAATTTGGGTAAGTGTGCCGGACACATCCCATCCATACCGATACCAATGTCATATCATGTCGACACGGGTATGTTAAGGGGAATAGGAGAGTCCAGGTAACAAAGACTGGAATGATATACCAATAATTCCATCCAAGATCTATTTATCCAATTCCTTTTTCTCATTTTTTGTGATCTCAGGATGAAAAACACCATTTCAACCTCAATCTACAAAGTTGCGAGGAAACAAATTGCAGAAAAAAATGTAAAAGAGGTTGAAACCTTAGACTATTGGTTTTCAGTAAAAATAGCATGACTGAAGAAATTGACACAGGTTTTCTTAAACTTTGAGCACTTTAGCAGATAGAAGGATAATTTATTTTTTTATATTTGGTCTCCTTTGTTTTTGGTTTAAATAAATTGGAACTGGTTTAAATAAATTGGAACAAGACAAATGATCAGAAACCAGACAATAATCATGAGCATTTAATTATAATCATTAATTTGCATCTGCATGCATATGAATGCATCTAATAGCCATATCATGTTCTTATACTATTCTCGTTCGTTAATTTACAGTGACATATGAAAAAATTATTTACAATGCAATTTAGGGGGTATTAACAAAAAAAAAAAAATGTAGAAATATGACAGAACAATTTGTCATCAAATTAGGTGTACATGTTTGGCTATTAGGAGTCTGGTAGATAATAAAGAAATAACTGAGCCTATCATACATAGGACAGTTCACCTCATATAGAATTGGGGCACTAGACACCTGTCAACATGACCATCTACCTGTGCTGGATACTCAAATTGAAAGCTGTAGCAGTCCAACTTATTTCTCAAAAATTCAAAAACGTACGACAGAGTTATGACTTTATTAAGGAAATTATCATATTGAAGTTATTTTCATCGTCGTTTTACTCTCTAAGGTTCTCTTGCATGCAGATGTACACCAAAACATAAAATAAAAAAGGGTAAATTGCAGTGACACCGCCTCAGGTTTGCCTAAAAGATAGGTAGATACTACTTAGGCCATTTTTGGACAATGACAACCCCCCAAGTTTGCAAACTTGAACAATGACACCCCATTCTATAAAAAAGGAGCCAAACACAGCCTTAATTGACATGAAATGTCTAATATGCCCTAAGATATATTTTAATTAAGTAAACCTACAACCCTCTAGCAGGCTTGCCAAAAGCAATAGGAGGTAGTTTAGGACAGTTGCAGGTGTGGTCAGGTTAGGTCAGGCACATCAATCTAAGATCCAGCTGTAAATTGCTATAAACTCGTATCTGCGGTATTACAGAGTTAATGGCTGTTAGTTCTTAAATTATCTTTCTCTTTTCAATCCTATTTTTGCCAAACACAGATTCTCGTCTCTCTCTTTCAACCTTCTCTTCTCGGTGGTGGCAGCGAAGGCAGAAATATTCCTAGAGTTATTTATTTTACAATTGGACAGACCACTATTTATTTTTGTTTGGTAAAGATAAATAAAAATGTTTTATTATTTTTTCGTTACATGTTGAGTAAATTTAAGAACTAACAGCCATTAACTCTGTGACGCCGCAGATACAAGTTTATGGCAATTTACAGCCGGATCTTAGATTGATGTGTCTGACCTAACCTGACCACACCTGCAGCCATCCTAAACTACCCCTTACTGCTTTTGGCAAGCCTACTAGAGGATTGTAGGTTTACTTAATTATTTTTTTGAATTTCTTTTCTTTATAGTTTTAAAATAAAGGATTAATGCAAAAGTAGATTTGGCAAACTAACAACCCTACTCCTACCGGCCTACCTTTTGCTTTAGGGTTTTCGGTTTACCTATTATTATTATTGTTTGTTTTGTAAATGTTATTATTTTTATGTTTATAATTTTTAAATAAAAATATTTTGGATCATAATTTCTATATTAATAAATAAAATAAAAAATGGTTAAATATGCTATATTTAGTATTTTTACAATATAATATTAAATACAAGAGCTAAAAATGGTCCTTTACAAATTAAAAAATATATATTTTAACAGTTTCCAATAAAAAAAATTTGCATCGTTATTATACTGTAGAACGTAATAAATGCCAACATTCTCTCTTTATACTGTAAAACGTAATAAAAAAATATTGCATCATTATTATACTGTAAAACGTAATAAATAGCAATGTTCTCTCTCTATAGCACCTTCGTCCCACTCCTTTCTCTCTACTGTAAAACGTAATAAATAGCAACGTTCTCTCTCTATACTGTAAAACGTAATAATGTAATAAATAGCAACATTTAAAAATGTTATTCTCTCTCTATACTGTAAAACGTAATAATGTAATAAATAGCAACATTTTTAAATGTTGCTATTTATTACATTATTACGTTTTACAGTATAGAGAGAGAACGTTGCTATTTTTTTTTTTTTTTTTTTTCTCCAGAGAACGTTGCTATCGTGGGTGAAGATGCGGTGGTTGGGTGGCGGCGGCGAAATTGATCATAAATTGATCTTGATATTTCTGTGTTGGCTTTTTTACAGTATTACAGCTCAAGTGCCATACCAGACAATCAATTCATCTGTTGCTCCTCCTTCCAAGCCTGCTGAAACCAAGTCATGGCTAGGCTTAGCTGCTCAATTCTCCACTGCAGTTTAAGCACCATTTGCCGTCTTTTTTTTTTTCTTTTTTCCATGCTATATTTAGTTGTCAGCACTGCAATCTTAATAAACTATATGTTTTGGGTATTATCTCTTTCGGCTTAATCATTCCCAGGCTTAGATCTAACTGTTCTGATCTTACTATTAGTTTTTGTAAGAATTTAATTATCTATATCTTTAATGAATTTATTATTTCCTAATGTAATTTTTAATCTGGAAATGGATGTGTGTGTATATTTAGCAGTCAAACCACAACTCAAAAATATTTAAGTTCAATTCCATTACTCTCTGTATGTTAAAATTTCTGGAAAGAGGGCTTTGAGCTTCTTTAAATTCATAAAATTGATCCACAGCCATGGAAACTATATCAAAATTTGCCCAACATTACTCATTAAACACCCACCTCATTCCAATCATCATTCTTCCATTTTAATAAACTTTAATGAAGAATTTAGAATCACCATTCTGGTATATGTTTCGGAATTTCAATGAATAAATATTATGTTTATAATTTATTTATTTATTCCGACCACTGCATCTTCACCCATGACCTTTGCCGCCGCCGCCGCCGCCGCCACCCGACCACTGCAACTTCACCACAACCTTCGCTACGAAAGAGAGAGACGAGAATCTGTGTTTGGCAAAAATAGGATTGAAAAGAGAAAGATAAGGAGAGGGTAGTTTGGTCATTTTATGAGAGAATTAAAATATATCTTAGGGCATATTAGACATTTCATGTCAATTAAAGTTGTGTTTGGCTCTTTTTTATAGAATGGGGTGTCATTGTTCAAGTTTGCAAACCTGGGAGGTGTCATTGTCCAAAAATGACCTAAGTTGTATCTACCTGTCTTTTAGGCAAACCTGGAGGGTGTCACTGCAATTTACCCAATAAAAAAAATAAAAATAAAAAACACTACTTTTGTGTTATTCAATAAATTCAACAGAGTTATGACTTTATTAAGGAAATTATCATATTGAAGTTATTTTCATCGTCATGTTACTCTCTAAGGTTCTCTTGCATGCGGATGTACACCAAAACATAAACAAAATATAATAATAAAAATAAAAAACTACTTTTGTGTCATGCAATAAATTCAAACATATGCATATAGATCTGCCACCATTGAATGCTAAACAATGTCATGTAAAACAACCTATGTGTTTGAAAAATGTAACTTCAATGTCAAGAAAAATTGGTACAAAAAATAAATGCATATTTGGATTGTAATTATAATGGTACAGTGATGATATGTTGTATGCTCCTCTTGACTTTGTCATTTATCTTTAAACAAGTATTTCAACATGATTAATGATTTTGAAATCCTTGCAACCATTGAAAATAAAGCAAACACTGTATTACACTCGATCCAAACTTCCACACAAAAAAAAAATCATTTATTATGCCAAGAAGACCAGAATATTAAATATCAACAGATAGTACAAGTATTTATTGGTTCAGTATATTATCCCAGATATTCTCGTGCATCTTTATAAATGACACCAAAATCCCTATCAAGTAAGGACCCTAAACCCAAAGCATGATGTTCGAAAAGAAATCCAACACAGATGTAACATCAGGTGCTCTACAGTATGACAATGATGTAAAAATTTCCACAATAAATTTCAACATGTTACTTCAATGTTGATAATTAAAAGAGAACACGAGTTGTGCAATGCCAATACAGAAGTTGTAACAAAATCAAATTAAGCTGTATGAAAATAATTGTACTAACTGCAAAGATCAAGTGCCACAAATGGGACTCCTTGCAAAAGATTAATTGAGGCCAGCTAACTTCCAATTGGTCTTATAAATCACGGATTCAGGTTACTTCTTTGGTTTCTTCATCAATGCTGCAAGGGTTGTCGCAAATTTTTCATCTTTCATCCATTTTTTATGATAAAGGAAAGAATTAGAATGCCATAGATATATCAAATTACCCTCAAACTGGCAGCATAGCGGGTATTATTGCAGGTTATAGAAACAAATTAAGTAGGGGAAAAAGAAAAGATTCACGTTTAACATTTAATAACTAGGAACAAAGAGCATGATGAAATTACATTTTCCGTTCATTGGTAATGGCAAATGGACATTGAATTATCCTTGAAGTAGCATCATCCTAATAAATTAAAAAGGAAAGCTGGTTCTCTCCCATATGGCAAAGGAATATCAAATAAATTAAAAGAAAATTTCTACAAGACAGTTATTAGGCCAGCTATATTGTATGGAATAGAGTATTGGGCGTTGAAAAAGAACAGCGCATTCATGAAGCGGAAATGAGGATGCTATGATAGATGATAAGAGTGAGTAGAAGAGATGAGAAGAGTAATGAACGGGTGAGAAAAAACTTGGAATAGTGCCTATTAATGATAAAATTAGAGAAATTAGACTTAGGTCGTACAATCATATAGACTTATCTATATATATATATATATCACATACAAAGTAGATCCGAAGATGCACCAGTTAAAAGAGGAAGAGTTATTTGCATAGAAGGTGAACGATAAAAAGACCAACCAAAACTTACGTGGGATAACGTAATTAAAAATGATTTTAAAAAATTATATATTAGAAGACGCATGGTATATAATAGGAAAGAATGGAAAAGAGAATTCGCGTGGCCGAAAGGCAAGGATGATGAATTCAGCACAAAAAAACATAAATAAGAATGAATTCAGCTATACTGCAGGGCATTAAAATTTTCAAGATCAAATCAACATTTAAATATTCATCATCCATTATGGAAATACTAACAAAAGCAAGTAACAGCATGCATATATGGAAATAATTTATCAAGAGTTGATTATTGTATAAACAAACAAACCTCATACTCCCTGACGCGGAATATTGGGCTAAGCATTGCGCATTGAAGAGCACAACCACGAGCCACGCACTCACTTGCATTTATAGTCCGGCTGGGTTCTTTCCTGAAAATAGTAGTTAAAATCCTTGTAATAGCTGGTATCCGAGATCCTGATCCAACAAGCTCAACAATATGAATCTTCTCTGTACTCAGACCACAATCAGCCAAAGCCTTACGACAAGGAATACTAATCCTCTCCAACAAGTCTGACGACAGCTTCTCAAAATCCTCCCTTTTAATATAACCTCTAACATCTTTCTCATCCATCAAGCATTCGATATTAAGTGGTGCCTCCGCATTTGCACTCAGGACTTTTTTCAATTTCTCACAAGCCGCCCTAAGCCTAATAGAAGCCCTTGCATTAGAATAAACATCAATATTGTACTGTTCCTTGAATTGTGCTGCAAAATATCTGAATAAAACCTCATCAAAGTCTCTCCCGCCCAAGTTCCTATCAAAAGCATGGGATAGTATCTTCATATGTCCAGATTCAAATGATGCAACAGCCACCTGTGTATCACAATGGCCAATGTCGACAAACACAACATGAGTTGGGCCTGCATTGGAGAAGTCAGTCTTGTAAATGCCATAGCCAAGTGCAGTAGCAGTACAGTCATGCAGCAATCTTAGTGGCTTCAGCCCAGCAATCTCCGCGGCATTCAAATACATACGTCTTTGCAAATCCGTAAAGTATGATGGTATCCCGATTACACAATCTGAAATGGCTATCTCAATATTTTTCTCAGCAATCTGCTTTAAATGTGCAAACAACATTGCCAAAATCTGAACCGGGGTAAAAGTATGTTTCTCATTCAAATAACGTAAATGTATTAAAATGCCACCGTCAGGACCCTCTGAGGTCTCGAAAGGGAACCGCCTAAGGTCATCCTGGACATCAGGTTCCCTGAACTGTCTACCAATCAATCTCTTCACCTGAGAGATTGTCGATTTCGGGTTCATGGTTGCAGATGCAGCCCCTGCTGCACCCAAGAACCTTTGATTCTCACCAAATGACACCACAGCGGGTGTTTCGCGGTTCGATTCATCATTCAACAAAACATCAATCCCCCGCTGCTTTACAACAGCAATCACACAGTTCTCGTTTCCAATATCAAATCCCACCACACTCATTTCAGCTGAACCGAATACAGACCTCACAAGTTTTGACAAAAACAACAAAAATAGACGCCAAAATGACGGCAACACCTATAAGGGATTCATTTCACAATGATTAGCACATAGGAATCGATAAAACCTATTTAACCCAAAGAATTTCATAAAATTTATCAGAATTTGCTTAAATAAATCAAATAATTTACCTTTTTTCAGTAATATGAGTAAGAGATTACATTTATTCAACACATACACACATGTATAATTGTGACTTAGCAAGCAATATGTCGTGATTTGTTAAAAATTTAAAAAAAATAAAATATGTTGTGACAAAATCAGTTAAGCAATTGAAGAAAGATACCTGGTTGAACAAAGAAAAAGGGAAACCCTAGAAACGGAGAGAGGAGATGAGGGGGTGGATGAGAGAGAATGTCTCCGAAGTGGTTGCGAATTTAAAGAGGACAATTCTCGAAGATCTATCTACAAACTTCTATACATGTCTATATATATCTGTGTATAGGATGCTATTGGATTTAAAAGCAAAGGTAAACACAAAAGGTTGGCCGGACAAGAGAGTAGAGAAAGAGAGGGTCTGGTGCTTTGTGCACCCTTTTTGATTTGGGAACTCGCACGTCAGCATTGAAGTAATGGTGGGACCATGGGACGTCCTGAGGATTTTTTTTTTTGAAAGGTAAAATAAGGATTATAGCGTCAATTTTTATTTTTTACGGAGTATTATTTATTTTGTAAGTAAATTTTTTTACCTTACTAAATTTATAGGAAGAAACGAAAATGTGAGTTTAGTAGTGTTGCATTGTCATCAAGGTGTGGACTGCCAAATTTTTAAGGAGTTATTAGGTTGCAGACAGTTTGGTTTGAACCGATTTGAGAATTTTAGAACCAAGTTAATCCGACTCTAAAAAATCTATAATTAAACGAACCATTTGACCAAACGAATTAAACCCACGGTTCCTTTTTTTTTCCTCCTACAAAAGTATTAATATTTCAAAATCGCAAATGCAAAACAACAAACCTAGTTAATCAATACATTCAGAACTACTAATATAATCAGAACTTTTCATTCATTCTTCTATTTGACTCTGAAACTGAAGTGAATACATTCAGAATTGTTAATAACCTAATATATTCAGAATTACTAATTCAACGATAAATATTTAGCCACAATTTAGAAAACCAACAAAATTCAACCATTGTAAATCACTAAAAAATAAGAACCATCTAATAAACTAATAAAGACGTGAGAGAATTAAGAGTGAATCGTAAAATTGATAATTGCTACAAAATTTTAAGTGATTTGAATTGTAAGATTATATTATATATATAATTTAACATACATACATACATACATATATATATATATATATATATATATATATGACTAAACGGTTTGATTTAGTCCAGTTCAGTCCTAAAGGACCTCAAATTATGACTAAACCGTATTTTTATGGTTTCACAAATTTGAAACCGTGACCAAACTAAACTGTCCGGTTCGGTTTGGATTTTCGGCTTGATCGATTTTTAGTGCACCCCTATGAGTGATATGAATTTCTCATTCTATAGAATACAAATTGTCACTCCTTAGCCTTTAGATTGCGTAGCTCTCACACACAATCCAACGTCCTGACATATATTTTTTAATGTATTTAATAATGATGCGCCATATTTTACATCAATTGTATAAATATTCAAACCTGCAGATGACTCGATTGCCCAATCGATTAGTGCCTCCAGTGGATTTTTGAGCATCAAGTTTCGACTCCCTACATATACTAATGTAACTTTTAACACTTCTTGCATTGTAAAAATAAATAAATACCCAAACCTTACCTAGTTGAGGATTGGTATTGGGATGAATCAAGACATCTAAGCCCAGGTTCAATGGGGCTATGGATCCCAATTTACGCCAGCCCAGGGTGAAGTTGGGCGATCCAATCTAGTTCAACGAGAGTCGCCAAATTGTGGGCCCAATTTTTGGGTTGCATAATGGGTCACAACCCAGCTTGCAATGGTAAGCTTGCACCGATTCGATCCGAGCTCTCTGCAAGAACTCCGAATCATTCTCTTGAAGCTCATCCTCTTCATCATAAATGATCCGCTTGCCCCGAAATGACCTGGACCAATAGGGAAATCCCAATTCATTGGGCCTTTCGATACAATCAAATAGAAAGCCCCAAGGGCGCCATATTCTAGGAGCCCAAACTATGTGATTGAATAAATCCTCCTCTATCTGTTGCGGGTCGAGGGCTCCTTCTCCTTCCCCTTCTTCAAACTCCGATTCGTCTTTTTCATAGAGAACGACTCTAATGTTGTGTTTGTTTGGAGGGAGGGATTGGGGAGGGATGGATGAAAGGGTGGATAAAACAACTTTTTCCGTGTTTAGTTGGAGGGAAGGGAAAAGAGGGAGGAAGCAAGGAGGGATGAAGAGGAGAGAGAAAAAAGTAACAATTAACAAGAATATATATTTTTCATTTCTAACCTTCCTATAAACTTGAAATAAATTTAGAATTTTTATAATTTTAAATAACGAGGGTATATTGGTAAAAAGATTATAAAAACCCTATTTCACTTCCTTCTGACCAAACAAAAATAATGTATTACCTCATCCATCTTTTCTACTATCCATTCCATCAAACCAAACAAAATTTGAGGGAGACATCTTCCCTTCCCTAGAGATGCCTCACCATCCTTCCTCCTCTCCCTTCCATTAATTTTTTTATCCCTCTAACCAAACAGAGCATAAGTATTTGTTTGGGTTAGAAAATTGTCAAAAATTAGTTTTATTTTATTATTTTATTTTATTTTTATTTTTTTGTGTGTGTGTGTTTAAAACAATTTTCTATGAACAATACTGAAATTAAGAGTCATTAAGACATTGATTAGTTAACAAAAATAGTGCCAAAAAGGATTTTTGGGCAAAAGAAGAAAAAAAAATACAAATTATAATTATAATTATTATTTTGTTTACTTTTTATGCACAATGTTGATATTATTGCCGTCAAGGCAGTGTGTTTGCCTTACAAAAACATTGTCTTAATGGTTATATTGGTTCAAAAAAACAATACTAGTAATTTTTTTTTTTTGGCCTTTCTTTTATTATCTATAAATACGTCAACCCTTAACCGCTATATATAGCCCTTGGGAAAAAATATAAAAAAATTATTATTTTTATTTTTTAAAAACAAATGTGGAGGGAATTTAGTGTCTGACCACAGAAACATCCACAATAAATTTTAAATAAAATGCAAATGGTTTCCTATCTAGTGTCTAGCTAGAGAGTTCGAAAAAAATTATGTGTGAAACTTTCAAACAGACCAAAGCAGGGTTTTATTAAAACCATCAACACATAAAGGTTCATATAATTCGTACTAAGTAAAAAGCTTCCCTAATCAATGGACAACACAATAGGTAAACTCCAGAACTAACCATGAACAAATGGGAATGCAGATAAAACTTCTCCACATCAACCACGATTGATACCCAAAAGATCTAGAGGTAGATATATGGAGTCTGGCTTATTTGAATATCCAAGGGCTTTTCTGTTTGAAGAAAAATGAGCAACAGACAAAGTGCAGTGTCTATTTTTCACAATGAATTAGAACAAAATTATAACAAATCTTTTTAAGTGAAAAATGATTATTTAAATTTGAACAACGTGGATATCATATATATACTACTACATTATCTCAAAGTAAATTACACTCACCTCCACAAGGTTTGAGCAAATTATACTCACATGGATAGTTTAGCTTTTATTATTTTGACCTCTACTGATATATGGGACATATGTTCAATCACACTTCAATGTTTTATTTCCGGCAAATTTGTTTCCCAATTTTTATATATAACAAAATAACAAAAAAATCTAAAAGAAAATATACAACATTACCCTTCCCTTGTATTAAAAAGAGAGACATATTGTATCAAAGGCATGCATAAATTCTCGTGGGTATACACATAATATTTAAAACACAAATGATTGTGTATACTTTACAAAGTTACAATATTTGCAGGAGACAACAAATTGAAAGATTTTATCATGACTATTAGGTTTTGAGATACCAGTTATCAACTCTAGCATATGAACAGAAATGCTTTAAATCATTGAATGAATGTAGAGTCTGAAAGAAAAAAATGCTTGTTTCTAAAGACTCGTTTAAAATTCAATGATTATTTCTTGTGTCCCTCCAGAGGAGAGGCTAAATGAGGATTTCTTCATGTTTTGGACTTCTGCAATTTCTTTTTCTCACTCAAAAGATTAGGCCATGTCAACTTTAGTATTAAGTGACCGAGGCAATTTTGTAACAATATTTTTTTATTTTTTTTTATTTTTTTATATATATATATATATAGAAAACAAAATTTCCATTTAGTGGTGAGTTGTGATTTTCAAATACTATTTTTTTTTTTTTTTGGTACTTAGAGCATCTCCAAGTATATTTTTTTTTGTATAAATCTGATGTGTCATGATGATTTACACAAAAATTTTGAATTATTTAATTTTAGTTCCACAAAAATTTTGAATTATTTAATTTTAGTTCCAACTGTTGTTTTATACCTTTTATGTAAAAATATATCTTCTAATAACAATCAATTATGTATCATGCCAGGACCCACATGACTTTTACAAACTTACTTAATATATGGTTGATTCTTTAATGGAATGAGAAAGAGGGATGAAAAAAGAAATATGTTGATTTGGCCGTGTATACAACCTTTTTACACATTGGTGATGTGGCAATGTATCTTAACAGACTCCGGGAGATGGAAAAAATTTACACATCATAAGTAGCAATATATATTTTACATAAAAGGGTATTTTAACATACCGCTGGAGATGCTCTTACCTTTTGTCATTGTAATCAGTGGTATTAATAAATATTAAATTTGAAAACTAGAAATAGATCACTACTTTCTCTCTGTATATATAGAAAAATGATATTATTGGCGACTTTAATACCCGACTTAAAACAAACATATATAAAAATATGGTGTGCTATTATAAAATTTCAACTTAAATAAGCATCATTACTTGTCTTGTTTGTTTTCATAAAACCATTTCCAACATATTTGTATGATTTTTATTTGTTGGAAAGGATGCAAAAGATGAGTAGTTCGGTTAGGGTTTTCTTCTGTTTTTGTTATACTTGTGTGTATTATGTGTGTGTTATAAAATCCATTTTTCCAGGCATGATCAAATTGCCAACATTTCTGGTTTTCCCCAATGTTGCTCCGTTTATTTTTTAAATTAACTACAACAGAAAATTTTATTGTCAAAATTGTGAGACAATTTTGGAAATGTCATAATGGTCAAACTGAAATTTTTAGCCCTTTTGGTGTAACAAGCCTGACTTTAAATGACTTTAAATTTTTGTAAGCATGGATGGATCCAGTATAGGACCAGGAGGGCACGTGTCCCTCTTGGAATTTTTCCTTTCATTATTATATATATATATATTTCAATAATAGGTATATATTTTGAAAGTGTGTAAAAATGCCTCCCCTTAAATTTTTCCTTCCCTTGTATACTCTATATGTTTCTTTAAATTTTTTTTCTTAAATTATTTCATTATATTCTATATATGTAATTTATTAATTTACTTGATTCCAAAAATATCAATCTCTATCTATATATATATCCACCTATTTTTCTTTATCTATATATACTCCATAAATATTAATTTGTATGTATTTAGTGTATAATGTGCCTCCCCGACCAAAAATTATAACTCCGTCCTTGTTTGTAAGGTATATGTGCTATGACTATATATTATACACTTTTTCTTGCCGGGATAAAAAAAAAAAAAAAAAAAAGACTATATATTATAAACAAAACTATATTATAATTGGTTTTTAAATATCTTTAAAAAAAATTAATTACATAATACAAGCTCGGCCCTAAGTAAAATTCCTAGCTCAGAGCCCGACTCTCTCTTCCCTTCTATTCTAAGTAATACAATAATATGTCAACTTATTTACTTCTCTTCCATTCAACTGAGCTAAAAGAGAAAATAATACAATCTCTAATAGAAAGACGGTCAATAATCCTCTACTGCTTTCATCATGAGGACAATATCTAATCTGAAGATCTCATCCATTATTTTTTTTCTCCCTTCAATCTATTTGTTTTCTTCCTATTAGAAGCATAAAAGATTTCAACAATTATTTTTCATCTGCATTGCAAATGAATACCAAAGGCCGGTCTGGACTGGACCCACCCGACTTGGCACACTGAACAACGTGGCTGAACCAATGGCCTTACTATACAAGCGGCAGGCCGCTCACAGCCATTTCCAAATGAAAACCAACCCAAGTTTTATCAAAATAAAATACTAGGGCAGCCCACAATAGTTTCAGCACTCAAGGGGCCCATGTTCGTTAAAACACACAGACGCGTATAATATATATATATACCATAACGAGGCATAAAGAGTAAAGGCCATTCAGGTTTTTTGAATAAGGAGAGAAAAGAAAAGAGAGGATAGTGTAAGATTGTATTGAGTGGAGTGATAGGGAGAGATAACTATCCCCGCTTATCTCTTATTTGTTTTCTCTTTAATTTTGAGAATACTGGGAGAGAAAACACAGTAATTTTAAGTAATATTTTAATAATACCAAAATTAGCCTCCACAAATCAATGATTTATTATTTCATTCAAGTTCCATGATTATAAAAGGGTAAAAAAGTAATTTGTTTACTATCCTTTCTTTTCTTTTCTCTCTTCTATCTTATCTAAATAAGAATAACTATCCTTTCTTTTCTTTTCTCCCATATCTATCCAAACACTTTTCTTTTCTTTTCTTTTCTCTCGTGACTAATATTATCCTTTCTTTTCTCCACTGTCACCCGAAGTGTAAAGGCGATTTAGGGTTCCCTGGCTGCAGAATCGGTAATTCTTTGTATATTCATGTTCATCATCGTTTCTGATAATTAATTAGGTATTAGGGTTTCTTTTGTCATTTCTGATTGTGCCAAGTCTCATCGTATTTCCCCTAGAAACTATATATATATTTTTCAGTTCGTTCATTCATTTGACAGTTTCTCTTCGTCATAGCCGTTTAGATTTTCTTATGTAGTTGCAAATTTGTATGATTTTTGTTTGTTGGAAAGGATACAGATGATAAGTTTGGTTAGGGTTTTCTTCTGTTTTTGTTATACAATACTTGATTAGGTGTTAGGGTTTCTTCGGTCGTTTTCTGATTGTGCTCAGTCTCGCGGTATTTCCACTAGAAACGCTATATATTTTTTTATCAATTCATTCGTTTGACAGTTTCTCTTAGTCATAGCCGTTTTGCTTTTCTTATTTAGTTTCATATTTGTATGATTTTTATTTGTTGGGAAGAATGCAGAAGATGAGAAGTTGGGTTGGGGTTTTCTTCTGTTTTTGTTATACATATATATGTGTGTCTGTGTGTTAAAAAGTCCATTTTGCAAGGCTTACCCAAATGAATTGCCAACCCTTCACGTATTTTTGTTGTAAATAACTACAACTGAAAATTTCCTTCTCAAAACTGTAACAATTTTGGATCAATCATAATTGTCGTACTGAAACTTGAAGTCCTTTCAGTGTAACAAGTCTGACTTTAAGTTAACTATTTCTGGCTTGGAACTTTTATTGTAGCTGCTGAACACACCTGATACGATTCTGATGATGGACCGAGTTATTAAAAATATTCGATTGGAAGAGAAGGTCAAGTTAGAGATGGAGTATGGTGTCCATATTGATGAGCGTGCTAGCATGCAGCACCGCTAGGAGGTGTTCTGATTTTCTGGGCTTACATTAATTCTTCATCATCGTTGTCTCCTCCTCCTTCCTCCCCTTCTCCTCCTCCTCCTTGATAATAACCCAGAGGTGACCCTGAGAAAGAAGGCAGTTGAGCTGCTGGAGAAAGCCTCTGAGAGACCCAGACATGGGTTTGTCACAAATGTGAATGTGAAGAGGCTTGTTTGGATAGAGTTGAATATATGCTCAATTGCTCAGGTGTTGAATTGAATGAAATTTAAAAAGAGAAGGATCATGCCAGCCAATTTTTTATTCGTTATGTAAGTACCTGCTAGCTGTCCTTTTATCCCCACATTACCACTCATTAGTTTGAAATTAAGCATAAGCAAACTTTAGTTAATATGTTTGGTTTATATGCATGACTCTGCTTCAGCTGGAGATAGAAATTAAAGATCTAGAAGTGATGTGGGATAGATATTTGAAGTAGTGGAAGCAGTTGCAGGAGACAGCAAGACAAAGATTTGAGGAGACTTGCATGTTAAAACAGGTGCATATGGAGCTACTGCAACGTCTGGAGTTAGAATCAGCGCAGGAGAAGGTTCCCTCTTCTGAAGAGTTTAGAAAATTTTGTGACACTTTGACTAAACTCTTTCAAACAACTACTGATAACTTCAAGTTCGACTTAACTGTTAGCTCACGCAGGATTGTAGAGTGCATAAGCTTTGATCCTTTTCAGCATAGGCTTTGGCTTGCCTAGGCTTTGCATGGCTTCCTAATGTTATTTTGTTATAAAAATTGATTTTACCATGGTTCCGTATAGGTAGCAAACCTTGCGTTTGGCTTTCCTGTTTCTTGGATTCTTAGTAATTATCGGCCACCGTTGTTGACACTTAAAAAAGATTTGAGTAAACTGATGGTTGAACATAATTATGTTGTTGATAAAATCTTCAATACTTTGTTGATGTCTGGGCAAAATTTAAGGAAGCGCCGCCCCATTGGATCATTTCTCTTCCTGGGTCCTCATCATGGTAGGTCAAAAGTGATTGCTGGCGTTCTTGTGCAGCTCATGTTTGACAGCAGAGACGCGGTGATAAGATTCGACCTGTCAGAATACACGGATTTACATATTGCTAGATGTGTCTTGTGCATTCCTAGTATTCGATCCAGGTAGCTAAATTGTGGAATATTCTCTTTGCTGACTGATCTGTTTACTTCTATTCAATTATATTACTGTATTTATTTATTTATTTTTTATTGTTTTAAGTGGATTCAACCATGAGGAGCATGCATTTGTTAGGAAGCTTATAGAGGCTGTTAGAAATAGGCCTTCCTGTATTCTTTTGTTTGACAATGTTGACAAGGCCAATAACTATGCCATTGACATTCTTCTTCCCATCTTGAGACATGGTAGTCTAATAGACAGACAAGGAAATGAAGTTGACTTTACCAAATCATTGGTTATCATGACTTCAGATGTTGGTAAGGATTTATTCCAGAATTGGCTCTGCAATTGTTTGGAGAAGGTTCCAAGTCTTTTCATGCAGAATACGTTGAATCCATTTTTTGCCCAGAAAGTGGAACATACTTGCGGTTTCGTCCCTGTTGTCAGAGAGGTAAGATGTTATAGGTAGATTGATCAGCTTTACTGTAATGTGTATATACTTAGTATTACGAGCTTCCTACTTATTTTTGCATGTTTTTTTTTTTGTTTTGTTTTTCAAATCTGTAGCCCAAATTACACAGGTTGACTAACTTTGTGCTGCATCTTTCGCAGGCAAAAAAGAGGTTCAGACATAAGTTGCTTGAACTTTTGGACGATGTTATCATTTTGAATGGCCTTTCCCTGCCACATCTCAATGTTATTGCTAGGATAAAGATTAGGGAAAGAGCATATCACATAAGGGGATATGATCTCATTGTTTACCCATCTGATACCGCTTTAAGAAATATCATTTTTAAGTTTTCTTTTGCATCAGTAAGTATCTTTCTATTTAATCCTATTCTCGTGAATGTTGATCTTTTGGTTAAAGTGGAGATATATAGTTTTGCAATCCTTTGATTTGAGCTAAAAATGAGCTACTTCTAGCAAGCTTAGACTTAGTAATCCTGCCTGCCCTGGTCCTTCCAATTTCTATTGGATCTTGATCTTTTTGGTTAAAATAACTTTTGTCCATTATTTTAATTTTCATGCTAACAAAGATGAGCCATCTCTTGCAAGTCCTGCCTTGGTAATTCTGACAGGGTCGTCCCTGCTCTATTTCTTTTTGGTTAAGTTTTTTGTAGCTTTCAGATTTAGAGTTCAGGTGCATCCTGAATCAATTGTTCTGCAGGGTGACAGTTCAAAGCTACACTGGCAGTGTATTTTATGTCTTTGATAGTAGAAAGGCTTAGGGGAACCTTTAGTAACGATTTCGCTTTGCAGTCTCCAGAAAGCAGAATCACGGTGATTTTGCATTTCTGAGTGGAAGCGAAAAATAGAAGTGTCATTTATTAACACTTACTACTGCTACAATTTTGATAGCAAAAAACAAGTAACCGTGTTTATTTCAAGATACACATATAGCATTTCTTAATTTACTACTGCACGTGAATGTGTATATAAGATTCTATGGACATAAATACACACACACACACACACAATATATATATAATTCACTTACATACATATACATATACACTGTATATACACATATAATTACACCTATATATATATATAGTTACACTGTACATATACATCTACCACCTATATAAACAAATATAAATACTTTTATATACCTACACACATACATAAACCCACATATACAACAATACACACCTGGCATATACAAATGTGAACTCTTATTTACACCTATATGCAATGATATACACACATATAAATACACACATAAACCTATATGCACACATATATACACCTATTTATACAAATATACACCTATATACGCATATATACATCTATGGTGTTGTTTACAATTGTATGTGTGCACAAGTGTACAGGTGTATATGTGTGTAATATAGTTACATATAGGTGTGTGTATACATGTTAGTGTGTGTATCTAGTTGCATATAGATGAATGTGTATGTTTACTTGTGTACATATGTGTGTGTATAGGTATATATTTATGTATTCAGGTGTATATTGGTGTAGGTCTATATTTGTGTATAGGTGTGTGTGGGTTTGTGAATGTGTATATGCATGTGCATATGTTTGTGTACATGTGTATATATGTGTGTGTCATTATATGGGAGTGTATATATAAGTCAATGTATGTGTATACATGATGTGTTTGTAAATATGTTATTTTATATGTGCGTGCTTTTGTATATATGAGTGTGCGTGTGTACACACACACACACACACAGGTGCCGTGATTTTGCATAAAAAAGAGAGGTGACTAGGGCTACACTTATTTAGGGGGGTTTGTGTTTATATTTAGAGCGGTTTAGGCATGTGGAATATGGGTAACCATAATCAACCCGCTAATTATCTAATCCGTTATTAAATGACCCATTTTCTCAATTTTAGGTCACTCACCGAATTCCATTCTTACCACTAGGCCATTAGCCTGGATGGTATGATCTCTCCTTCTGAAAGGGGAGGTTGAGTGTTCAACCCCACAAGGGGCAAGTTGTGGCTGGGTGCATTTGCTTTAACTTCCAAAAAATAAAAATAAAAATAATTTCTTGCCTTTATTTATTTATTTATTTTTGTTAACATATATATTTGATTGTTTTTTCCACTTGCACTGGCTTTATCCATCAAAATTGTCTGCCATTCGCAGTATTGCAATACAAGCATGTTTGAGTTAAACTCATCACCATCATTTCTGACGTCTCTTGCCATGTAATTGTTTAACCTAATGGTTAGATTTTATTAGCTTCTAATTCAAGGTTTGGTGATTTGGCTTGAGAAGAATGTTGATCCTGTGCTGTCTGAGATGGTATGTGAGAACAAAAAAAATGTTGTGTCAACCATTTATATTGATGCCTATATGGGAACGGATGAGTTGTCTTACAGAAAGGAGAACAGTAGTGGTCCAATGGGTGATGATGTTTCCAGCCAGTTCAAAGAATCTTTGAAAGAATTGAGACTCGTGTAGTTGAAAGAGAATGAATATGTGAACAATATTTACGCTTTATGGAGAACATTTTTAAAACTGATAACTGCATTGGATTCACAAAATATGGCAAATCCAGTTGATATTATGATGGTGATTTGTAGTTTGGGTAATATGATGGATGATCTCATAAATACAGTTAAAACCAACTTAATGCACAATGATTATAAGTTGGTTGGTATCTTCTTCTTTAGTGAATGACTTTACTGAATTCAGTTTAAATTTATTTCTCATGTATCTTTTGCCAATATATTTTTTAGGCACCTGTGAATTCCTTGAATGAAGCAGCAGAATCTAGTCATAGTGTGCGGCTTTGTGAAAGGACTGGTTGGTTGGAGGGTCTTCTAACAATATTGAATGGTAATTTGGACGGAAAATATCTGGCAATTGATGTTGTATCAGAGGCTTTAAGGAGGTCTATTGATGCACCTCATGGTTTACCGCATTATCTTGTCACGTCTCTTATGTTCTTGGGTCTCACATGTGTGTTGGTATGGCAGATCTTGTGAATGGTCTTGCGGGGCTCTTTGGTACAGATGACAGTGCACAGATCGTGACTCAAATCAATATACAAGAATCCAGCGATCCTGATTCATTTTGTCAGCTGATTGATGGATTTTTTGACCTTCCATCGTGCGTGAAATTGGCACTTGTATGCAAACTTTTTGTCCATTCTTTTTACTTGATGTCCACATCTTATATTAATTTTCCTTTTGTATGACATAACTAGTACTTTCTGGGTATTTTTAGGCATGGTAGCCATGAGCATCATGATTTGTGGCTCTCTGAAGCCATCGAGATGAAGCCATATCGTATTCTTCTTGTTGATCAGGTTGAAAAGGCCTAAATTTTTGTTTTCAGCACTCTACTTTCAATGCTTGATCATGGTACATGGAGATGTAGGGATGGAAGCGTTATAGATTTATGTCACACTGTTGTCATTTTTATGTCGGATTCAGGAAACAAGCAAATACTAGCCAAATTTGTCCGATGTGATTCTCAAGATACTGTTGCAGAAGGTGGGGTTGAACAGGTAAAATTAGAAAAAACAAAGTTGTACCGGATAAAGTGAATTGCCCCTTCTTTTTTTTTTTTAATTTTATTTTATCTTATTATTTCTTTTCTTTTCTTTTCTTTTGGGTTGAATTGATTGAATCTGAGTTTGATTTTGTAATTTTCTGAAGAGCAACCTTGTCGGCCATGCTTCTCAAGATACTGTTGATGGTGGTGGGGTTGGACAGGTAAAATTAGACTACTGGATGAAGTTAGTCTTTGTTTTTTTTTTTTTTTCTTTTTAGTTGATGAATCTGTGTTCTGGTACTTCTGGTGTAAGAATGCTTTACTTAAGTAAAGTACTATATATGATATATACATGTTTATGTAGGTTTATATGTACATGTGTGATCCTATGAATACTTCTATATGTATTTGCGCATGTGGTTGTCTGTATATATCTCATGTATGCATATACTATATGTGACCCCATGTATGCATATATGTTCCATATGCTCAAAAATACAGTTCCTTTTTTTATTATTTTATTATTTTTCCTAAGCAAAAAATTCATTTCCTTGGTTTGACCCCCTTTACTTAATTTATCCTGGTTTGACCCAACTACCATACTATATATGATGCAATGGTAATAGTGTAATACTATACTATTTTTCTTTCTTGGCTACAATGTACACAAGGCACAAAGTATAAAGATCGTCATCCCTACTACCATACTATATATGATATACGCATGTATATATGTGGATCTACTTACATATATGTTCCTATGGATATAGTTCATCTGCGCTTATATAGCTGCATTGGTACCTATATCCAACGTATGCACTCATAAATGTGCGTGTACTACTACCTAACCTAGACATGATCCTATAAATTCATTTTCTAAAACTCACACACACACACACACACACACACACACACACACACACACACACATATCTATTTGTGACGATAAATACATCTACACACACACATATATATCTATTTGTGATGATACACTAGAATTGACGTACATCTATCTGTTTGTGCTAAAGCACGATCAGTACATCTGCCTGTATGTCCCTTTACAAGTATGTGTCCAGTTGTCCATGTATACTTGAAAAAAATGGTACCTGCATATAACTACTAGATGCTTTCATGTGTATGTCTATTCTTGTTAATAAATTTAATTGTATATGCTCAACATTCTAAGGTATAATATATACTCAATATTCTAAGGTTAGTTGCACTTTTCAAAAGATTGTTATTGCTTTTATGTGGTAATATGGCAGGAAGGAGAGCATGTGAGATTTGAGTTGATGAATCGGATAGATGAGATTGTCATATTTAATCCATTTTCTCAGGAGCAGCTGGGAAAAAGTTTCAGTTTATCATTGAGGGCTGGAAGTCGTCTAGAAGAGGGATTATATCAATCGGCACTCTCTGATCTGTTTGCAAAATTCGATGATTCAGTAAGGATTTGTGTTGTGCGTCGTATCTTCAATCTTTTAATTATTTTTCTTTTCCTGTGCCATTTTTGATTGTATGAATGATTTTTACTTCTGCCATTAGTTTATTGATAGGTTAAGCATGGAGTTTGCATTGTTTCAACTCTCACCTGATAGCAGAAGCAGTGTCTTGCAACTCTCAGCTGATAGCTCACCTGATAACAGAAGCAGTTTCTCAGAAGTCTCACCTGATAGCAGAAGCGGAGACTAGATGCAGATTTCAAGTATCACTCCGCGTTTAGTATTCCAATCTTATGGTGGCACTTCAAATGTAGTATACCCATCTTATGGCAGCACTCCGAATTCAGTATACTCATCTTATGGTGGCACTTCGTATTCAGCATACTCGTCTTATGGTGGCACTCTAAAAGCAGTATACTCGTCTTATGGTGGCACTCCGAAAGCAGTATACTCGTCTTATAACAGGGTTCCGTATTCAGTGTACTCATCTTATGGTGTTGCAAAAAGGGAGGAGGAGACACTGTGATCTTACCCTCAGAGAACCATCTTCAAAATCTACAATGCACTTAGCGCAGTAGACAAGATCCGATGGTGGTACTGGTGAGGGTGGCTCCTCCTGGAAGTCCACCGGCAGAATTCTTGGAATCACCATCAAAGACTCTCCTCTGCACACTGGGCAGGTCAATGACCCACTGAAGCACCTGTGATGGAGAACATGTGCGCATCTATGGAAGTCAATCAAATTTTGACTGACACTTAAGCGACCCAAACAGATGCTGCATCTTGTCTGGTTATATGAAGGTGCCGAGCAGCAAGAACTGGAGCTGCATTTTCTGGCAGAAGCAGCTCAAGAACTGCAGCTGCCAGAAAATGCAGCTCCAGTTCTTGCTACCCACTACCTGGAACTGGAGCTGCATTTTCTGGCAGAAGCAGCTCAAGAACTGCAGCTGCCAGAAAATGCAGCTCCAGTTCTTGCTACCCACTACCTGGCCTATACACCTTCATATAACCAGACAAGATGTAGCATCTGTTTGGTTCGCTTACGTGTCAGTCAAAATTTGATTTGACTTCAATAGATGCGCACATGTTCTGCATCACAGGTGCTTCAGTGGGTCATTGACCTGCCCAGTGTTAGGAGAAAAAAAAAATTGTGAGGACTTCAAACTGGAGTTTTAGTGTTTTTTATACCATATTCTTCCTTACCAACTCTAAGGCCATTCTTCTCTATATAGATGGACATAAATAGCCATGTGTCACATTTACTTTTCAGAGAAGCATGCAAACATACGTTTGTGTGTGTTTCGACAAATGTTAATTAATCGACATGTTGTCTACACATGCATATACGCTGCTTATGAGTCTGTTCATGGATTTATATATTATTAAGCCCCATTCAAGTCTTTACATATTATTATTCTCATTCAAGCTTTTATACATTTCTCTTCTATACCTTCTATGTCATGTTTATGTCATCAATCATGAAAGAAATTGAGAGAAACAAAGAAATTTTAATGGAATTGGTGGCAGTTACTTATTTTTCCTAAAAATTTGGTTCCGTTTAATTTGTTCATCAATTTCGTTTCTTTTGATTTGAGGAATTTGGCTCTTTGCTGGGTTTTCATCTCCGTTAACTAGAAAACATCTTATGCAAAGTGATTTATTTTTGGTAATGGTCATATCTGGAGGGATTGTGGGGACGCCCTCCATTACCACAAAAAATGGAAAAAAGAAAAGGACATATGTTGGAGGAAGCGTTTCTTAAATAACAATTCATTTTATAGTTTACCTATAATAAATAACATTTGGATAAGGGACTAAAGTGTCATAGTTGAGCAAACCAGATATTGACACAATCCTAGCAGTAAATTTGTTATATGGTCAATAAACTGATGATGCGAGTGGACACAAAATTTATTTTATTTTTTCCTTTTGTTTTAAAACAAAAGGAAAAAATACGAAAGAATAGTCAACAGTGAATAGCCGGATACAAGATAGCTAACAAGAGTTTGTAAAAAGCAATTAGGCATACTTATTAAGGAATTTAGAACAGAAGACACATCTAAGAACCTGTTGAACTAAGGATGTAGAATATATATACATATAATATTCAGAAAGCATATTTTTGACTCTTCGGATTCGAACCCCTGTTTACACGTTTGATAGCCCGAGCATTTTACCACTGCACTAGGCAATGACTCCCAGAGTTTTCCAAGACTCATGAACCACACTTGTATTTATTTTAAGGATCACAGGCACTCCTCTAAGGGGTGTTGTGGGGCATTGGACGTGGACACGTGGGGATGCCCTGGAGCTTATATATATATATATATATATTTTCCAGATTGAACATGGCTGGGACACAGTGGAGACATGTCGAGAACACTTTTGTGACACATTGAGGTTTGTTTTTTTTGTTGTTGCAATTATTCTTATTATTATCATTTTATAAAAAAGGTGTTCTAATGCAATTGTAAAACATAGTATGGGCGTTAGGAGAAAAATCAATATAAGGTTTTAGAAAACAAAACAATTATTTAGCTTTAAGTTCTAAATTAGTGATTAAAATTGTGATAATGTTGGTAAAATGAACAAAAATCAATTTTATATCAACATTATAATACATTGTTATTTTATTGATGTATCACAGTGTCCGTATTATGTCGTAGTTGTGTCCATGTTCCATTGGTCCCATCCTAATACTTTAGCGTGAATCACGCAGACGCATGTTTATAGCATTTGCAAAATTTTAGACCCAAACAGAGCTGCAACAATGTTGTTCTGTCAAGCAGGAATGGTTTTAGTAGACACTTATTCAAGATACCAAGCAACGTGCCATACGCAGTATACTCATCTTATGGTATTGTATAAATGTAAGACAGAGAGTAACCTTTGGTGTATTTGGTAGCTACCACATTTTGCATGTATATATATATATATATATATATATACACACACACCAGCTTTTATTTAAAATTAGGCTTTAGGAGTTGGGATTGAGAAATGTAGAGATGCGCATTGAGAATCTGAAATTGATCAACGTTTGGTTTCATATATTACCCTCTGGTGAGCTCTTGAAACTTACTTCTTCAAATGGGTGAGAATCTTGAAATTTTATCTAAGGACTTAAAAAACATCTAGATGGATTTTTCTTTCTGGAAAATGAATTTCGCAAAATATATAATAAAATATGCATGTTGCGATATTTACATCAACACGAGTAAGTTTGAATAAGAAATTCACATCTTTTTAAGGTGTTTAAAAAAAAATCAAATAATTATACATAATTTTAAATTTTAAAAAATAATTTAATAATTTTAAAAAAAAACAATACATTAATTACATGTCTTCTTTAATCAAAATGAATTCTTATTTGAACAATATCAGATTGACGTGCTTTCTTACCTTCAAAAAAAAATAAAAAAAAATGATACGCTTTCCTTAATTACCAAATGAGACGTGTGATACACATTCACTTGCCAAATTATACATATAAAGTAGGATACATTCACAGAAATCATTATACAATTTATAGAAATAAGACGTTTGGGTTTATGGGCCCAATTTTGTTTAGTTTGCCTGTCTTATTTTTGGGTTAATGGGCCCAATTTTGTTTAGTTTGGCTGCCTTATTTTTATGTTTTTCGAATCAAAAAAGAAAAAAAGAAAAAACGATCTGTGTTCTAGGGCTCCTGTGCTGTCGCTCCTCGAAGTCGAAGGATAAGATCTGGGTTTGTGTTTGGGAGATTAGCTTCAGTTTCATCAGGAGCAGCGCCGAAAAGATTACAAGTAAGTAACTCATCCAATTTATGGTACCTTTTTGGCATTTTCCAATCTGAAATTGTTTTTTTTTTTTTTTGTTTTTTTTTTTTTTCGTGTGTTTATGGAATCCTTTATCACCTTTTTGATCAATTTGAATGTAATTTCATTGGTCTGGTTGAAAATTCATGGGACGCTTGAAATAGGAGATTTTCCCCTTACCTTAGAGGCTTAGAACAAAAAAGGCAGGATAAATTGGATAATTTAGAATTCAATCTTCCGTACAGACTAAAACCTCCATTCTTTTTCTGATTATGAAGATCTCAGTCTTGCTAGGATTGCTATTTATATAATTATATGTCCAAGTATAAATGGTTGTGTTCCAAGTATATAGATATTATATATAGTATGATAAAATCATAAAAACAGTACTGATTAACAATAAGGAAAATTACAAAGTTTTTTTTTTTAAATATTTGTGGTCAATTATTGCTTATGTGATAAAAAAAATAAGAACTAAAAAATTAAAGAGAATCAAAATGGAGAATCAGACTAAAACCTCCATTCTTTTTTCTGATTATATAGGTTAAGGAAAATATGAGAAGAATCAAACATTGTTGATTTTTGTCAAACAATTATGAACCCCTTTTTTTGCTTTGCATTGAGGTGATATCTATATTTTATTTCAGCAACCTGAATCAATTCATTGCATTGCATTGAGGTAATCTATATTTTATTTCGGCAAAACAAATACTTTTTTATTTCTATAACTTCTGTTTCTGCTTTTTTTGTCAATTATGTCTACAAGAAAATTTGAATCTGGGCATGAAAAAAGGGAAAAAAAAAGAAGAAGAGAGAAGAAGAAGAATTGATTCAATCTCAAAGAGGTGTTATTCATAAGTTTTTTTTAGGAAAAATACACAAATAGAGAGTTTAGTTGAAGATTTGGTGAATGGAGAACATAGGAATGAAGAAAATCTTAATGAACATGGAGATTTAATAAATGAAGAATTATTAAAGTGTGGAAGGGATGATTAACAATTATAAATAAATAAAAAAAGAGGGGACCATCACCCACAGAAGTGATCCAAAGATTTATGATTTATCAGTTGATTCAGTTATCACCGTTGGTAATGGGTTCTTTTTTGGGTTTTTCCAATCTGAAATTGATCTCTTTTTTTTCTTGGATCTCTTTTTTATTTGTTGGGAAGAATGCAGAAGATGAGAAGTTCGGTTAGGGTTTTCTTCTGTTTTTGTTATACATGTATGTGTGTCTGTGTTTTAAAAGTCCATTTTGCAAGGCTTACTCAAATGAATTGCCAACCCTTAACATATATATATATATATTTTTTTGTAAATAACTACAACTGAAAATTTCCTTCTCAAAACTGTAACAATTTTGGATCGATTACTTACCAGAAAATGTGTGTGTGTGTGTGTGTGTGTGTGCAATTTTAGAAGGGAATCTTGAAATGTATAGCCCCTCTAGCTTTTTTTACAGCTTAGGATACATGATAGGGATGTTGAAAGTATTTGCCAAAAACTTTTCTGATTAGTATTGATTTTATGAGCTCACATCATAGGTATAAGCAGCAACTGTTCATCTCAGATTGCAAGATGGACATAATCTCCCAACTACAAGAGCAGGCCAACACTATTGCTGCACTTGCATTCAATACATTTGGGACACTACAAAGGGATGCGCCTCCTGTTAGACTTTCTCCAAATTATCCAGAACCTCCTGCTAATCCTACAGAAGAGGCTGCAAATGTTGTAGAGCAACCCAAGCTCATGAGTGCTGCATTGGTCAAGGCTGCGAAGCAGGTGTGAAAAGTTTTTTGCACTTGAGAATTTTGCATATCATTCATTCATTTATATAGATGCCTTGGAAACCCAAACTACCTTACAAATTGAATAGATGTGTTTCTGATGCACTACTTGGTGACCCACAACTTACCTGGAAGTCTTCCAAGGAAAACAGATTGCCCTTTTACTTCTTGGTCAGACCCATTTTGGCTAGAGAATGTGACGGGCTGCTGAAAGAATTTACCTCAAGGTTTGTTTAAGGTCTAAGTGCTTTCTTTGTGCCAAGATCGTTCAATACTGGTTTGGAAACTCTAAGTTCCTGTGGGTGGGATAGCAATTGGCGAAATGAACTTCATAGTTCCAATCTTTAAGTTTTCTGAACAACTATAGTGACCTATCAATGAATCTCCCTACTTTTATAGTCTAGTTAGCTGATGTCAAAATATATAGAACATAGAACAAAATTTGTAGCATAATATGAAGTTTTGCATACTCATTAGGATTAAAAATAATTGTCCATGACATCTTTTGTTAAATTTCTTTAATTTTGTTAAAAATACTTTGCAAGAGTCAATCTTAATATATATATAAACATTCCATGTCACAATATTCTATGAAGAATTTAATGACCACTTGATATTTGTGATTGATATGAAAATAGCATATAAACTCTGTGTACTTTCTTTTATTTTTATTAGTTGCATGCTATGTGTTCTAGCAATTCAACAAATCATTTGTTTATCTGCTTATTTACTGTTGCTTAGCATACGACAAAGGCTTGTGCCTAGCATATCGATTTTTAAAATCAGATTTGTGGAAGTAAAAGAAAGTTAGTGACTAATTGGATCAGACAATAACTTCCTCCAAACACAGCTTACAACTTTCATTGTACTGTGCTCTCTAAAGAGCAACTCTTCTCTAAATCTCAAATAAATGGCACTGAGTTGGAATCCCATTCTAAGCAAGGATTCTTGTGGTTCCAGGTGCTCCAACTACAGGAGAACCACGAACGGAAAGCTTTCCCTTCTTTTGCCCTCTGACTCTTTGGTCTTAAGAACGCTGGTTTTAAGAATGAGTGATTGCCCTTCTCTGAACCTTACTGTCCAACCTTAGAGCGGACAGCTATCCGTGACCCCTGGTCGCTGGACTTATTTTAATCCTCCAGCCAGTGAAGGGATGGTCAACCTCTTCAATTCTGTGGCTAGGTACTTGTCTTTAAGTTCTTACCTGGCTGCCCAGAGACCAGCTATCCTGCAAAAAGTGCCACTATAATTGAGGATATTTTTTAGGACCCTAGGCTACCTTATTCAATTGATCTTCTTCTTGTTTGTGCTTTTATATAGGATGTTTTTTTTGTTTGTCAATTTTCATTTTATTTCATTGGAGAAATTCTCTTCCTCATTTTTGTACAGTTCTCTTACTTTAATAAATTATTTTATTTTCTATCAGCAAAACATCAGAAAAATAAAATAAAATAAAAAATAAACAATTAACAGCAAGTTATCCATAGTCTATAGGTTGGCTTCTGCACCGACTTATGGTTTCCTGTCCATCCACTGCATAATGTAATAACATCTGGACTATATACTTATCCTGTGGTTGAGAAGATCATTTTACATACCTCGATTTGTGTTCCTTTACAGTTTGATGCATTGGTTGCTGCACTTCCATTGTCTGAGGGAGGCGAAGAAGCCCAACTGAAAAGGATTGCAGAACTTCAGGTATGAGTTCCTTTTCTTTTCTAAGTTTTTGGGAAGTGCTTCAGGTATGAGATGACTGATTCACTGTCTTCTATCCAAAATCATCGTAGTTGCCTATTGTGCCCTAATCTTCTTACTTCTGAACTTATTGTAGGGTGAAAATGATGCCGTAGGCCAAGAACTTCAGAAGCAGCTGGAAGCTGCAGGTGAGGTTAACATTTAGAGATTAATTTCCTGTTTTTTGTTGTAAACAAAAATAATTTAACATATGGGCTGTGTTTCTTTTAGGAGTAAAAAGAATAAAAATAAAAGGAAATAAAGAGAATCATACTTTTAGAATGTCACCAAACACGGACCAGTGCTAGTTCTTCACATCCTATAAATGGATAAAATGCATTATGAACACTTGCTGCATCCACTTGTTGGATGATATATCATATAGGCCATGTTTGTGGACCTTGGAGTTAACCATACATAAATTTGGCTGCCTTAACTTGGTCATTTTGGGATCTGCATGCTTTAACAAGCAGTACTCACCTTTGAAAATTAGAAGCAGTCCATGAACTCAAAAACAGTCTAAACCGAAAGTTAATCAACTACTATGGATGATCCACGGAGATGATACTACTGTCTTTTCTTTCCCTTTTTTTTTTTTTTTAATTTTTTTTTTAAAAAAAATTCTCTTTTAGTTTTAAGTTGTGATTGCCATTTGCTGGAACTAACCATTTCTATGTTATTGGTGGTATCAGAGAAGGAGTTAAAGCAGGTCCAGGAGTTGTTTAGCCAAGCTGCAGATAACAGCTTGAACTTAAAGAAACCAGATTGAATACTAGGATACACGGCACTAATTGGTATCTTTTTATTCCCTGTTTAATTGTAGACAGTACCTCAGGACAAAGGACGGTGGAATCTTCCTGAAGTTTTTTCCGTCTATTTTATAAGCCTATCAATATGAAGGGAAAAAAAAAAAAAAGTTTTCACATCCAGATTTCTGAATGTCAAATAAGAAAAAGGCAAGATTGGTATCATATATACTATATCTCATAAAGCTGCTAAATTTGGTCAAAAGCCTTGAACACCGAACAACTTTTGCTGGTTTCCAATGCTCATTTGCTACTCAGTTTCGCCAGTCGGCCATCCTTTAGTGAAAATTTTACTCATCAATTGATCATAGTTCTGCAAGCTGTCGTCCTGCGATTTATTGAGAAACCGGGTGTTTAGTACCAAACGGCTTCACTGATTATTGTTACAATTAATGTTGTTTGAGGAATTGTTTACATTTTCACTTGGAAACAAAGGGATGGATTTAGACAGTACCAAAGAATTTATCATATGCAATTTAGTATCAATTTGATGACCACATTTAGTATCAATTTGATGACCACATTTAGTTTTAACGATAGTTTCCCAATCCTTGCGTGTTCTTGGTTTGGTGTTGCTTCACAATTTTTGGTGGAAAAGAACTGTTTTTTGACAGAAGTCACGACAATTTGAGCATCAACCAACATTATCACCAAGACGCTCACCAGTCAAATGTAGTATTGCACTCTGCTCGTTTTATAATGCAATTAACAGGGAACAATGGTGCCAAGCTGAAATATTTCACTCCTCTCTTTGTTAAAGGTTGAACCGTTTTTGACAGAAGTAAAACTAGGACTCTCACCAGTCAAATGTAGTATTGCACTTTGCGAGTTTTCTTGAGCGTACCGGGAACAATGGTGCTGAGCTGAACTACACTAGGATTAATAATAGTTCTTTTTTTCTTATCTCTTTCTTAAAAATAAAAAAATATTATATATTTGTACGTATAACTCAAGTTGGATAAACCTATATGAGAAATTAATTAGGTAATTAAATGGTTTAATTAAGAGAGTGATATAGAAAATATGTTTTAATAAAATTAGGCTGCCGTACCGCGCCACCTAAGAATGTGTTACCAAACTCATCGCGCGGCGGCCACAATTCATCCTCGTTACACACTGGAATATGTCATGTAGGCCTGCTGCCTCTAATCTGTTTATCTCGCACATATACTACCTTGTATGTCAATTAGATATACAACTTGGGTACGTAGGCATGTCAAGTCTTTGTTACGATTTCAATAAATAGAATCTAACGACTCTTTAAACTTACATCAGTAATTAAATTGACTATGGTGTTGCAAGTTGCAACTCAGTGTGATCGTATGAATTTAAGGCATTGTGTCGCAAAAATTGGTTGTTATGGTGTTGCAAGTTGCAATTCAATGTGATTGTATGAATTAAAGGCATCGTGTAGCAAAAGTTGGTTTCACAATTAGTTTTATCCTTCCACGGTTGCGTAGTAAGTAACCTCAACAAGGATCTCTTGGTGCCATGTGGGCATCAGGTTTAGCATCCACAGGCTCTCCCACCATTTCTTTCCATGAAAACAAATGATTCACCGCAAGAACATAGGTTGCTTAAAAAGTAATTTTGTAGATATACTTAAAGCATGCGTCATTCAGAATTTGAATCCTTTGCATATAACACTAAAACATCCATACACATTATTGCAGGCAAAATGGGTACTAACAATGATAAAACAAGCCAGTCAAGCTCGGGTTGGCTTGTGTTATCAAGAGTTCGAGAATTGGCATAGAGAGACGAGAGAAGACGGACGAGCTTGATGTATAAATGGTTAATTTGCATTTGGGTTCAACCATGCTCCTATTAGAAAATATTATAACTGTCCTATAACTAACTAAGATTTCCAGTCCTCCCTAGAGGAGTGAAAAGTCTGAAATGGTACTTATCAGTCACAAGGGGCAAATCTAGACCCAAGCTTAATAGGGAAAAGGACAAAGGTAGATCCAACACTCTCTCTACCACTTCCATCCCTCTTCTAATTCTTGAAATGCTTGCAAGACTTTTAAGCCAACAATTTTCGTATATTCTGGTTTGTTGTGTAGGGCTCATTCACCGACGGTTCTCATCAGACTCACTGATAGCTGCAACAGATGGTAATGAAAAACAGCCATCCACAAACAGTTTACCCAACTAAATTTCAAATCAAAACACTAACAGTTGCCATAATGAATTACACCATCAGAACCCTCCAATTCAAACTAGAAAGAACTCAGGCATGACAGTGGACCAAGCCATCATTTTAGCAATTTAGATTTGGGCATTTTACTTGCATTAAAAAACATACAAGAATCAAGCGAAGAAAAAGATTAAATATTAGTGGGGTTAATCCTGGATAGACCGGCCGGAGGTACACGGATACATAAATTAGTACCTCGGCCCCATAAATGTCTCAATAAAACAAGAGTAGGAAAAAGGAAAAACAGAAAATGAGCACGCATGCAAGCCAAAAATTGTGATTCTACCAACAGATCTCAGGCAGTATTGTAGAAACACTAGCCCCGGGAGGCCCTAAAGAACCAATAATAGCTAGATATATAATACATTGCAAGACAAACTTCAGGAGTGCATTCCTATCGATAAGGATGCACCTTCATGTTTAAAAGATGTCAATCACCATCAACCCTCAATTGCAATGCAACAGACCAGTAAATCACTGCACAACACCATCATTTTGTTAAATCATCATATATCCAGCAAAATTGCGTAATAATAGAATCCAATTTAAATCAAAATAAAACTTTTAATCAACCCTTCATCATAAATTAGGTGAAATATTTCAAGTGAAACCACAGGTACAGAGATAAAATTGCAATTCTCCATGCATTGATTTATGATACTAAATGTGCTATAAAGACTAAAAAAATGAATACAGTAATCAAAGCCGTTGTAGCACGGTTTAATTATTATTGAATCAAAAAAATTTAAAAGTAATAAATTAAAATATACAATAAAAGTAATATAGGGATACCATTTAGAGAAAAAATTATTACAAGAAAAGTGATGGAATTGGAATGACAATATAAATTTATGCTAAAAACAGCAGACTGTATTAGAAACGTGGCAAAGGAACTTTGGGAGAAACTAATGCTTTGTTTGGTTGTAAGGAAGGAAGTAGCAAGGATGAAAGAAAGGAACAAGGATGCTTGCATTGGTTGGTTGGGAGGAAGGGAAGAGAGGGGAAGAAAGTAGGGATGAGGGCATCCCTCTAGGCTCATCATCTTTTTTCATCCCTCAAAAAATGGGCAAATAGAAGAGGGAGGAGCAACTGTTACAAAAATATGAAATAATATTTTTACTCTTCAATTATCTACCAAATTACTTTGTTGAAATGCCATACAATGACGAATTGGTATTTTTTATGTTCAAAGCAATCTCTTTCCATCATTCTTACCAAACAGAAAAATAGGTAACCTCCTTTCATACCCTTCCACTCAACCAAACTAAAGGATGGATGGGAACCCTCTCAGATGTCCCTTCCATCCTTTCTCTTAACTCTTCCCTTTATTTTCCCATCCCTTCTACCAAACAAAGCATTAAGGAAAGCAATTTATTATAAAGAAAATGGTGCGGATGGATGAAATACAACAAGGAATAAAAATAAAACTCGAGTTTCAAAGAATGCAAAAAATGTAAGAAACAAGAGGATTTAGAGAAATACAAAAATTTTTAAACTGAAGCTAAAAAGATGGTAGCTAAAGCTAAACAAAATTCATAAAATGATTTATATGAAAATTTGAGTATGAACGAGGGTGAAACAACTATTTACAAGTTCGCAAAATATAGAGAAAGTTTGATTAGAGATATGGATCGAGTTAGGTGTATTAAGGACAAACCTGTTAATGGATCCAAATCGGATTGGATATGGACTGAGCAGATCCAAATCTGATTAAAATATATATATATCCGACTCGATCCGATCCGATAACCTGACGGATTATTTGCTATTGAATCCATATCCGATTTTGTCAGTTATCGGATATCCAATCTAATAATCTGATCCGTTAAGAAATTTATTTTTTGTTAAAATTTCCAAAATAAATTATATAAACATAATTATCAAAAAAATATTTATATATATATAAACAGAGAGAGAGAGAGAGAAAAAGGCCCAAAATATGAACAAAAAGGGAGAAGAAATTAGATATTTGATTCTTAATTAAAGAAAACAAACACAAAAAGTGTAAAAAAAATCAGGAGTAAAAGATGACGAACTAATATAATTGAGTGTTCCAATACTGTACACGAGATAACAAAGTAAACAATGTTTTTGATTAATTTTTTCATCAACTGCATACCAATTGAACGATAAATAATATATGTATAGCATATTTTATATTATATTTAGTCGGGTTCGATTATTAACAAGTCAAAATAACCATAATCCATATCCGATTTATTAATCTAACGGATTATCAGATTCGGATTAATAATGGATTATCAGATTCGGATTAATAATGGATTATCATATTCGGATTGCTAACGGATTAACGAATTAAATATTCAATCCATATCTGAGTTATCAGGTCGGGGATTTGGATCAAAATCCGATCAATTGACAGGTTTAATTAAGGATATAGATCAAACAATATTAGTTAAAGAGATGACATTAGAAAAATAAAAAAATTAATTTCAACAATTACTAAATGAGTAATGTACTAAAGAAGAAACTATTAAGTAACGAGCCCTAAGCAGGAATGATAAATGAAATTAATAACAAGGAAGTAAAGGGCATACTTAAAAAAGATGGGTAATAATAAAGATGTAGTAGGCGCGGAGAACTATAGGAAAGATGCGAATTGAATGGAAAAAACATATAGGGTGTGTTCGGCTGCATGGGAATTGGAATTTGTGGAGTTGGAAAAAAATTTGGTTCATTTTTGTGAGTTGCTTTCCTCCAATTCCACAAATTCCAATTCCAAGGCTCCAATTCCATGCAGTCAAATACACCCATAATGAAGAAGGAATGTCATATAAATGGAGGAATAGCAGTATAGTACCAACTTATAAAAATAGAAGGGATAATACAAAATTGTAAAAATTATAAAGGAATTGAATTAAAGAGCCATATAAAGAAACCATAGTAAAAGATAATCGAACCAATTTTAAGAAAAGAAACTTTAATATGTAAATTAGAAGACAGATCCACTATAGAGGCTATATACTTAATAAGAAATTTAATAGAAGAATGTAGAAATAAATACAAATAACCTTCACATGGTTTTCATAGACCTAGAGAAGGCATACGATAATAATTTGGTGAGATTTACAAAGAAAACAAGTGCCTAAAAAAATTCGAAATCTTATTCAAAGTATGTATAGTGAGACAAGGACAAACTAAAGTCCGTACTACGTTCAGAGAGACTAGTTATTTTTCAATAAAAGTATAATTACACCAAGGATCAATGTTAAGTGCATATCCATCTATAATAGTTTTGGATGAAATAACGAAGGACATCTAAGAAGACATTGCTTGGCGCATGTTGTCTGCTGATGATATAGTTATATTGGATAATTCTTAGAAGGCATTAGCCAAAAAATTAGAAACATGGAGAAGTGCTTTAGAAGCAAAAAACTTAAAGTATGTAAAACTAAAACTAGATGCATGGAATTCAAGTTTAATAAAGTAGCAAAAGATGACTACTAACTATAACAATTCAAGACCCAAGGATCTCTTGAAATAACCATTATGTTAAGGGTCAGCAATACAAAAAAATGGAGACATAGATAGCAATGTAAACAGTTAGATTGGAGTAGGCTGGAGAAAATGGAGACAAGTTTCTTATATGCCAAATAAATATCAAACAAATTAAAAGAATATTTTTGCAAGACAGATATTGGGCTAGCTATATTATTCGGAGAAGAATGTTGGGCGTTAGAAAGGGAATAAGAACAACGCATTTATATAGTTGAAATGAGAATGCTAAGATGAATGATAGAAGCAACTAGAAAAGATAAGACTAATAATCAACAGGTTAGGTAGAAACTAAGAGTAGCGCCCATCAGCGGGGGGTGGGGGGAGAACGCTTAGGTGGTTATGGTCAAATACAAAGTCGACTTATATATGCTTCCATTAGTGGGGAAATTTTGTTTGCATAGAAGGTAAAAGACCAATGGACTGACCAGAACTCGCATGATCTTAAATAATTCAAAATGTTAGACATGGCTAATAAGTGAAAGGGTAAATTACAATTTACCCTGACATCCCCTGAGGTTTGGGCTTATTACTCTCAGATGAAAGTTTTGCAAAAATAACTAACACCCCTGGTCAGGGTTTGTCAGGCAAACAATGTTAAAATAAGTATCTAATTGACCTATTTGCCCCGAAATTACTTTAATAGCAGTAAATGTGAAAGAAAGAAAAACACAAATATACCCTAACATAAACTCCTTATTTTCTATACTATACCATTCTTCTCGTTTCTATAAATCATCCTCCCAACTTAAACTCTCTAAAACTTTTGAATCTCATGTCTAATAACTCTAGACTTTCTCTCTCTCTAAAACATTTGGATCTCATATCTAATAGCTCAGTTTGTGATAAGTGTTGACTCATTCCTAAACCATTAGGCCATGGCCCTCAACATTAGACTAACTGCAATGTCTGAAAGCCAAAATCCATCTCCTAATCTACATCTACACAAATATATAATTGACAATATTTTACTAAAGATGACTGGTAGCTAAATTCCATTACCCACAAAAAGTTTTAAATTCAAACAGCCAATAATCCATCTCTAACGACTCCATCCAAAATAAGAAGCTTGCATTCACTTCTAACACACCTCTCCCTCAGTTTGTGTGTGTGTATATATATAGATATATAGATGTAGATATAGAGAGCACTGGTCAGAAAGTTTGTATATATAATTACATATATAGATATAGTCTTATAGATGTAAAGAACACTGGCCAGAAAAGAAATCAGTGCTGAAATAATATTTAGGAAGCGTAGCTCCCTACAACCTCTACCCATAACCCAATACCAGATGCCAAGCTTGGTCTCACCTTTTTTCCATAAACCCAATCAAGTCCATTAAAACTTAATCTGGGTGTGCTTTCCTTGAAAGAAACTAGTGATGGAATATGGGATTTGTTTGGGACTGTAAGAAAAAATAGGTATACAAGGATGACCATGGTGAGGGTATTTTGGTCCATATACTTTAAAATAGAAATTTGATTGAGTATTACAAAAATGGGTAGTTTTGGCATTACACTTTATCTATTTAACTTGACTAGCAGTCAACTATCAGGAGGGGAGGTGATAGTTATGTCAAACAAACTTAAGGGGAGGTTGACCAAACATTTTTAACAAGTTTAATCTAAGAGTAATAAAGACAAACCTCAGGAGAGGTCAGAGTAATTTACCCTAATTGAAAAAGAATATTCATGCAGCCAACCCATCCATATGGGATAAAGGTAAGAATGATAATGATGAAACTACAACAAGCGTGATACCAAGCCTATGTCAAACTCCAATTAAGAGAGTTGAACAACCTAGATTTTCCCATCCTCCAACAGCGCACTTTGAATACCTTGCCCAGCTACGTGAGCATAGTCAGTGTGGACAAGCAAATGGCTAATAACCTAGAAGGCACCCCAGCCTGGGCATTCCCCCTGGTTAATTACTTCACTTCTATGCCACTCAACCTAACAAAAACCAAAAAACTTATTTCCTTTTTACTTATTCTTTTTTATCCCTAAGACATGTAAATTTACACCCCCCCCCCCCCCCCCAACCCAAACACACAAAAAAATCCCACCCACCCACACGCAACCAAAAAAAAAAAAGGTGGGGAAGAGACAAAGTGACACATGTAAATCAATTTTGTAACACTCAAAAAGCAATCTTGAAAATTAATAATAAAAAAATAAAAAAACCAGTTACCAATAGTATGTGGTCCACATTTAGGGTAATGCTAGAATAAGGGAAAGAAACAAGGGTAGAGTTAGTAAGGAAAGATACGATAACATGTTTGACTGAGACCATAGTCTCAGAGCGGAATGGAAAAAAAAACGATTGATGTAGACAACCCAAGGAGTTGGAAAAGACTTAGTTGAGATGAGAGAAACCAACTCTGCATAAGCATAAGGCAATTTTGTTCTTTAAGACAGGTTGAGAGTGGGATTGGGAAATATACACTATATAGAATATATATACATGATGTACAAGAAAGCAGTAAGCCTCACCAAGTTAAGCACTTTAAGGGACACTTCAATACTTAATCATTTAACTACACCAGGTTGAACATGACCCATGATAAACTCCCAGAAACCATAAACATAACTTTACTACGCTCATAAAATGGAATATTACAAAAGAAAATAAATAAAAAAAGAATTTTTTCTTTTATCCTACCTGAAGCTGCTGCTGCTGTTGCATGGGTGGTGGGTAATTACCATATCCAGGGTACACTCCATAGTACAAGTTTGGATCTTGGGCAGCTGAGGCATATCCATAGGTTTCATAACCAGGTGCATATCCATAAACTCCACCATTCCACTGGTTTGGATCCACCTGGGGCTGAACAACTCCAGCAGATTGATCCTGCTTATATTTCAGCTTAATGGGGAATTGGAAAACGTAAACTGAAAATGTAAAAGAACATGAGTTCCAGGATAATAAATAATCTAAAGAACCTGTTTGCTTAAAGGACTACGTCCCCACGAAAGCCTGATGTTTTGTCCACCCAACTGAGTTCCATTTAACATCCGTAACGCTTCCTCAGCACAACTTCTGCGATCAATCATGAACAGAACGAAATGGCCACAAATATTAGATGTGATAGTATTTCCACTTGAGAAAAATCTTTAGCAGTTTATCATACCTGTCAGCAAATTGAACAAACCCACATCGCTTGCCTACTGGTATTTTCACATGAATTAACTGCCCATATTGGCTAAAAACTTGCTTCAGACTGTCATCCGTAACACTTGAATCCAAGCCACCAACAAATATCTGCAATGAAACTTGATGTCACAAGTATATTTGGATTAAAAAAGCACAACTTCGACATTTACAATTGGAAAAAAAATACTAACAGTTGTATTATTTGGATCATCCTCATTCTGAGTCCCTTGATACATAGCTGCAAATAGAGAAATGTAGGTAAAGAAAAAGGGGGAGAAATATCCAATAAATGATGCTTCCAGTTCAAGCTAAAGGAGTACCATATGAATCCACGCACAGAATAAGATGACAGAAGTTGTGCTAATTACCAAACTAAGCAATCTATAATCACTTTGTCAAGATAATGACAGAAGGATTTTTCATCCACAAAAATTATCAAGTTACAGATTCAATCTAGCAACAATCCCAAACAAGTTTAGCTGGGTAAATTTAACGACTGCAAACACACAAGTGTGTGCCCCAACATGCACGTACCTGAACATGTATACCACACATACACGTGTGAGTATGTGAGAGAACGAGAGTGTGTTTTGTGTGTGCCTGTGTGAGTGAAAGAATGACATGAAAGCAACATGCACATATAGTTACTATCAAACACGGGATTAATTCATAAAGACACTACCAATTTCTACATTACAATCCACATATAGGTCCAGCAAAAAATAAATTTACAAAAAGATATATTAACTGTCAGCAACTTGGCAACTGTCATGTAACAGATAAATTAAACAAATTTCTCGACAAAAAAATAATAGAAATACAGCATATAATGATGGTCAGCAATTAGCAAAGCCTTTTTCCCAACGAGGAGGGGGGTGATTAAGAAATTAAGAAGTGATTCTTGTGGCTGATAAACAAGAAAAAAAAACAAAAAGAAACTTGAATTATTTCTGAAGACTTGACCGACATCAGTTAGTGATAGGAACCGGAAAAAATTGAAAAAAGTAGCATGATTAATGCCACAAGGAACAAAAAGAAGGGCAAGTTAATTAAACAAAAAGGAAAACTGACCTAAATGAGGCTATGCACTAAAGGGCTAATCATTTAAGTTGAAATCAGTTCCAGACCCCGAAATGATAGAGCCTCTTGACACCCTGCTCAGAAACAACAGGAGTTCACAAGATTTTGCAATTTTAATATTTAAACAGCATTTTTATTTTAAAATTATATTTAAACAGCATTAGGCCCAATGTTTCCATGTATTGGAAGGAAATGATTTCGTAAGCTGGAGCTCATTTTCAAGAATAAAGTATAACTGGGGAAAAAAAAGAAGACGAATAAGAAGAAGAAGAAGAAGAAGGAGGAGGAGGAGGAGGAGGAGGAGGAGGAGAAGAATAACAACATTGCTTAGTATTTAGCAGACTGCATGGCAAAAGATATAAATTCATCTTAACATCCAAACTAGCAAATTCATGAACCAAACAACATGATGCAAAATGAACACCACTGTGAATAAATTGCATGCAAGTAATAATGTCATCTAATATAAAGTACAGGAAATGTACCGACAGCAATCGTTAAAGGCTGGTAGAAATACTTAGCCATCTATAAATATACCTTTGGGGTATTGCTGACTACCCACGCTCTTCTTGTTAGCAGCCGGCCCAATACGCATTGGCCTGGTTGAACAGAACCTTCCATTCATCTCACTCATAGCTCGTAATTGTTCGTTTTCATCTCCAAACATAACAAAACCATAACCCTTCATCCGTCCAGTGGTCTTATCAGTTACAACTTTTGCACCCTTAACTGAAGGAAAGTGAGCCCTGAATGTCTCTTGTAGCATGTAATCTGTGACATCAGCTGCCAAATCCCCAACAAAAATTGAGAAGTCGGGGGTATCATCTGGGCGCTTTTCGCCCACACCAAAAGATGCCCAGTTCAGTCTGAAATTCTGTTCAGAATTTGGCATCAGGGTACCACTATATGACTGTAAATTTCTTTCCGCAGCAGCACGACTTACAAAATCAATAAAGCCATAGCCTTCTGATTGAGCAGTTTGCTTGTTACGGATTATTTTTGCAGAGGCCACCTGCAAGAATAAAAAAACTCAGTAGATGGTAAAAAAAAAATGACACGCAAAAAATAATAATGGAAATACACATATACAAACACCAACTGCTTTATCCATATGGGAATATACAAATACATACATGCAAACCTCTTTTGTAACCTACATAATAAATATGCAAGATGTTCACAAACTAAATAGCGGTGACTCTGGTCCTTTAACAGCTTCCTTTAAGTTGTTCAAGTTTTTTTTTTGATAAATAAAGGTATATTAGAATGCGTTCAAAAGGGGGAACGCATCCTGAAAGCTATACAAGGGCTGAAGCCAAAGAGAGGGTCCCAGGGACCCAATGAACCCAAAAAATCCACAATTTCATCTAAAGATATACAATTTCTCCCCATCACCCAACTGAAAAGAGAACTAACAATAGTAAATTTCAGTGCCCCAATGGAAGATTCCTCCCCTTCAAAAGATCTGTTGTTCTGTTCGTTCCAAATGCACCACCAAACACAAAGGGTGTCTTCCTCCATAAATCACGGTGTGGGCCCCCACATAATAGCCTCTCCAGACTTCAATCAAACCCTTGAAGACCGAGGCATAACCCAATGAACACCAATCAAACCAAAAATAAGGCTCCAACAATCATGAGCCACAGGGCAATGCAAAGGATGTTCAAGAAATTTTTAGTCAATGATTTAAATTTCTTCTATTTCTCCTTGTGAACCAAAACAAAACATACAAAACATGTTTAATGGAGATGAAGTTTCGCCAAAACAAACAGAAAATGGTCGAAACATATCGATATGGTTAATTTTTTTTTTTCCTTTCTTAAAAAGATAACAATCCCAGAGAGTAACAAAAGGAAAAACCATTTTCTTTATCAAAAAGGAGCATAGTAAAGGATTGAGTACCAAAAATGTAAGATGATGTCTCCAATGTCTCTAAAAAATAGAAGCAAAGGAGTAGGAGTAGAAGAAAAGAAGGGATAGGTGAATAACTTATCGTTGTACATAGTTGCTAAATAGTATTGCTTAGCTTGCTGATTTTTTGTTCAGTTGTTATGCTACATTTAATATGTGTCCGCTGTCAATGTGTTGACTTTGTGTCAAAATGTCTATTTCATGTATGGTATAGTTGATGTCTATTGTGTCCAAGGCTGTTAGAATCAGGATAGGGGGTCCACAGAATAGGATTGTAGGATTGAAAGGTCTTTCAATCCTACAAAACGAGTGCAAAAAACACTAAACAATATATAAATAAAGAATTCTTAGAATAGATAGATAAAAGTTGAAAACACTAGAGAAATATATAAATAAATAATATTAAAAACAAGTAGAACATGCATTCATACACAATGAATTTGATTAGGTAGTTCAGAGGATGGAACTCTAACGACACAAAATTGACAAATTACAAGGTTTTATATGGGAAAAACAAGGTTTAGATCTTCTATTCTCATTTTCCTAATGAATAATGAATTGTCTGGTCTATTATACAAAAATTACTATTTAATGAAACAAACCAAGAAATTTTTGTATCACAGTCACAACTTATATCAACTATATATGCTATAACAACCAACATTTTACAAATATTTTTTAAGTAATATAAAAAAGAAACCAATTACCAGATTTTGGTATACTTGAACTGTTGAACAATCCTATGACACAATCTTATGATCCTATGGTAAGATCCTATGATATGGTGATCCTACTACGATCCTATCTCTATGCAATTTTTTCATATGATCCGAATCGAGATATTGATAACCATGATTGTATCAAAACTTCAATATTACATGAGAAAATTAGCCTCATAATCTTGTATAGTTGTTTCTACTAGTAAAAAAAAATTAGTATTGACTGGCACTATTTGATAACACATCCACAATTATGTTTTTCCTCAGTTCCAACAGTGTCCAACTGTCTGCAGTCCAAAAATATATTCAATTCATCAGTCATTAGTCTCATCCTAACTCGTTTATTTATTTTATTCTATGTTTACAAAAGTAGCCATGTGAATTCCAAATTTTTTCACCCTCTCATTGCATTCTCGATATGTTTCTGAAACATTTATGTTCCCAATCCAACCAAAATGACATTCCAAAACAAAATTTTAACCGTTGCAGTGGACGCAAAACATTGACTCGGTATATGTATCAAATTCATCTCTCTATTCAAAGATGATTACTGAAAGCATCTGCAAACTGCAACTTAGTATTATACCTTATTCTAACTTCTTAATTTTCAAGAATATAAAAATGCAAGCTGCTTTGAACTCAAAACCACCTTCTTTTTTTCCCCTATTTTTGCAAATCATATTTTGCATACTGATACGAAAGCCTAGCCCTATGATACTGCCCTCCGTGCCTTTCACAGTCCTATGCTCTCAACCTGAATTCAAAACCCTTAGCCTCTACCCCCATGCCATACAGGCACTGTATCATTCATGCAAGCATAAAGGCCAACCTTCTAAAATGTTACCCCCTGCGAGTCAAGCAGGCTTCAAATTACATAATCTCTATTTCAGATAAAAATAGTTAGTCCCTTTGTAAAAATTACATAAAATATCCAATTTTTATAATAAATTTGAAGAAACATGTATTAAATACAAGAACAGAAGAGCAGCATAATCAATATACATGAAAACCAGCATAACCAACATACATGAATATAGACATACATATATAAATGCACATACAAGAACAAACATCATGCCAAGAACACCAATTACAACAACAATCCACCCAAATTGACACCTCCACTGCACCAATCAACAATCAATTAAGAAAGCTTTTGTTTCATTTAATGTTTCTCGCAAAGCAATTACATATACGTATATATATCATAATATACGAATATAACACAAATATATATATCCCACAGCTCTCTACTCAAATTCGTCAGGCTTCCAACATATCATACAGAGTGAAAAAAAGCAATTTTATATACGAATATTGCACATACACACGCATATCTATCGGAGATAGAGATAATTACCTCGCCAGTATGAGCAAAACAGCTGAGGAGATACTGCTCATCCATCCAGTACTGGAGATCGCCGATCCAGAGGGTGCGGATCTCGTCGGCGCTAGCAGGCTGCGCGGCGGCCGTGTACTGCGCTTGCGGTTGCTGAAGCTGATGCTGATGCTGCTGCGGTGGTTGCTGGTGGTAATACATCGGCGGTTGTGGCTGAGGCTGCATTGGTTGCGGTGGTGCTTGTTGGTGATGTTGTTGCTGCTGCTGCTGCTGAAGCTGTTGATTCATCATCATCCATTGTTGATGTTGTTGTTGTTGCTGCTGTTGTTGGTATTGGTGGTTTTGTTGAGCCTCCATCGTTGCCTGGTTTGCAGGTTGCATCATCTTCGAAAAATAAACTTTGAGAAGGGGCTTGGGATGTGGAAAATTGCAACCCTAGAGAGAGATAATGAGGAGGAACGGGATAGGCTTAAGATCGAGAGGGGTGTGGGGTGTATTGTACGGGCACACCCAATATCCGATTCAATCGTTGACCCGATCCGAACCAATTCGATTTGATTTGGTTCGATTAAGCGACTTAATAGATTTATTCAATTTTACAAATACTAATAAATCATTGAATTTTATTAATTAACAATTTACATAAGTCAAAAGTCGAGATCTGAATCTTAATTCCAAATATATATATATATATATATATTTAATTTCTTAGAACTTATCTCAACAATTAATCTCCCGACGCCTATGAAATATATTTATGAAATAAAATGCGAGGTAAAGATGGAAGGCGAATTTCTTGTCAATGAAAAAAAAAAAACCATTCTCACATGATTCAGTTTTTGAGAAATTATTATAATTGAGTTGGTTTTGACACCTTTCAAAATTGAACCATGTGATAAATCCTCAATTCAAGTTTCAATCCAATCCAACATCCAACTTGATATGTCCGAGATGAAGCTCAAGATTGCATCGCATTGGTCTTAACTTATTTGCTTCGGGTTGGTCTTAACTTATTTTGCTTCGAGTTGGTGATGTTGGTCTCCCATTGTTCTTAAAGCTTCAATTAACTGGAATTTCTACATTAAACCTAAAACCCTAACTTCATCAACAAACATACAATCTAAATGTCAGCTTAATTATAATTTTTTTTGGTCAATTATGCATTTTTGGCTTACTACATTATTGTTCCGTTCTGGTGGGTGACTGTATTAAATTTTTGTTTCTAATTTTCTACTCCCTCACAATTTCAATAAAGTAAAAAATGAATGTAAAATATGATAATATCAGTTTTATGTTATTTTAGTGAATCCAATCCACTGTGCACAGGATAGAATTCTAATTCTGTTTCAAAAGGGTGAATGATTTGACCCCTCATAACCCCAAATGACTAACTATAGTCTATAACAAAATTAAATTCCCAACATCATACATTTTTGCACAATTTGCTATCTAAATGTCTATCTTTTATTCAATTTCTATCATACAATTTCTTTTAGGCACGAGCTTCTTGCTCTCTGTCATTTTAGACCAGTAGTTCAAACCAATCATAGATTATTTCACAGCTATGAGGTCTGGAAAGGTTCTTTTAAAACAAAGTTTCTAATTCGACCTGTTCATTCGAGCCAGAGTTATGGCACATTTTGCAACCATTACCACCCTTCTGCCAATTCTGTTCACATTCCTAGAAAATGTCGTGGTCCACAATATACATATTTCAAATTGCTAGGCGATACTTCATTTTCTCGTAACCACAAAGCATAGTTAGAAGATCACTTGGGTTGCGAAACAAACTGAGAAAACAACACATTTTCACATTACAATACGATGTAATTTCCATGGTACTACAAAAACATATACAGAACTGATTTCAAATGGAAAAAATGGTATTCAACTTTCACACAAAAACAAAAAAAAACAAAGATACACATTGCAAGCCAATTATATAGTTGAACTTTGTTTAACCAGTTGTAATCAATTTCAAGAGCTCAGTGGCTTCTCTTAATCTTCTCTCAGTGTGCTCTCTTGCAACCACGGCACGGGCATTCCTGAAAACAAATATAGACAAAACATGGAGACGCATTGACACTGGATCATTAGTTTTACTCCCAACTCAAGTAAAATAAAGGACTAGAGTTGTTCGTGCAAAATCGAACCTCTTAATGCCTGCCTTCCTAGTGAGATCCTCAACAAGGTTGTGCAACCTCTTTAAGAGAGCAGGTAAGTTGCGTACAGCTTCAACACCTTTCTGATTCGAGCATATCTTCTTCAAAAGCTCAGAGGCAATAAAATAGCCCTCCTTGTTTCTGAAACAAAAAGTATAAGAAGACAAATGAATTGAAAGAGACCAATATTACATTGTAAAATGACTTTGTTAACGAACCTTAGGAACTCCCAAAAAATTGTTTCCAAAGATCCACGGCGATCAATCAGTACTTCAGTCAAATGTGGATAGCGGGCAAGGTTTCTGAGAGTAGAGAGTGCATGTTTTAGAACTTCCTGATCAGGTATGCTTCGGCTAACCGAGCGGATCAACTTCAGCAGAGTGTCAACAGCGCCCACAGCCACAAGTTCCTCGCAACATATCTGTGAATGTTCTGTAGCCATATCTGTAAAAAAAGTTTGACGCTGATTTCAACTAGCTGGATCAAATAAAATTTTTGTGTAGGTCACGATCTTAACAGTTATCTCCAATTACATAATAATATATAATTAGTGTTAAATACACATGCAGTTGATAATAGTTGTGTTCAAGTCTTTTAAAAAAACAAAAGCAGCTCATTCGAAGTATATGTTTGCCAAAAGCAGCAAAGCAAAGAACAAAGACCAATACATTATATTAGGCAAGCAAAATGTTGTCATATTTAGAAACTGATTAGCAGAAACTGCTAATCAGTTTCTAAATATGACAACATTTTGCTTGCCTAATATAATGTATTGGTCTTTGTTCTTTGCTTTGCTGCTTTTGGCAAAATCTAGTTTGAACACATTTACACCTTACACGAAACCAGATGTGGACAGTTTCCAAAAAAAATTCCAATACTTGTAAAATATTGAACATGGCAAGCCAACATAAGCCTAGCAGTTGTGACGACTTGCACCCTTGCTTAACGTTCTAGACATTCAACCTTTGACGGGAAAGATTAACTTAACCAGGAACGATCATACAGTTTCACAGATAGTTGTATTTTGCTAATATAGGTTTGCAAAGTATTAAATTGATTGACATCTTTTATAATTCAAACTAAAGATTCTATGAATATTTAAGAGAGATCAAGATCTCTAGGAATATTGAAAATCTTCTACTTTTGCAAACCTTGTAGATTGGTGACTGCAATGGGAATCCTAGCAGTTAAATATTAAAGTGTGGAAGGGATGATCAACAATTATAAATAAATAAATAAAAGAGGGGAATATCACCCACATAAGTGATCCAAAGAAGAACAATTCCCATCCAATCAATCAGCATTTTCTTTTTCATTTCCTAACATTTGATTAGAAGACTACTCTCAGTTAAACATCCCTAATCTAAAATCACAGTACAATTGTAAGGAAACTCCCCCACCGCCCAGCCCCTCATACAAAAAAAGGAAACTCCCCCACCTATATGATTGTAACCTCTTCCTATTGCACATTTATAGTGGTATTTCACTGTTTTTGTGTTGCATAATTTTAGTTGTTTCAATTAGACATTGATGTAATTGAATAAATATGAAACTTGAAATGATGCAATTGTACAGTGATTAAGATGACCCTCTGATTGACATGTTGAAAAATTCTCTCATTTTGATTTTGACTAGGTTGTTATACATGTTAAGAATTTCTTCATTGTAAGTATATTCAATATGCCTTTCAAACAAATGCACATTAATTTGCTCAAGTGCATGGCTTCTGTTAGGCTCCAAGCAATCATGCTTCCTTAGCACCTTAAGCCTCTCATAACAATTGCCATGGACTTTTTGCAGGCACAACTCCCCTAGATGAATTGACATACACAATTTAGCCCAAAAATCCTATAAATTATTTTAAAAAATGATTTTAAATGAATTTCGTTGAATTTATAAAGATGAATTGATTTAGTATGGGTAATGAATTTTACATTGAATTTTTTAATGATGTTACAAATAGAAACTAACTAGTTTTTACACTTCACTACTTTTATAATTTTGTGACCACAAATGCACATAAACATAAACATATACTTTCAAAAAATTAATAATAAACACATATAAAAATAATTTAATTTATTTCTGATCAAACAATGCACCCTTCACTACTTGAAGTTAATTGATTGAATGAAATGTCTCAAACACTAAATTCAAGATTAAAGGTTAGATGTTAGGTATTGTAACTTACGGAGAGCAACTTGCCAAATGCATTCCAAAGGAACCCAGGCCTGCCCACCACCTACAGAAAGATCTCAAACCAAGCTGACCCTAGTTGTTGTTTGCATCAGAAAACATCCTCTCTTTCTTTACAAACAGAAGGTTCATAATATGCCTCAAGAAAGCACATATCAAATCCAACTCAGAATTGTGCAATACTCCAAAAAAGTAAAGCTCCGTACAACTCCACCGATGGAAAAACTAACATAATCAGACACAGGTGCCTCTCTACTAAAGGCAATGAATGCTAAAAAGGGCCCTGGGTTAGGTTTTCAGGAGGGATTCCCCACAATAAATGTCATGCAAAAATCTCACCAATATGTAATGTTATTCCATTAATCCTAGATAAATGTAGCCATGTTACCTTACAAATTATTTGTCATTGTTGAGTATAAAAAAAGGCTTACATGAACATGGGAGAAAACTATGGAAAACCTGAGCTTTAATAAACAAGTTTTATACCCAGCTGTTCAGATTTTAAAAAGATTTAAGGCACCCAGGTGTTCTAAGGAACCAGACCATGCAAAAGCTTAACAACGTAGCATTCAGAAGAAAAATTCAAAAGGAAACAATATAAAGACTATTAGAGAAGGGGATTGAAACAATACCCATAGCTCTTTCCAACAATAAAAGAATAGAGCCGATTGAACTTGCAAATAATTTAGAAACATATATTTCATAACCAGGGACTTCATAGAAATGTCCATATGAGTATATGATATATTGATATCCATGTATTTGTCTTGGAAACCATAATGCACTATCACCTCATCATTCCAAAAATACAAGGTAAATTTGAAATTGCTAGTATTAATATCAAAATAATTAAAAAGGTAGATATAACGGATGAACCATAAAATACAAAAGATGGCAAATATATATATATATAAAGCACTGAAGTATGTCTTCTGGTGTGTAAATGATAGCATTCTAATGAAACATTTACAACCCTAAGTAGCTAAGTTACTTGAAAAGCAATACAAAATACTTACCCAAGGTTGCACAAATATGAAGAATGCCACTGACACTTTTCATACTCAATAGTTCTGAAAGTGCAGCAACAAGTCGGTTTATTATTCGCATGCCATCATCCACGTTTGCAGCAGTCTTTTGCACTCTCAAACGTAAATCCAGTAGCTGTCCTCTTAAATCCTTCCGTGCAAGGAAACCTTTCCAGTATGACTTTTATACAGAGAAGGCCACACCAGAAAATAATAAAAGTAAAAAAGGATGCCAATATTACTCCACGATATATATATATTATATGTAAAACAACATTGATAATTTTTTATAAGAGAAAAAAGCATAAAAACAAGAAAGACGATATGCATTCTCCACTTTTCTCTGCTTGCACACCATTTAAAATTCTAATTAATAACTTGACAAATTTACACCTCAAACGTGGATTGCGTGAGCACTTTTTTAATAATTGATTTTTTTTAGAGGCAAATTTGCCATTTCCTTTTTTAAAAGAGCAAGTTCAGAAAAGTGGAGTGTGAATATCATTTCCCTAAAAAAAATGGAACAAAAAATGATCATATTTATACATGAATTCACGTGGAAAAGACAATGTATGTAATATGTTAATATAGCTTTAACCAAGAAAGATTCATAAAGTTTTCCTGCCCAAATGAACCCCAAGGAACACAGATCATCTCATAAACAGGCATAAAATCTATGAGAATACTTGTACAACTAAGTTCTAAAATCTCTATGCCTTATCTCAATGCTTCTCAATTATAAATCATCTATTTATCATAACCATTCTTTAAATGATGTCTGTCATTTCAAACTAATAAAATAAGCTTTTGATATGTGTCATTTCAAACTAATAATATAAGCTTTTGATGTGTATGGATCAATCGAGTTTGACAAGAATTAATGAACAATAGGAAACTAATAATATAAGCTATTAAAATGAACTGTTCAAAAATCTACTTCATCCACATAATGGAATTTCACCCAACTTAGGTTAAACAATCCAATGTGAAAAAAAATTATATAAAAAGGCTGCAGAGAACATATGCAGAGGTTTTAAGGACATAATATCAGCCAAAATTCAAGTAAATAGGCAAAGGAGACTTTAGAGGCACACTTTAGCATCCCAAATAGACCAAAAAAGGACAAGAAGAATTGTAAAAGGAGCAGGCAAGATTTGGGACAAAGCTTTGTTGATTTAAGTGATCTAAATTCATCTCAATCATATATAACAACCAGGAAACTAAAGAGATGAACAGTGGGTCAGGTTGGTAACATATTGATTCAAACATTTAACTTCTTAAAATTACGGTAATGGAAAGAATATTCTAACCATATGATCATCTCATTCAGTAACACTACAAAGAGCATCTCAAGAAGGATTCGGATAACAAAAATTACATATATCTTACTTGGATCACAATGATACGATTCCTAGCTCTAGTAGCACTTCGTCTGGCGATCCATCCTCGAATATGAGACTGAATAATTATTACTGAATTTATTCTTGATTTAAGCAGTATAACACTCCTCCACCACCTTTGTAATTTCAATACTGATTGTAAAAACATCGTCAATTCAAGACTTTGGATACAGCCACTTGCAGGAATGAAGGTGCAACCTATAAGCACAGTTTTGTGAAGGCAAGACGACCCTGCATTAATAACACGTCATATATGCATAGAAAAGGAAGCAAATAAGAGATCGCTAATCAAATAATAGACAGTGCAGAATAAACATACCTAAAAGACTTCTTCGAAACATATGGCCCCTGACAAACCGTTGGATTTCTATAGCAGCATGTCTGTAACTATGGAACAGTTTCTGGTGTTTTGTGCATCGAAAAGCACTTTGGATCCTTATTACAGCTTCCTTTTGGAACAAAAGTTCCCTCCTTGCTAGCCAGCCACGGCAATGACTCTGGATTCATTACAGCAAACTACCACTTTATAAATGTTTCATGTATCATTTAGAATTAGTAATATTTTTTCCATGAATTAAAAGGTTTTATTAAATCCAATTGCGAATACAGTAGATTTGTTTAGTAATTTGTATCAAAACATTAGTTAATTGGACATGTGAGGGACAGACTAGACCAGCACAAGCAAACAATGCATGACCATTTCTAGTTAGTCATTTCAGTTGCAAATTAGGTTGATAACATATTGATTCAAATAAATAACAACCAGGAAACTAAAGAGATAAACAGGGGGTTAGGTTGATAACATATTGTTTCAAACATATAACTTCGTAAAATTACAATAATGGAAAGAATAACCATATGATCATCTCATTTAACAACACTACAAAAGAGCATCTAAAGAAGGATTCGGATAGCAAAAATTACATATATCTTACTTGGATTGCAATAATACGACGCCTCGCTCTAGTAGCACTTCGTCTTGCTATCCATTCTCGAATATGAGACTGAATAATTATTGCTGAGTTTAATCTTGATTTAAACAATAAAACACCCCTCCACCACCTTTGCAATTTCAAGACTGATTGTAAAAACATCTTCAATTCAATACTATGGAAACAACCACTTGCAGGATTGAAGCTGCAACCTATAGGAACAGTTTTGTGAAGGCAAGAAAACCCTGCATTAATAACACATCAGATATGCATAGAAAAGGAAGCAAATAAGAGATCGATAATCAAATAATAGACAGTGCAGAATAAAGATACCTAAAAGACTTCTTCGAAACATATGCCCCCTGACAAACCGTTGGATTTCAATAGCAGCAGTTCTGTAACTATGGAACAGTTCCCGGTATTTTGTGCATCGAAAAGCACTTTGGATCCTTATTACAGCCTCCTTTTGGAATAAAAGCTCCCTCCTTGCTAGCCAGCCACGGCAATGACACTGGATTCATTAAAGCAAACTTCCACTTTGTAAATGTTCCATGTATCATTTAGAATGAGTAATGTTCTTTCCAAGAATTAAAAGTAAAATCCAATTGTGAATACAGTATATTTGCTTAGTAATTCGTATGAAAACATTAGTTAATTGGACATGTGAGAGACACAATAGACCAGCACAAGCAAACAACACATGACCATTTCTAGTCAGTCATTTCAGTTGCAACTTAGCATCAACTTTTGGTGATAAATTGACAATATTAAATTTACTGAAACTAGATGTTACAATGGCGGACTGAGATTAATGATAAAATTTCATGTATGCAGGGCTCAGATATGGCAATAAAATCAATCTAAAAGTACCCTCTTTTACTTTGAACTTATTATTAACTTTTTTTCTACACCATTAATTGCAAATTAGATGAATATTTATAGTTATTATAACCAAAAAATCATAACAAAGCGTAAGCTAAAAAAAAAATGAGGTCATTAATTGACATGATCTTTCTCGTATACAATTTGTTGTAACAAAATAAATACGTAGGAAACAGAAAACTGGCATAAAGAAAGAACAAGAAGACCCAAAAGGGGAAAAAGAAAAAGAGAAAAAAATGGACGGTAACATACTTGGGATGGTCCAAAATCACACCAAAATGATGGAAGTGTACACACCAATAGAAATATTAAAGATATTAAAGGAAAACTTACTTGAATGACAACGATGAGACGTCTACGTCTATAAGCTCCACTCTGAGCAATCCATCCACGTACATGAGATTGAATAACAATAACTGACTTAGCTGCAATTTTGTATTGATGAAAATCCCTCCAACATCTTAGACATCTCAGAACACTTTGAATTTTTATGATTGCTTGCTTTTGCTTCACAAAACTCTTCCTCAACAGCCAACCTCGACAGTGACACTGGATCTTAGTTGCAGCTAAGTGCTGATAACGGAGGGACTTGCAAACAACAAATTTTTTCCAAGCAAGCTGAATTTTGGATGCTGCTTTTATTTGCAGATAATTCACTTCAGCTTCTTTGCATGCAAGTGAAGCTTTCTCTACTTGAGCAACACTGTGACTGTATATAGACCTTGTCCTCCATCCACGAATGCATTTCTGAACAACAATAACAGCATTGATGAGATCAGGAGTGAATATATTACAAGTTAACATACTTCCATGGTGGTGCCTTCGAGAAATCCAAGCCCTTGTGGCACGCTGAATGATTACCACAGACTGTCTCAACTTCACAAAATCATGCCTGTCTACCATGAAGGTCATAAGTCTGCCAAAATTTTCAGACTGCTTCAACCTCTCTGTATGATATTAGACCAAAAAAACAAGTGAGACTGATTAACTGTCAGAAAAACATGTAAATGAATTACAAGAATAACAAATACCAAATGATGAGACTTGAACTTTGCTGGTGCTGAATCCATTAATGGCTGATTTCTTCTTCGCTGTCAACCAAGCCCGAATAACAGATTGCAAGAAGGAAACTGCATTCTTTATCCGCAAATAGCTGCGACGTTCAATTATTCGTCTAAAATGAGACTGCATAATTTTTGCAGCATTCTCTGGAGTCATCACACAAGGATAACTCTGTCAGTCAGAATGGAAGTGAAAACAAACTTCAGCAGTAGAACAAGCAAATCAAAAGTTGTTAGGTATACTATTATTTTCGGCGGGGTGAGGGAGGGGGGGGGGGGGGGGGAAGAGACAAAAGATACTATTACACAATTTATTGAACATCGGTTCGAAGGACAGAAATTGAGTAAGAAGGGTTAAGATATTTAAATTTCTAATTGGTCCATTAGAATGAATCCTTATGTCTATTCAAATAATAATTAAAACCAGATGAATACAACAATTTCAGACGTTACAATAGAGAATACAAAATGCTATGAAAACATGAAATGAAGTCACCTTTACAAGCGATTGAATGTTACCCTTTGAAAATACCAAGAAAAGGATCATAATAGGAAAAGAATATATCAACATGAATACCCTTCGAATATACCTAGTGAAAGATCATAATAGTTCCCTCTTTGAATGATAGTGCTTTGTCTGCTAATTGAGAAGCAGTGCAAAGTAGGAGTAGCTGGTTTGAATTCATGTTTGCCGTTTCGCTGGGCCATGTCTTGCCACCATGCCATGACAACCCTAAAATTTCTCGCAGCATCTGTGCATGAGAAGTGAAAGGGAAAAGAGAAGTATTAGACCAGTAGATACAAAGGCATGGAACAGAAAATGTGTAAGAAAGTTGGATCAGTGTTCTCTGTTCTAAAAAGTATAGCCATTCATCACTCACAAATTATTACTGTTATTATTATTTTTGCATCAGCTACAAAGCCTAGCATATACTATAGTCTCCATAGGCCATGATACTGTATACTTATATGAGTATATTGAAAATAAATTTACAGGTTAGAAAGTAGATAAATTATCTTCCATCATTGAATAAATATGACATGGAATTTTTCATAGAACACACAAAATACTGTAAGTATCACTCTTCCAATTCTTCTTTAACCTTCAATGCTGGTCCTATGTGTTTCTTCTCGATTTAACACTGCTTCTGAATGAAGAAAAAACTGTTCCATACTTAGGCGTCTCCTCTCTGGGCTTTGGCAGGTAAAACCCAAGAGTTTATGAAAATTCAGCTTGTCCTATTAAAAAGATAAAATATTTAAAATTTCTCCACTATGGCACTAACATAATTCAGGCATTATTCGATAATATAGTTTAAGCATTACCGTATTTCTTTTGACAATTAATTGAAATGATAGGAAGACCAACAAAATAATCACACTCCTTTCATTACATGCACCATTATGTTCAAGAATGTCACCCACTTGCAGAACCTGCAGGAGGCAATGTAGTGCATCAATACTGTGACACATGACCATACTGCATTAAATAAAATATCTACGTGCACTGCCTTACAACGAGAAACCATCGAAAACTTATCTGCAGAAAAAAGTACTATCTCCATCAAAACTAAAGATTACCATGCCTGGATGTAATACCCCTGATTTTAAAAGGATAGTCTCGGTATTTTTAAAAAAAATTATTTTAATTGCATTTTAATTATTTATTTGATTTCTTGGCTAATTGTTTAGTTGTTTAATTGATTTAATTATTTAGGTGTTAATTGAATTATTCGTTTTAAATTAAATTGTGCGCTGAAACGTGTTTTAGATTTATTGGTTTAAATTAAATTGTGTGTGATGATGTGTATTTGTTTAGGAATTTAATTGTTTTATTTTTTTTATTTTTATTTTTATATTTTTAAGGAATTGGATATAGATAGTAGTAATGGACCAACCAATTGGGCTCCATGGACTACTTGGATAAGGGGTTTAATGGGTATGGATAATTACCCATGAAAAGTTGTATATGTATATTTAATAAATAAATAAATATATATATATATAAGGAAAATCCTTTAGTAATAATCTGGTGTATATTTATATATTATATATAAAAAGGAATATATATAGATTATATGTAACATATATTTCAGTTACCTTTTTAATATTTTAATATTTATAATATTCTCTGTTAAGTTGACTTGGATTGGGAAAAGGATTAGGTTATTTTATTTAGCCTATAAATATATAGCTGTAGGTTAGAAAAAAGAGGTTAGAAAATATAACACGTACTATATTTTAGAGAGAGAAAGAAGGAAGACGAAGTAAGAGAAAAAGGAAGGAGGTTAGGGTTTTTTTTATCAAATCCCTAAAGGCAAGTTTTAATTCTTCTCTTCTCCTTTGATTCATACCCTATGCACGCTAGATTAATTCTAGGTTTTTTTAAAAAAAAAATAAATTAATTGGATCTAATTACATGAATTGATTTGAGAATTTTAAGTCATGTGTTTTAGTAATGTTTTTGTAATGAATTTTTATATTTAATAAATCAATTTTATGAAATCAGAGTAGTTTAGTCTTTCCTGAAAGAAGCACGCCGAACGAGACGAAATTTGTTTGTGGCGTGAATTAGTTTTTTTTTCCTTCACTGTGACAGAATTGTTTTTCTTAGAGGAGCACGCCGAACGAGGCGCAATAGTCTTTGGCGTGAATTTTTGTTTCCATTGTGAAGTCTGTAATCAGATTGTGGTTTTGGTTATAAAGTGAGGGAATGATTGAGAAATGATTAATATAATGATTGCTATAAAATAAGTAATGATTAATATAATGATTGCTATAAAGTAAGTAATGATTGATATAATGATTTCCATAAAGTAAGTAATGATTGATAGTAATGATTAAATTAAATTAAATTAATATTTGTTTTTTTTTTTATATTTTATTGATGGATTTGTATTAAATATTTATTTAATTTAAATAGATTCATTAAGAATTGGGTTGCATGATTTAAAGTACTCATGCTAAGTATGAAATGTAATTTAAAAGATTAAAATAATTAAATAGAATTGAGTTAAATTATTTAAATCAATTATTTGGGGTTTAAATGAATTTAATCAGATTCTAGAAGAGTGCAATTAATTGAGAAGCATGCTAATTTCTTATGAGGTAAATTAAATGCATGATATTTAGAATTGTTATTTTTACTCAATTAAATGTAAATGATGTACATATGATTTATATCATAGTTGTGTGGATATTTAGATGTAGATGTGGTTTGCATCTTTATATGGATATGAAAACGTTTATGTGGTTATATTGTGGATTAATGCACCATTATGGGATGGGGGCATATAAGAGAATGGATTAACTAATGAAGTTAAGTCCTACTTATTTTTCTGTCAGGTCAACGGAATAGTTGGATGACATATTATTAACATAATATTTGGATAGGTTATTTTGATGGTTGGATAGGAAGGATTTTACATATATAATTATACGCCATGATATGAGCTTGAGTCTCAGGATGACAGGATCAGTGGTTAAGGTGCGTATATTGCCAGGGATGTGTAGCTAGATATAGTGTAGTTGTGTACCCTGGTAGGTCTAGGTACTCATGCCCACTATATGTGCATTTTGCATGTTGCCTACTATTCAGGTTGAGACAACTCTATAGTCTAGTGAGATTCCTTTAGTGTGTATATATCTACTTATGGACTATTTAGTTATTATTGAATTAATTAGGATGTGTACGTGTATCGGGTCTTTGTTTGGGATGTGGTAGATTAGAACTTGTATGTGGGCCTGACCTACCATTATTTTTCAGGTGTTCGTCAGTTCCAGTCTTAGAGATTGTTCGTGCCGAGGAGAGACAGTCATTCACTCTTCCGACTCTACGTAGGACTCTTCTTCATGGTTTAATTATTAGTTTTATTTCAGTTCAGTTATTTCAGTTAGGATATTATTATGGGTCCACAATATGGATTTCCGAGTTGTAGTTTAATTAATTACTAGTATCCGAGGATTGGAAGATTTTATTATTGGATTTTTAATTATTATTTATTTGAGGATTTTAAAATAAGGATTTATTATTTAGTTTCCTTCAGCTTATTATTTATTTATTTCTTTATTATTCTTTTTTGTATTCAAATGCTTGTTTATATACTTAATTGTTTGGTATCCCTCGGATCTGTGCTCGGACTTGATCACCCGTGGCTCTAGAATCGAGGGGTATCACACTGGATTACTTCCCAAACTCCTTGAGGTTTAAGAGAGTAGAGCGGGGAAGGGAAGGCATAAGTTATTTAATCAATTAAAGTTATATATCTCATAACTATGCTTACTTCTATAGGGAAAAAAAAAATAGAACCTAAACAATAAAAGTAGGAAGTCTCATATGGAAAGAGCATATGCTTAATTATGGAATCCAAAATTGAAATGAACGGTAATTTTTCATTGCTATAAACAATTAAACCTTTTACAAAGGGTAAAAGTTCAAGCTATTAAGAACAGAAATAAACTGAAAAATGACAATACATGATTAGCTTGCAGATGACCCTACAAACGTACGGACAATGAATAAGAATTCAGCAAATGTTATTTTTCTTTTGGAATATTAAAATTAATTAAAACCCTTAAAAACATATATGAAGCAGGAAACAAATATAGGCAGCCATCTCATTTGTCTCCCAAGTAACCAATTAAAATGATTAAGATAGTTATGTAATCAAAATAGATACGCAATAAAAAATATAAACCAAAATATGAAAGAGTAACTATTATTTGTATGGCTGCCAAACTTGTATAACCAGGAGTCTCATTGGCCTGAAAGCAATTCATTCATCCTATTAAGTAACCAACATGTAAAATGCGATATCAGATATCAGCTTCTAGCACGTTATTCAAAATACGTAATTGTTTTCAGAGCTTTCCACTTATTACATTTCATAGCAGTTTTGTGCATAGGCTTGTGTCTACGTTAATATCATAACTCGATGCATATATGGTTTTCAGTGTTGTTTCTATGGCTTAGACATCCACAATTTTTAATACACATGTATGCATCCAAATATAAATGCACACAAACAACACACTTTATTCCTCCTTTTGGCTTAGTTTGTTTAGAATGCCTTTAATTTTGGCTTTAAATGTGTTCAATGCTACTTACAGATTTACAGTTGAGAGAGTTTGCTGCACATGAATATGGTTTTAGCATTCATGTCAATCATATAGAAATTGGGTGTGTGAGTTCAAAAATAAAAATAAAAATAAAAAATCATATGCAAATTAAATTAATATTGTGGCAACATTACTTCTTTGTTTCTAGATTAAATTTTCTTTGAAATCACCATGGTATGTTCCATCATAGAATACAGAGTGATTCAAGTATTTGATACCTCCGGAAAATTTCCCAATAGCGTCGTCAATTTCTGTGATAATATAAAGTTGTGCACCGCATCTGTGTAATCAGAAGCTGACATAATTGACGCTGTTCCGTTGCGTTCATCAAGATCCTGTGAGCTCATAATAAAATGAGAAGAACATAAAACAGAAAATATATAGAATTCAAAAATAAGGATGACAAAGAATATAAAAGTACCTTAAAAGAGCAAGAGCAAGAAAGTTCCTTGCGAAAGTAATAATCAAGCAAGCACCACATGGCTTTTCCATCAACCAATGAAGCAAAATTGTCAACTTTGAAATCATAACTTCCACAAATTGCCTGAAAACACAACAAGGAGGATATACTTAAATGAAGTATCTAAAGTCCCTGAAGACAGACAGGTTTAAATAATCTTAGAAATGCAACCAGCATTAGCTGGTTGGGTTGGGTAGGAAAAAGACAGGAGTGCAGGATATAGGAGTAATCTTGCAACAAGCCCAAGTGAAGGAGGTCTAATGCCAAACAAATGATGCTATAGAGGACTTCAGACTATTATTGAGAGAGAGAGGACAAAGCACTGAAACCAAGTAAAATAACGTGCTACAAAGTAATGCTACCAGATAGAAACAGAGAGCAACTTAGAAAACCCAGCACAGGGAAGTAAAATGTGTCCCTTGACTGACCAACTCTCACTCAAACACACACATAAAAAGGAAAACAGAAAAAGAAAAAATATTATGAAAAACGGGCACAGCCTGCATCAATGTTAGCCATTGATGTACAGACTTTCCATTGAGTTATCCCACACATCCCTCTTTGTAAAATATATCCCTCTTCCTTTTATTGTTTAAAAGGAAGGAGAGGAGGCAATATTTTTCTTGCCGCATGAACACAGACACACTCTTTAATGAATCAGTTTTGTCAAGGAAAACATGTCTCAATCTTCAAGTTTCCAAAATAAAAAGGAAAGGAAGAAAGAAAGAAAGGGAGGAATAAGCTATAAATTTAGATAGGGATCAAACAAATGTTAAATAAATAGAGTCACAAATAGAACTTAACATATTGACCAATTATATCCGACTACAATTTATTGGATAGTAGTAATACCTGGATCCAATTCAAAAGCATGTCCAAAAGAGTGGTGGTGTGTGAACATTCCTGTTAAAAGGCAGAGAATAATTAGAGCCCAAATATAAAATCCCTTCTAAATAAAGTAGAACACATGCGTCTCAATTGGGACTTGAAACCCTCTGGTAACATTATATAACACTCAAGCGGACAGCTTGGTGGCAAAAATTCTTATATATTCGGAATGCCTGAGGATATAGCCTTAGATAGAGCAGTGTGGAAAATATGTGTAAAAAATAAAAAAATATAACAGTGCAAATATTGTTGTAGCCACCTTTCTTTAGATTAAAAGGCTAAGTTGGTCTTCAAAGGCTAAAAGTAACTTCCACCAAGTACCTCCTAGATGAATATATTTCTTTTGTCTACTAACAAAGAATTAATATCAACAATCCAAACTAAAGCATACCACAGGAACTCCACGGATTTTGGAAATTTCCTCCACTAGAAGTGTTTTGTTTATTAGAAGTGGCAACTGCAGGACAGATGAGAGGTTAGTTGATTGTTAACAAATACAGCCGCGATCATTCCTAAATTAATGTGCCTGAATCCTGCAACTAGCAACCTAGATGCAGGAAGAAATGATGGAATAAAGTTGCAAAATCTTCAGGGGAAAAACCCTACTGTATTATATAAGATGCCAATTCAAAAAAAGCCAATAATAAATTCAGGTCATACCAACAAGCACTACTTATTGGTTGAGATATTGAAGATTCTTTAATATTGAGAGGAAGAAAAAAATCAAAGCACCTGCAAGTGAACAAACATTTTCCAGAGCAAGGAAAGCGTAAGTTCCTTATCTCCATTGACAACATCTTCTCCTACAATTACCAATCCATCTTCATCATACAGTGGCACATCAGCCAGCTTTAGATGTTGCAGAGCAATCCCACAATTAACCAAATTCTTCTTACGAGTATCCGATGGAACTATCATTTTCTGCCCATAATATAAATCATCAAGATCAACAGTAACAATTAAAAATCAGCTTAAAGGAATCTGACCCCTTATAATTTCATCTAAAAGAAAACCAACCATGAGGATAGAGGAATCATTTTGCAAGAGCTGGATGGCTCTACAGAGCCGCACCCCATCTCTGAGATCTTCAAATAAATCTGTCACCCTGAAGTCATACTCAATGAGAGGATTCTGCACCACAACAACTTGTTGCAAATTAACCGATTATGGAAACTGTATTTTTTTTAAATGAGCTGTTTATGGAAACAATAGTTTCTCGGATATATTCATTGAGTTGGCTTATATGAGCTAAAATAATGCATACGAGCCTGAAGTTTAAACCCAAATATTCAAAAACAGAAATAAGACACACCACTGAGGACTCCACCCTGAAACACACAAGCATTCACTCATGCAAAGAAAAAAAAACATAGATTGGAGCTGCTAACCTGTTGGTAAGATACTTTGTACCCTACAATCACTAGATGTGCAAGAAGATTACCCTCGCCATGCATCACATCCGATGATAAGAATTCTATTTTAAATCCACAAGAGAGATAAGTTAAACCACAACTAATAAAATTCTAAACAAACCATTGCAAGAATGTTAGAAAGAATAATGTTTTTACTAATTACCCTGAACCACTTGACGGGTTGATTTAAAATTAGATTGCAAAGTGAACAGTAGGGGAGAACCACCATCTAGTCCATCAATACCATACTTAATAGGAAGACTGTTCTGAGATTTAGCTCTATCAAGTATAAGAACAAGCAACAAAAATCTCTTCAATATAATATTCCCTAGTTCCTCAAAGTAACCCGGTCTATATAATCCCTCTACCAACTTGTTGTAAGCATAAGCTTTAGCTAGAGCAGAGTGCGAGAAAAACTGTTTCTCAATAACCACTCTCAAGAATGCAATTTCTTGTTCGGAATTGACATCTCCATCAGGCAACAAGGAGTCACCACCTAAAATAATGTGTAATCCTATCCTTAGCCAAACAGGGTTATAACACATCAGGATTCTCATGGCCATCTCCTTCATTCCAACATCAGTTACTATGGGACAATGTGCCTTCATTTTTACTCGCCCTTCATCGATATTCTGAGAATAAAAGAACAACAATTTCAACAAAATTCAGAAAGATACAAACGTGAGAATTTTCAAAATCGTTAGAATGAAACTGGGACTGACAAGGAATTAATTCAAATCCACATTAAAATTTCATGTATTCTGCATGAAAATATACTAGAAAGATAAATTATTTTCCATCCCACACAAATTGGAACTCTCAAGAAGCATGACTTAGTTCCTACAAAAGCATGTTTTCGAGCATTACTTGCAACTATACACTATCAACAATTTCAACGAAAAATGAAATAAGAATACTGACACTCTTAGATATGATGTTTAAAGATCAGTAACAGTATTCTAACACTGAGAAATAAAAATTCAACCCCAAAATCCAAATTCTAAAAAATAAATTATTTGTCTAAAGGGTATAAAGTATGAAAAAAAACAAGTTCTACACAGATTTGAGGATCTCAAGAAGCATGAAATGATGATAAAATAGTTGCATTCTTTCAAGCATAAGGCAGCATAAATTTGAATGATATGCTAAAAACTATATAATATCAACTATAATATAGAGTTGTTAAAAACGTGGACTACGTTACTGATTACTGATTATAATAAAAAGACCAAAACTATCATGAGAATGAAAACACCAAATTTACCTTTGTTACTTGAGTCATCACTTTGAATATTTCCTTGCAAGTACCCAAGCTCAAATAAACACTCATTCGCTGCTTCAAATCATCAAAACTACAAACTTCCCGCAATGAGTACTGCAAAGCAGAAAACATCGAATTGGGAAAGGCCGATGCATCCTCATCCTCCACACTCCGCCACCATAAATCCCTCCTACGCTTCGGACTCCGCCAGACCCAATCAACCCCAACCCCACCGCCAGACCAGCTGTCCCTCTTCCCATTTGCAGAAACACTACTCCCCAACTCTTTAAACCGGTCTTCAGTGAATTTCGAAAAATCACAACCGCAAGACCTAGGGTTTTGAAACAAGAAATTGAGCCAAACAGTGAGGGACCTGGATAGCGATCTGAGCGACTTTTCTTTGTCAATTTGCGCCTTTCTCGCAGACTTGGACTGTTCGAGCTCGAACGCTTTGAGTCTTCGAGCCACCTTGGACCGTGCCACGGACGACGACGGAGCGAGGGAGGGGCGGCGGCGTCGGAAGGAGGAAGGTGGGGCTGGGGCTGGGGTTTCCTTTGAAGCGGTGAAGAATTGGGGGCATGGAGAGTGGAAATTAGGGTTTTGAGAGGAGCGTTTGGGGGTTTTGAAATTCGAGATGTCTTTGAGGAGTGACGATGAAGGGTTTGGCAACGGTGAAGGACATTGTTGATGTTGTTGTTTTGCTTCCATTTCTGATCGATTTCTTCTCATTTTTCTGAATTTTGTGTTCTTCGAAAGTGTTTTCTTGCAACGTTCTCAGAGGTGTCTGAAAGCAAAATGATTGTGTGTTTTGAGAGATTGATTTGAATTCCCAAAAGGTAGACGAAAGGAAGGGAGTGGTTTTAAATTTGAATGTGGAGAGTGGCGGTAATTTCCCAAAGGTCCGATGCGCTCACGAGCGTATGTGTGCACATATCATGATATCTCATTATTATGGTTCCTTTTCGTGAAATTACCGATGTGTCCTCCATAACAAAAATATGAATTGATAAGGATGAAGGGGTGGATATTGGGTACACCAATGTTTTAAGTGTACCAATCCAATGAAACATACTCCATAACATATTATCTGGTTATCGATAATTTTATAAGTAGGTAGACTAATTTGTTTTTTAAAATAATACATTGTCATTGGTACACTAATGACATGGCACGTTTATCAATTGTCAATTGTCATGCATTATCAATTATTTGGGGCATCCAATATCTATTTAGGAAGAAGAATGTTGACACAGATAATTTTATTTATCAATTGTTCTCTCCACTCTATTTTTTTTCTTCTCATATCAAATTCTAATCTCTATTTATTTTACTTATGTTGATGCAAAAATTCTCGCGACCCGAAACGACGTTGTTTACCTGCAAAACAAATGGACGTCACCTTGAATGGCACCAGTGGGGTGCCGGGCGAGGACCCTTCGATGATCAAGTTAGTAATAATAATGTATTCAATGAGTGAGATCTTCCTTATAATCAGTAACGGATCTCTATTGAGGTGATGAAGTTGGTTGCGATATTAGAGATTGTCAGTTGAATATCAATTTCTTTATATCCTAAAATTGGAGAGGAATGGCGGTTGGTCAACCCTAGAATTACTTTCTTCCCCATGAAGTTATATTCTCTATTTTTCTTGTTGAATATTCTTTATATATATATATAAAGAATAAAAAAAAAAAACTATCACAAGATAACTGTTATAAGAATGCAGACTGAATGATAGTATCTTCACAATAAGATTAATAAATATATATATAATAAAAATTGTATTGTAAAATAATATTATATTTATTTAATAATTTTTAAAGTTATATAATTATTGGAATGCAATACTGTGAGAGTATCTCTTATGATTTTAAGAATATATATTTAAAATTGTATTTTAAAAAATAATAATTATATTTATTTAATTGATTTTTAAAATTTTAGTTTAATAGTAGTACTATTTCCCTACAGGGATTGATAGTAGTAAAAATGTTGAAAAGTAGGTACACTATAAACCGGGTTAGTAGTACAAATAATTAACATTAGAAAAAAAAATGTAACTAATTTGTTTTGTAAATTTGCCGTAAGGCAAAGATGCTATTTTAGAATACTTAAAACTAGAGAGGGTGATGGTGACACACTCCATAAGTTAAAGGGTTTGAATTTTTTTACTTTATCATTTTCTCAATAAAATTGCTAATCAGATTATAAATTGTAAAAAGTTGTAAATTATCAATTTAATTGTTTATTATTATTATTATTTTGATAGTAATACTAAAAATAAAATTAACTTTAACGTAATGATAAAATTATTCTATTCTGATTTGACCAGGTTTAAAACCAAGTTCGTTTAATTAATTTTATTAATATAAAATTAAATAAATTTTAAAGATTAAACAATTTGAACAATTTTTTCTTTTAATAACTGAGATTGTAAGTGTTGATTTTTTTTTAAATCATATATAACAAATAATATATATAAATAAAGTACTGCGATAACAAATACAGTATTAAAATAATAATTTACAATTTTTTTTTTTAATAAAATCAAGACTAGGTCTGTCGTTATTGTTATAGGTCATTGAAGATTCCACCCATTGCCGGCCGTATCTTGGAGAACTTCTGTAGCCATGGAAAGTTCCAAGCACTTCTCATATATAATTCTGCACATGCAGTATATAATTCTATATATCAACATCAACAATCAGATGCTAAGTGCACAAAGTGAATATAATTGCTAACAATACAGGACAACAAAATTATAATCATTACCAGTTACCACCTCAAAATCTCTTTATAAATATAGCTTCACACCCTCTCCCTCTCTCTACACACACTGTCACACACACACACACACACACAGAACCATGGAATCTGTAATCTATTTAACTTTGCTACTTCTACTACTCCCTCTCCTTCTCTTCCTCAATAACAGATCTTCCAAAAAGCTCCCACCAGGCTCTATGGGGTTACCCATAGTAGGCCAGAGCCTTAGCCTCCTACGAGCCCTGAGAGCCAATTGGGGAGAGGAATGGCTCCAAGAAAGGATAAGAAAGTACGGTCCGATTTCGAAACTCAGCCTCTTTGGGACCCCAACAGTTTTCCTCCATGGACAGGCTGCAAACAAGTTCATATACACTTGTGATGGCAACACATTTGCCACCCATCAGCCAACTTCAATCAGGAGGCTCATAGGTGATAAGAATTTAATGGAGTTGGACGGTGACGATCACCGGCGAGTCAGAGGAGCTCTTGTGTCGTTTTTGAAGCCGGAAGTGTTGAAGCAGTATGTTGGGAGGATGGATGAGGAAGTTGGACAGCACCTTGAGATGCATTGGCATGGCAAACAGGAGGTCACGGTATGTATGGTTAAAATTACAACATTTCTAATAATTTAGAAATATGGGATACATCATATTAGATGGTTGTTTACGCATCTCTATGTCATGTTTACTAAATAAACACGTAATTAAATCAGCAAATGATGTGCGACTTTAGATTTATAAACATTAAAACCACATTGACATCTAACAACTACCCAACTTAATTACAACAAAAACATAAATTTGCAATAATTTACGGTTAATTAAGATGGTGATCAATGACCATTTTGACCTAAGTCACACAATTATTCTTAATTGGTGTCGCTCTTACGATCCGAGTGCACTCTGACTCAAATTTTCACTTTTTATGACTTAATTCTGCCGCTCTTACGCTCCCGCTTTCCGATTTGCTCTGGCTCTCATTCCCGCTTTATGTGACTTAAATTATAACATGACATATATATGGAATTAATTTGAGATATGAAAGAGCCCTTCCTATATATGTTTTTAGAATTTAATACCTATATAGAATTCCAAAGATCAACCAAAACACAATCAGCTAAGTGATATTTAGGGACAGCTAGCTTGATTCAGTTTTCTGTTTTGAAATGAAGTGATGAGAAAACTACACAAAAAAATTATTTGGTTGACAAAATTGTTTATTTTATGAAAATTCAGTTAAAAATGATGTTTTATATAGTTTTTAAAAACAGTGTTATGTTAGTTATATATATATATATATATATATATATATATTGTGGTATGTTTCTGAGTTCTTAATAGTAGTTTTAGAAAACTAAAGGAAGTGCTACTTAATTAGCAGTGAATCTTGTAGAAATACTGGTCTGAATATGTGTCTTCCTCCAATTAACAAAACTACATTTATTGAAATACACAGGTGATGCCACTGATGAAAACCCTGACCTTCAACATAATTTGCACACTTATATTCGGTATAGAAAGAGGAGCAAGAAGAGATACACTTATAGGGCTGTTTCAGGATATGATGGAAGGAATACTGTCTGTGCCAATTAATTTGCCATTTACACGCTTCAACCATAGCCTCCGGGCAAGGGCAAAAATCAAAACCATAGTTATGGATCTTATATCTGAGAAGAGGGTGCAATTGGAGAAACATGGGGCTTCCCCTCATCAAGATCTCGTCAGTTGCTTGCTAAGCATCCGCAACAAAGACGGTTCAGCTGCATTGTCTGACGAGGAGATTTTGGACAATGCCGTCATTGTAATGCTTGCAGGACATGAAACTTCCTCCATTTTACTTACCTTCTTGGTCAGACTTTTCGCCAACAACCCGTCCGTCTACTCTTCTGTTCTTCAAGGTATATCCAAACACCATCCGGATCCTCTCCCATGCACCGCGGACTGTCTATTACCGATTTACTCTATCTGTAGGGTCCATACCCCTTACAGGGTCACTGGACTGTCCAATGCACAAAAGAGGATCCAAATTCATCTGGGTCTACTTGGTTTTTAATTCTGAAAATAATTCTTAATAATTGAGAGAGCAGAAAACTATTTTCAGATAACTATAAAAGACAATTATATGAAAACAGACCATTTTACAAATGAGTTTTCATTAAATAGTTTTTAGAAAACTGAACCAAATAGAGTTTTTTTTGTACAGTTTTATATTTTCAGTCTTAGAGTTACAAACCAAACTGACCTTTATTTTTTTCTCAATCACCGCAGAGAAAAAAATAAAAAATAAAAAAATTGATATATTATGTTACTAATTGTGATTGTAGAGCAAGAAGAGATTGCCAAGAGCAAAGGCTCTGGGGAGCTTCTCAGATGGGAAGACCTTATGAAGATGAAGTACACATGGAGAGTAGCAATGGAGACACTAAGGGTGACCCCTCCTATATTTTTATCCTTCAGGAGGACTCTCAAAGATGTTGAATATGGAGATTATATAATTCCAAAAGGGTGGCAAGTATGAGAAAAATCTTCAATATTATTGCAGCTAGCTTTTAATCATCAGTACTACTATAATATATGTGCCATTATATATATATGATCTATATACATAGGACTGACTGACATGCATTTGTGGATTATAATTAGGTGGTTTGGTCTGCAAGCATGACTCATATGGATGAAACAATCTTCCCAGAACCAGAAAAGTTCGATCCAATGCGCTCGGAGAAACAAGGAACTCCCCCTCCTTACAGTTTTGTGGCATTTGGAGGAGGCGCCAGGAACTGTCCTGGATATGAGTTTGCAAGAATGGAAACTCTGGCTATGGTTCATCACTTGGTTACCAAATTCACATGGAAGCTATCATGCAAAGATGATTCCTTTAGCAGAGATCCATTGCCAGTTTTCAACAAGGGGCTACCAATCCATATTGAAGAGAAGAAATCTAAATCCATGTAGTTTCCATCTGCTCTGACAGAAAATGGAATTAGGGAGGGCATGTACTATATATATATGTGTGTGTGTGTGTGTGTTTAGTGTTCTGTTGAATAAGCATTTGTATCAATCTAATGGGAAACATGTACGTTTCAGCAGAAATCTATTATTTGGCATTCATAAAATAAAATTAAAAAAAAAATTAGAAACAAAGGTGAATTCCTGCCAAATTAATGTGCTTTACATTCATAAATTTCCCGGGAAAAATAAGTGTTACATGGACGTTTAGGCTTTTCAAGAGAAGTATTTAATTGGGTTTGCTTTTTACTCAACTTTAAAAAATTGAGTTAAATTAAAATTTTATATATATATATATATATTGAGTAAAAATTAAAAATTTATATCTATAGACTATTTATTGAAAGTACATAGATTTTTTGTATTTTAATAATTTTTTTATTAAATAAATAAATAAATTTACCTTATATTTATCTTTCTTTTATACTTTATTTTATAATAAGAATTAATGGCGCATTTTAATTGGATAGTTGTACCACGTAAGCGATATTTTACGGGCGATGAGATGGTACCTGGGCCCTACTGCATAATTTCTCCCGGTTTATTTTACCAACCTAACCTAGGCGCATTATAAATTTCCGAGTCCCAGTCCCAGTCGCAGTCCCAGTCCCTGTATTGAGTTAGATTCTCCGTTTTTTTCCAGTCGCCGGTCGATCACAGTATTTATTTGTAGGCGAAAGCAAGTAATGGGAGATCTATGAAGCAAGTTAGTGTTTTAATCAGGTATAGACGGGAATTGGGTGCTTAAGAACGGGGTTTCGATTTGTTGTTCGGAAAGTCTCCCCAATCTTTTACACTGATGCATGACTTCTGTCGTTTTGTGATTGCAGTGTTTGTTGCAACATAAATTATTATAAGCTAGGCCGGTATAGACAACTGTGTGATTAAGATGAGGAAGATTGCACGGTTTACCTCTTCTTTCCAGCAACAGATGGTGAGTTCAGATTAACCTCTAAACTTAATAATTACATCAGCATTCGGTGACTCATTATTTGGTCTCAATCATCAATAGGGTTTTTTTCATTTTTTATATGTTCCATCTTGCTCATTAGTGTCATTACTCCAAACTGTACCAAAATAAGGATTAGTAGGATATAAATCTTTGAAAGATTCAAATCCTTCAATGGTTGTAGACATAATCCTCTGCTGAGCGCATTGCTAACTCCAGATTTATGCCTTAACACAAAAGTGAACTGTTGGAGGAAAGAAGCCCACTTTGCATGCTTCTTAGTCAACTTCTTTTGGCTATTTATTCAAAGCTTCATGATCTGAGAACAAAAGACACGGCGAAGCAAATAATGCTGCCAGTGCCTTAAACCTTGAACAATGGCATAAAACTCTTGATCATAGGTGCTATATCTTCGCCTTGTATCATTCAATTTCTCGCTGTCGAATGCTCCTTTCACTTAGAACAGCTCCAATCCCAATTCCAGAAGCATCACATTCTACTTCAAATATATTTTCGAAATCTTGTAATGCAAGGACGGGGGTTGATCATATCTTTTCTTTGATCTGCTGGAAGCTCTCTTCAGCTTTGTTGGTCCATTCAAACTAGCCTTTCTTCAAACAATCAGTCACTGTTGCAATTATAGTGCTGAAATTCTTGATGAAACGTCTGTAAGAGGTAGCAAGACCATGAAATTCTGCAACTGTAGTTGGTGTTTGCCCACTTCTAATGGCTGACACTTTGCTGTCATCTACTTTTATTCCTTCTGCGCTGATGATGTATCCCAAAAACACCAAGGAATTATTCATAAAATGGCACTTTTTCAGGTTAGCATTGAGTTTCTCTTGTCGTAGAACCTCTAATACTTCCCTAAGTGCTGCAAGTGAGAATCTTTGGATAGACTGTAAATCAAAATGGCATCAAAGTAAACCACAACAAACTTTCCAATAATGGCTTCAAAATTTGACTCGTCAAACGCATAAAGGTTCTGGGTGCATTTGACAAACCAAAATTTGATTCATCAAATACATTAATGTTCATGAATAAATACTCATTGTTCTCCGAATGTATGTATGGTGGTCCTTAAATACTTTAGTAGAGTAGTGGTTTTCATTACTTTTGTTGAATATGTTTCTTTTTCTTGTGTTTATGATTATTTGGATTTTCACTTCAGACAAAAGAGCAGCATAGGAAGGATGGAATTAGTGGATTGCCAGACGAGATCCTTATTGCCATCCTGTCTCTTTTGATGCTTAAGGAAGCTGCATGCTCTAGTATTCTCTCACGCAGATGGAGATATTTATGGAGACATACAACTGGTAGTTTCAACTTCGATTTAAAGACGTTACTAGGAGCTCCTACAGAGAGAGCTTTTTCATGTTCTGAACATGAAGAAAAGCGTACTACATATACAAATTGGGTTAATGAAATCTTGAAATTGCATCTTGGCACCTGTATAGATGAAATGAGGATTTCTTTTGATTTCTGTGACCAATACCCTCGCGATATCAATGATTGGATTAAGTTTGCTATGGAAAAGGGTGCTCAAAGGTTTGAATTGAATGTGTTGGGTTACACTATTCCCGGCTAGTGGCGTACATTTTACAAATTTTCAAGCATGGAAAACTTCAAAATCTTATTTAGGACTTCACACAGTCATCATGTGTCACGGAGTATTGGTTTTGCAGCTGGCTTTTGTTCCCTGACAGCTCTTCGATTGGTTGGTGTTGATATCACGGAGGATATACTTGAGAATTTCCTATTCAACTGTCAGTTTCTTGAACAATTAGGCATTGTGGGTACAAAATGTCTAGTGAATCTATAAATTGCTGGCCCGTCACTCAAATTGAAATGCTTAGAGATATCTCAATGCTTGTCTTTGGAAAATCTGGAAATTTCTGCAATAAATTTTGTTTCATTCGCCTATAAGGGACGAGAAACAGGTGTGCATTTTAAGAATGTTCCTCTACTCTCTGAGCTATCAATTGGGGGAGAATTTTGTCCCCCCTTTGTTTCTAGATGTTGCAAGCATTCCAGCTCTCTTCCTCAAATAGAAAAGCTCGAGTTAAAATATTTAAAGGTTAGAATACACAATCATTGCGTGATTGTATGCTTTTCTTTTCTTTTTTGGTTATGGTTGTTGTAACATCATTATCAACTTGTGCTTTCTTTTTGTTAGGAAATACAGCGGTTCCCCAAGTATTGCCGTGATCTTGGTAATCTCAAGCAAGTGGAATTTTTCTTTCTAGGAGATGTTGGTGACTGCCTTCTTAGTTTCACTTCTGTGATTGAGGCATCTCCTAATTTGTCTTAGTTTTTTGTTCGGGTAAGTATCCTTTCTTTGTAATTTAAGTTATGTTTGCTGATGGAAGTATTAGTATTGATTTTTTAATTTTTTTTTCATAATTTGTATTAGTATTGATTATTATTATTTTATTTATAAAAGGTACATGTATGATTTGAATAGACTTCAAATGCAAAGAGACAAGAAGATTGGGAGAGGTGTAAGCAGAGAAAGACATATATGATAGAATAAAAGATTTTTATTGAAGTGGCTGAGGAGGTGAAAGGAACCATTAGCCTGCCACTTTCGCTTCTGCAAATAAATTCCCATCTTCAACTTAAAAGAGGAAACATATTGAACTTGATAACTTACTGAATTTCTTTTGACCCAAATTAAATTTAAAGAACGAGTTGAAGATGACGTAGATAACAATTGAATAATGCTTTCATAAAAAATGCCATTCCAATCACACCCTAAATTTTGAGAACTTTGTGGGTTTGTGGCATTGTAGCTTTGTGCTTATACAATTTGAGTAACCTAAGTAAAATCTTTAATGGAGGCCTTCTGAATTTACCACAGCTGTGTGTTAAGCGTTAGGGTAAAGTAGACAGAGAGAGTGGAATGGGATATAAGAGGCTGAGAAATATAGGAATTGGAAAGAAAGAGGCAAACATCGTAAATTGTCCTCAATTATGCAAAGGAAATTAAGGAAAAGAAAAGAGAGAATATATATCATCAAGATGCAAACATTATCTTATAAAGAGATCCATTGATCCTAGCCACTCTTTTCTTGTTTAATGTTAGCTGCTATGTGTTTTCATGTTATTAATATGCGATTATAAATGAATATAAGTTGGAGTCTTACAACATGCTAATAGAATGTGCCTTGCCAAATGTGTGTATATATATATATATATATATATATATGCTGCTAGAATGTGAATAGTATCAATACATTGTTACCAGCCTAAATAAAATTATGTTATACCTAATGCTTAAAGGTATAATGTGATTGGATTCATAAGTTATAGTGAGCTAGCTTTCAATACGAATTTAATGACAAAATGAACGTGGATTCCCGCCTTACTCTTTCTTTATCGTCTATACACAAATGTAACATTTGGATGGTCATTGGATTTTGACAAATTGGACCACGCAAGAAGCAAAAATCTCTATATGCATGAACTATTTGCACTTAAATAAAATGGAACTTATACAAGTTTAGGGTCTATGTAAATAGACATTGTTTTATTGTCTTGCTTGTAAAGTCGCAATGGTTTTAGAATGTTAAAGGCTATTGCTTAGCCATCAATGTAAGGAGATGGAAAGGCAGATTGGATGCAAATCTAACCATTCACATTAATAAAAAAAGTTGTTATTCTTAGCCTTAAAACAGTGGGCACATGCTAACAGCTTGGCCTTTTACCGTTGCACAAAGGATAACGGTGATGAGCTACTGTATGCCATTGTATTACTTCTAGTGTTGGGTTTGTACCGTTCTGTAACTTCTTTGGTTTTTTTGGGATAAGTAGTCCTGTAAAGTTTTTACAGTGATAAAATCTATAAATGGACTCATTTTATGGTTGGATATCATTGTATGTTATTAAAAGAGATTAAATTTTTGCTATGAAGTTGAAGACAGCAAACATAAGCCTCTAACTTTTTTCTTGGGATTTTTTTTTTTTTTTTTTTTGGGGGGGAGGGGGGGGGGGGGGGTGGGCGAGTTTTGGTCTGATCCATGATGTGGGGTGGGGATAGGCCAATAGCAAGTATTTTCCTGAGGTTGTTCAGGATATCTTTATATGGTCATGTCTTGGTAGCTGTTTGTTATCACCTTGATAGCAGAAGGACGACTTGGGATGTTGTGCAGTTTGTATGTGTTTGGCTCGATTCTAGGCAAGGGAGGTTCGAGATATGCTATTTTTACCAGAGATTTTCAAATATTTGGGAGTCTACAATTCCTAGGAGGGAAGTTTGGTGAACCAAGGTTCCCTCAAGGTTGCTTTTTTTGGATGGACGGTTGTTTTGGGGAGGATCTTGACAAGCGACAAGAAAGAGGCTTCAAATCTTGGTAAATTGGTGTTGCATGTGCAAGAGGGATGAGGAGTTGATTGAGCAGCTTCTCTTACATTTTCGGTGTCTAGGGATGTGTGGATATTGAGCATGCTCGAAGCTTGCCAAGGTCCATGTTGAGCATGCTTGAGGCTTGGAACGGGTGTATAGTTGTGTTGCTAGCCTGGGATACATGAGAGTGATTCCACTTTGTATTTTGTGGGGCTTGTGGTATGAAAGAAATAGGGGACTCTTTGACTAGAATTAATCTACTATAGAGGTATTAAAATCTTCCATTCTTCGTTTTGTTGTTTGTTGGGTTAATGGGAGGTATTGTAGAGGATTTTGTAGCATTTGTGGATAGTTTAAGGGTATAGGGGATTATTTTGACTTGGAGCTTATTGTTTGGCACATGTTCGCTTGGGTGCGCTCTCCTTTTGAGTGTTTTTAATGAAAAATTACTTAAACCAAAAAAAAAAAATAGAATAAGTTGTTAATCTAAGGACATCAAGATATTCTCTTTGTGCTTTTTATTTTATTTTTTCCAAAAAATTCATGACTGATACACTTTGTGGTCATTTATGGAGGAATTAGCTCCATCGTTTAAATTTTGTGACAGCCTCAAGCATGTTTGATCTCGTTGTTCTGCTGGAAGTAAATTTGTATGGATAACTGTTCACTTGAATCCTTCCCCGGCATTAAGTGAATCTCGTTTTCATAATTGACATTGAATAGAGATTGAATTAGAATGTGAATAAGATTTGATAAGAGAGCTTCTGACATAGCAAGGATTTCATTACCATTATTGTTGCTATTAATTTTTTTTTAATAAACAACTTATGCTACTAATCTACTATTATGTTCTGTGAGTGGCTATTATTTGAGTGTTTTGTAGCCTCCAATGCCAGTTAAAGCAACTGGGGACAGTTTCTGCAGCCTTACTGAAAATAACCAAATCGTGATTTGGATTTCTCTTGTGAATGATTCCTGATGTTTAACTAATATTGATGACCATTATGTAACTGAGTTACTCTAATAGTCAGTTGCTCTAATAGGTTGTTACATAACCCGGTTGCATTACTTGAATCACCATTGGAAAAAAATAAAAGTCTTTCCTAGTATGCAAGACCCCTGCATTTAGCAGAGTCTGAAAGAGTAATACCATTGGGTGCGTCGGGTGCACGGTGCACCGGCTCGGATGCACAACATGTGCCTGTGTGTGCACAACACGTACGGTTCGGATGAGCCTTGTACACGGTGTGCCGTGTGCACCCAATACCTTCTCCTGAAAAAGGTGAATGGTTAGCTGCCTTACTCCATTGCTAAATAGGTTGATTTCAGGACTCGAACCTGTGTCATTGTGGGGGACAGATGAGCACTTGAATCATCATTGGAATGTAAATACAAGGTCACTTGTTGATTTTCTTAGAAAATTATCGTGAAAAGGAAGATTTCTTATTTTTATTAGATACAACTGGCTCCTTTCACATCCTGTGCAGAAGAAAGTGCAATTTACTTTTTTACTAAATCTTCTTGCGTTAACCAATTGTTGTTCTAGCTTCTAATTCATTGTTCTGTTTATTCTTATTAATTTTATCTAACTATCTTCCTCTATGGCAGATGCATATTGGACCGGTTGATAGAGAGGTACTGGAAATTACAAATTTGTAGTGGTCTAAGAGTTTGCTATATATTCTTAACTTTGTCTGCAAATAATGTCTTCTCTTGTTGTGTTGGCAGATAATAAGGGAAGTTAATGAAAGAACATATTTATATGCTGTAAAAGAGGTGACTAAATGTCATCGTCAATGCCTTAAGGTGGTGGAATTGTGTGGGTTTGATGGGAGTAGCGGAAGCGAAGTTGAACTTGTTTTGCACATACTTGAGATTGCTGCGTTACTGGAGAAGATAATTATTGATACGCGTCTTGTGTTACCCTCCGAATTTTCACGGGAAGCCGAGATGGAAGCTGCTAAAGAGCGTGCCAAGCAGCTGAAAATAAGATTACTTGCACGACCTGAAGTAGCCTTGGATGCCCATGGAGCTACCACCTTCTCTCTCCTCCTCTGATTTACTTTTCCTAAGTGAAAAGTCTTCGGCTTTCACGTTTTTTGTTATAATTATTATTTTGTTGAAATAAATTAGAATAGATTATTTTTATGCTTTGGTACCTACAATTTTTTTAAAATAATTTAAAAACAAATGCTGAAAATAAGATTACCTGCAACCGTTAAACTTGTGATTCTTTAATTATTAAAAAAAATAATAATAATCCTAATCCCATGTCTTCTAATATGGAGAGTTACAACTCTAGGTGATTATGTATTTATTCTTTCTCAGATTATTTATAATCTAAAAGGCTTGGAAATGTATCTTCTGGTCATTTTTTACATGTGTCTTTGCATTTTTACATTTTGACTTTGGTTTGACTTATTAAATTGTTTATTTAATGATTCAAATGACATATTTATTCTCATTTGACTTTAGTTTGATTAACTAAATTATTTCTCTAAGTATTCAAATGACATGTTTACCCTAACTTTTCCATTGAAATCAATTAACTGTCTTTAGTTGTTGTATATCTTTAATCCGTTCTGGTTCATAATAATGTGTGTGAATAAAACTGGTGTTTACAAACAGATCAAACCTGTTGAAAACCAAAAAATGCAAATATATAACGGAATACATGAAGCGAGCAAAGAAACCCTCAAGACTTGTAAGAGATGATCAAAGGGCTGCGAAGGTAGGAGAACATTGAAATCTGTCAGATTTATTTATTTTTTTGTTGCCAATCTAGTATAATTATTTTATAATTATAAATTTTCTTAGGATGTTCTTTATTTTTTATAATTTCTTTTTCCTAGAAAACTTTTGCAAAATGATCAACGATTCATTAATACCTATTCTTACTTTCAAAATGATCATATATATATATATATATATATATATATATATATATAGATGTATAATATAAAAAATTTATTTAATTGCTTATATAAAGGAAAAAATGTAATTTTAAATAAGGGTAAATATGGTATAATATTATTTGTATTCTAATTTAATTTAATTTCAAATTCAATTCCAAATTCAAATCCAAATCTCAAAAGGATTGGGACAAAAACACACCTATAAATAGAGAGAGTTCTGAAATTAGTTGAAGACGACGACAATAATCGTTACAGCTACTGAGAGAGAGAGAGAGAGAGAGAGAGCTTCGGAAGCTGTTAGAGAGAGAAAGAGCGAGTTGGGGGAGGGATCTAGTGAGAGAAACAACCACCAAGAGAGAAAGATAGGTTCCGATTCAAACCCTAGCGCGAGAGACCTCAACGAACCTCCTTCCGATGACTGCTGTCCAATCTGTTTTGACACCTTCGTCATTCCTTCCCGGGCTCAGTGTGGCCACCCTGTTCCATATTCACTAAAAAAGGCTAAATTATCATTAAAACTTCCAATAGAGATTGATGAGAGAGAAATAGTGTGGGTATTATTAGGGCTACAGTAGTCATTTAGGTTATTTGATATTTTGAAATAAATGTGATTAAAAAATTAAAGATAAAGTTGTCATTTTTTATTTATTTATCGAAAATCGTAATGAATCTAAGTAATAATTATTTTTGAAAGATATTTAAAATTGATATTTGACAAAACTTAAAAAGATGTCAATAAAACTCAAAGAAGTATGAGCTTTTGGTGGACCTAATTTAATTGGGTCTGTTTTTTACTCAATTTTTAAAAATTGAGTTAAACAAAAAAATTATAAATTCTTATTTAAGTAAAAATTAAAAATTTATGTATAATAAATATATATTATTATTTTAATTCCGGCACATTAAAGAATGGTGGGCTAGCAATAGCTTTGTGTGTGAAGTGACCTCAAACCGGTTCGCGCATTAAAGAAGGGATAATACAATGGAAACACCCAAAGTGAAAATAAGCCCGTCAGAGAGAATAAAAGAATAATAAAATGCATGACCCAAGTTACCCAACCCATAACTCTTGCTCTCGTTATCACTATCACTTTTTTGCTTGTGTGTCGCTCTATTCCATTCCAAATCCAAACGACCTTATATGTGGGGTTTGGGCGCACACAAAGCTCACTCTTTGAGAGGCAGATGGGAGGCTCTTGGCTTCCTTTTCCAATCCCCAATAGAGAACTCCTCCACGGCAGTCTTGGCGGAGTCTCTTAGCTAGAAAAAACCACCATAGACATCTTTCATCAATTTGAATTTCCACGCTATAAGCAAAAACCAGCCCAAGATTTACATAGAAGTTGAAGATATTGCAGACAATGCTGAATATTGGTCGAACTCGATAATTGGGTATGTTAGGCCCTACCATCCATTCTTCAAAGGATTCATACAAAAGACGTGGACAAATGATTTCCAATTAACATATCAAAAGGAAGGTTTCTTTGTGGTGAGATTTGAAATCTTCTGAAGATATGGAGAAGACCTTACGAACATGAAGTACACATGGAGAGCAGCAACGGAGACACTAAGAGTGACCCCTCCTTATATTTTTTATCTTCAGGAGGGCTCTCAAAGATGTTGAATAAGGAGGTTATATAATTCCAAAAGGGTGGCAAGTATGTGAAAAATCTTCAATATTATTGCAGTTAGCTTTTAATCATCAGTACTACTATAATATATGTGCCATTATACATACATACATATATATATATATATATATATATATATATATATATATATATATGATCTATATATATAGGACTGACTGACATGCATTTGTGGATTATAATAATTAGGTGGTTTGGTCTGAAGCATGACTCATATGACATACGGATGAAAATATCTTCCCAGAACCAGAAAAGTTCGATCCAATGCGCTCGGAGAAACAAGGAACTCCCCGTCCTAACAGTTTTGTGGCATTTGGAGGAGGCGCCAGGAACTGTCCTGGATATGAGTTTGCAAGAATGGAAACTCTGATCACTTGGTTACCAAATTCACATGGAAGCTCTCATGCAAAGATGATTCCTTCAGCAGAGATCCATTGCCAGTTTTCAACAAGGGGCTGCCAATCCATATTGAAGAGAAGAAATCTAAATCGATGTAGGTTCCATCTGCTGTGACAGAAAATGGAATTAGGGAGGGAATGTACTATATATATATATATATATATATATATATATATATGTATATAGTGTTCTGTTGAATAAGCATATGTATCAATCTAAAGGGAAACATGTACGTTTCAGCAGAAATCTATCACTTGGCATTCATAAAATAAAATTTAAAAACAAAGGTGAATTCCTGCCAAATTAATGTGCTTACATTCATAAATTTTCCGGGAAAAAAAGAAAAAGTGTTACATGGACGTTTAGGCTTTTGGAAAAAGTACAAGCTTTTGGTGGACCTAATTTAATTGGGTCTGTTTTTTACTCAATTTTTAAAAATCGAGTTAAACTAAAAATTTATAAATTCTTATTTAAGTAAAAATTAAAAATTTATGTATAATAAATAGGATTAAGTGCAAAAAAAAAAAAAAAAACCCTCACCATATAGAGAATGTGCAAGAAACTCCTGTGCATATAAGTTCCTCTATTATTCATCTTTCCAACAAATTTCCCCGAATCATCAATTTTGACTAATTTTTTTATTATAAAAATCCTAAAATACCCTTCTAAGCAACAATTATATATATATATATTTATATATATACACACATTGTATTTCTCTCTCTGTATCTCTCCACACTCTCTCTCTCTACAACAGCACTCCAATCCAAGTTTGAGAATTTGACGAGGAATTTTGAGAAGAATTATTAAATAAGAAGTTTTATAAAGAATTGGGTTTACCGTGTGAACACCATTGGCATTGCAAATTGACATGGAAAATTAATAATGGGGCCAAGATTGGAACTACGGATCGGCTTCGGTTCACACAGAAGCTAGGGAAAGAGTTTTTTGGCTTCTGATTCATTTTCTATTTTCTTTCTTCTTATTTTTTTGGTCTGTTAATTAATTAATTGATATTGATGGGTATTTGGATGTTAGAGAAACAGATGGGTAGTGGCGGTGGTGACGGAACATGTAGATGAGATCTGCGATAAATATATATATATATATATATATATATATATTATAATATTTTAACTTCGTTTGGATACACAATAAAAAAAAAAAATAATATTAGTTATGAGCGAAGAGAAGGAAAAAGAAAAGAAAGGAAAATATAACAATACTTTATATTCATGTTTGGATAGAAAGGAGAAAAAAGAAAGAAAATTATAGGATTTTTGTTTGGATAGGAAGGAGAAAAAAGAAAAGAAAGGATAATAACAAAATTATCATCCTATCTTTTTATATTTGTGTGATTTCTTTGACTCCATTTTCTTTGTGTTTCTTGGTTTTTTTATAGCTTATTTAATTAAAAATTTCATTAACAAATATTCTATATAAATTATACCATATACATACACAACCCCCTAATATGATTCCTTATTCTTATAACCAAACCAGGGATGAAACATGATAAGATTTTGGTCTTATCCCTTCCTCTTCCCCAGTCTCTTTCTCTGATGTTCTCGTTATAACAATTCTCCATCTCTTCCTCATCTTGTCGGTTTCCAGTCTCACTCTCCTAGCGAATCTCTTATCCCCGAACATGATACACTCAGTGCGCGCACACATATAAATATATATACATATATATGTATGTATATATTTGTATATATCTTCATCTTCACTCCAACAAATGAAAGTTTGCCGGTGAATTTTTAGTGACCAAAGTTTGAGCAGTGGCATCCATCAATTCCCATAAACTTGAAAGACCAAACCGATTGGAAGTTTCTATATCTATGTGTGCTGAAACCAAACCAATCGGAAGTTTCTATATCTGTGTGCTGAGACCAAACCATTGGATGAACCCTAATGTTATAAGGACTTACAAGGAATAACAAATTTTTATATCTAATTTTGAAGGCTAGTTTTGGTATATTGAAAATGCCACTAAACTTACTTTCCTTTCTTTCCAAATCTTCTAATATTTGGAGGGATAACTATCCCTCAAAATCCGTCCAAATCCTTTCTTTTATCTTCAAACCCTCCCATCCAAACATAGCACTCCTTATCCTTTCCTTTATTTTCTTTCAAAATCCTCCTAAATCTTCCCATCCAAAGGAAGCCTTGTATTTGTATAACATATGGAGTCAATAAGGTGTAACAGAGGTGGTTGGGTTACAAATGTGTAACAATGGGCAGTGGGGTAGAGTTGGGCGGTGGTTTGCAGCCGTTGTGGAAGTGATGGGGGAGGTTACAACAATACTTGGACAAGAGAGAGAGAGAGAGTCGCAGAGAAGACTAATGGTGTATGTGTGTATATATATATATATATGTCATAGAGAGAGTAAATTGAGGCTTATATAAGATTTAATGGAAAAAAATGTCCCTAGATCATAAAAATATGAAACAGAAGAAAAATAGAGAAGAGAAAACGTTTTATTTATTTATTATTCTTTTTATGGGGGTATTTTAGACACTTCAATTGCTAAATTGACATAATGTCTTTATTTACACAAATTGAAATAAGAGGGGGTTTCTTACACATCCCATGTATAGCGACGGTGTTTTTTGCACTTTTCCTTAATATATATATATATATATATATATATATATATATATATAATTTTATTACCGCACATTAAAGAATGGTGGGCTTGCAATCGCTTGTTTGTGAAGTAACCTCAATCGGTTCACACATTAAAGAAGGGATAATACAGTGGAAAGACCCAATATGAAAATAAGCACGTCAAAGATAAAGTAAAAGAATAATAACATGCATGATCTAACCAATAGCTCTAGCTTTCACTTTATTTCTTGCAATTTTTAGTGTGTCGCTCTATCCCATTCCAAACCTCAAACACTCTTATATATGGGACTTGGCCTACACAAAACTCAATTTTTGGAAGGCAGATGGAGGCACTTGCCTTCCTTTTCCAATCCCCAATAGAGAACTCCTCCACGACAGCCTTAGCGGAGTCTCTTAGGAAAAACCACCAATCACATCTTTCATCAATTTGAATTTCCATGCTATAAGCAAAAACCAACACAAGATCTACATAGAAGATGAAGATATTGCAGACAATGCTGAATATTGGTCTAACTCGATAATTGGGTATGTCAAGCCCTACCATCCATTCTTCAAACGATTCATACAAAAGACGTGGACAAATGATTTCCAATTAACATATCAAAAGGAAGGCTTTTTTCTGGTGAGATTTGAAATCTTCTGAAGATATGGAGAAGATGCTGCAAAGAGTTCATACTTTTGAGGGGACCTGTTACAATCAACACCAATATGGCTCAAAGTCCATGGTCTTCCAATTCATTGTAGGATTAGAATAGTTCTCTCTAAAATATACTTGGCTTACTCGTAAACCATTTTTTTGGATGAAGCAACAAGTGACTGTGGCCAGTTTGTAAGGGTTATGGGTGAAGTTGTGTAATACCCCTAGTTTTCAAAAGGATAAGATTGGAATTTAAATTTGATTCTATGTGTCAAATTGTTTATTGAATAGTGGTTTATTTTGTTTTATTTAAATGAATTATTTTTTTTTTTTTTATTGTCTTTATTTGAATTAATTAATTTGTTTAAATTTGATTTTGCTTTTCTGTAGTTACATTAATTGTGTTTATGGACTTAGTGTTTAAGGACTTAATTGTCATTATTTGAATTAGTTGCATTTATTACATTAGTGGATTTAACTTGTGTGATGGTGTGTCCTTAAGTGTTTTTTATAATTTTTATTTTTTTTTATAATTGGGTAATTAAGTTAAATAAGTGTTTTTATTACATTAATTATTTACAGTCTTTTGGAAGTCATGTATGTAGGTGTCGTAGATGATAACTGCGGTTTTGTTTCTATGGGCCGACTGGGATTGGAATTAGGGCTTAGTCTCTAATTGGATATAAACTAGGGTTACGGTAATAAGCTTATAAATATAAGCACTTCAGTGGTTTAGGGTTTTAGAGACGTGAGCATAATGGTTGTAAAACAGATAGAGTTACAGAGGGAATTACAGAGAGAGATAAAGGGAGAAAGTCTAGGGTTTTACCTTAGGCTAGGGCTGAACCAAGGAGGAGGAGGAGCAGAGGTTGGCTTGTGGGTAAAACCAAGAGCAACAGAGGTGGAACGGTCGTCGGAGATTTCATCGAAAAATTCAGAGACGGTTAAGGCAAGTTCTTTCCTTCCTCTTTCCCTTTGGCATGTGTTTAGTGCACCTAGATAGTCTCTAGGGTTAAAATGATTATTAACTGAACTTTACATGTTTATTACATGCTTTATTGATGATCTGTAAGTGTTCAATACGTTTTATAATGGTTTGTGCATAACTGGGTTTCAAGTTGTTCATTAAGCAAGTTAAATCGGTAGGACTTTTAACCTCTGTAATTGAGTCCAACTGGTATAATCAAACCCCTAGAAAGCTACTGGGTGTTTCTAGGACTCTTAAGACCAGGTTTAAGAAGGAACAGAAGGGTAGGAAAGGGGCGTAGATGAAGCAGATCATCGGAAACGGCAAAGGAACGAAACAGAGGCTCTCAAAGGAGAGAGAGCTGGTTCTCCCATGGAGAGAGCCGGCTCTAGGCAAGAAGAGACGGCTCCCCTTGTGGGAGATCCGGCTCTAAGTAGTTTTAGAGCCTGCTCCAGGTTTCTAAGAGCAGGCTCTGTAATCCTAAGTGTGTACTGAAGCTTATTTGTGCGTTGTTATTTCAAACTGTGTTATGCTCCACTGTGTTTGGGTTAATGTGATGGTTTTTAACATTAATTCATGGAGTGTTAAAGGCCTAGGGTGTATTAATTTATTTATTTGCTAATGGTTTAAACCGTGGGAAAATCTGAAACAAGTCGTAGGCAGTTTACGGACTTAGCGGACCGGAAGGATTCAATTGTACAAACTGGGTCTATAAATTAAAAAAAGTTAGAACATGGATTCCAAACATTATATCATGCTATACTAGAGCCATTTTTAATAAATTAATGTTTTTGTACTCAGGGATTTAACCGTAGGAAGGTATACAAGAGTGCGGTTTGTTAACGGATGGAAGAGGTTTAATTGCTTAATTTAGTTTTAGCAATTTAATGGAGTATGTATATATTTATAAATCTGGTTATAGGTGCATGCTAGTATCATTTAATTAACAAGTGTGATCTATGCATATCCTAGATGTTAATTGTTGAAATATATAATACTTTTCTGCAATGCATGGATTTAAGCTTGGAACTTTAGTTGTAGTAATTTTAAGCCCTACACTGCAACTATTTAGATTAGAGTTTGGAATTAAATTGCTGAACTAGTACTTAGGTTCTGTCAATCTAATTGGACGTTGGCTTGGAATTAATTGAAGAATTAAATATATATTTTCTGTCAATTACCTGGATGGATGATGGAATATAACTTGACGAATTAGTAAACTTTGTCTTGTTTAATTACATGGATGGATGCTGGATTTTTAGTTGATGACTTGTTTAAATTCTGTATTTATCAACTATATGGATAATGTGGACTTTATTTGATGTACTGCTTATAATGTTGCATCATTTATGGATTATTTGCATGTATGCACCGGTATGGGACGGTGTCATACGGAGGGATGGATTAGGTCATAATGCTAATTCCTACCCATTCATACATACGGAATGGATTAACTGAAACAGTTAAATCCTACATGGTTTCATGTCCTGTCAACTAAAACAGTAGAACGACATACTGGATGATTGTTTATATTTCTGTATTAGGAAGGATAGGGTTTTAACTAAAACGTTTAAATCCTGATTACATGTTGTGTCTTGAGCAATGAACTGTTGATCGGCACAACATTGTACTTGGAGGGAACTTATATATATAATTGGGATAGGGATTTGATTAAAACATTTAAATCCTAATTTTATGTTGTGTCATGGCAACGAACAGTTGAGCGGCACTACATTGGTTTGGATGGGAATTTATATAAATAAATTATGATACCGCGATCTGAGCTTGAGTCTCATAGTCGACGGTTAGGGTGCGTATATGCAGTAGGATGCGTAACTAACTATGTTGGTTGAGGTATACCCTGTTAGGCTTAGGTAGTCATGCCCACTCAGGTGCGTATTGCATGTTACCTTCTATTCAGGTTGAGACCCTCAGCATAGTTTAGTGAGAGTCCTGTAGTGTGGATATATATTTATCTGTTACGGACTATATGGATATGGTTGAGACATCTAGGATGTATCTGCGTATCGGGTCTCTGTTTGGATTGTAGTTAGGATAGAACTTGTTCGTGGGCCTGACCCACTATTATTTTTCAGGTAACGGACAGTTCCAGGTCTTAGATCTTGTTCGTGCTGAGCAGAGGCGGCTTCTCATTCTTCCGACGACGTAGGAGCTTCTTCATGTTTTAGCAGTGGAGTTTTTCAGTTGATGATTTAAGTGTTGGAGTTTTTAAGGATCCACCAGATGGATTCCCGAGTTGTATTAGAAATGGAGAATTTGGATGTATCAGAATAATTCATTATTAATTTAATTTTATTCTGAGGTTTCAGTATTTGGATTATCATTCTAGTTTCTTTTCAGCAAATTTTTATTTATTCTTGTTTCCTTAATTGTATTCTGTGTTCGTTTATTGCTAATTGGTTTGATATCCTCGGGTAATCGGGCGTGGGCCTGGCCAACCCGCATCCGGAAATCCGGGGGTATCACAAGTTGACATACAGGATGAGCTTCCAGAATCACTCATTATGTGTGTATATGGTGAAGAGTGTAATCTGGACATTGAATACAAATGGCGCCCCCAATTATTCATCAATTGCAAACGCATTGACCATTTGTTTAATATTATCTATTTTATGCCTGAGCCCGCACAGTTTTGCTATTGAGATTTAGCCCAAAAGGCCTCATGCTATTTGGAGATGGCACCAACACATATGAGCACTTCACTTTTACCTTATGTAGGATTGTGCAACTTGTAACTCGCTCAATGTGGTAACTTGTCTAGTGTTTCACACCCACCCACATATGTCGCAACAATCCCCAAAATCCACATGGCAAAATACTTGGTTGCTTACATAGACTTGGGCATACCTCAGTTATCCCCCTAAACACTAATACCAAGTCAAAATGCACATTTTCGCTTGTTCTTGAATCTGAGCTGTCTCAAATGAAAAGGATTATATGGCATTGGAGAAGAACGATTTTCATATGGATCAATATTGCTTTTTACTTCGCCGTGTAACAAGATTTCCCCTAACATAAGTGCAATAACTAGAAGTAGACCTTCGGTCAGTTAAAGAACCTACCCAATCAGCATTTGAGAAAATCTTAACTGCCTTATTTGTTCCTTTTTGAAAGTATAAGCCTTTGCTCGATGTCAATTTTTGGTACTTGAGGATCCGATATATAGCATTAAGACGTTCATCAGTAGGATTATTTGTGAATTGACTTACCACACTAACCGAGAATCCAGTGTTAGGTCTTATATGAGAAAGATATATGAGTTTCCTAACAAGTCTTTGATACCTTTCTTTTTCCACTGTAGAGCTTATTTCTTTCATTCCCACTTTACAAGTTGAATCCAAGGGAGTATCAACATGTTTGCATCCTAGCATTCCTGTTTCCTTTATTAAGTCAAGAGTATACTTACACTGAGAAATAGAAATACCCTTTCTGGTTCGAGCTATGATCGGTTGTCAATTATACATCAACCTTTGCAATAACACAAATCATTGTAAAATAGGGTTATTGGTCGGGTAAGTCGAACCACTGGGACTACTAGTTTATGGCAACTTAGGTGTCTAGAGTCATTTTTAGATTGATAAGGGGGGGTTATAGAGGATTTGTTGGATTGTCACTAAGATTATGAATTGAAAAGTTCATAAAACATTAATACTAAGAAGTAAAGAAGCAAAGACAATTAAAATGGGAACTAGGGAAGTGAATCCACTACCCATCCATAAGCATACTAGGACATGATTTACTTGGAGAAATATATATATATAACCACGGAATGCAACAACATAGTATTGATACATTATCTTCAAGAAATATATGAAAATAAGATACAAGAATAATCTATCAAAGCTTACATGTTTTGGTTACCTAAACTAGGATGCAACTTAGACATGATCACCAAGCCATAGATTATCAAGCCCTTAATCTCATAATAAGAGCACATGAATTAGAAATCAAGAAGAATCTATCAAAGGAAAGCCCTAAACAATAGATTATCAAAATTCCTAAATGTCATGCCAATAAAATCACTTCCATGAACTCATCTCCATTGTCACTATGAAAATGTACCAATATAATCATGAGAGAAAAAAATCCAAGACAAGATATTTAACTCAAAATGACCATTTATAGATAATGAAATTCATTACATCAAATGAAGGGCTCTAGTTCATGGAAAAATCACATATATATATTATACCCCAAATAGAAATCAAAACAAAGCAATGCTTACAAAATGGGGCTTCATCACCTCCCTAGATAGGGAGTTAGTTACCCATGAAGACTAAGAATGAAGGAGAAGATGAAGAATCCCTCTCCATTTCCACACCTTAAGCTTAATAACACTTATTTCCCTCTCTAGCACTTAACCTTTTCTAAAATTTTGAGATATGAGATATGAGATGTGTGTCTTCTCTTTATTCCAACCAAAACCTACTCACCATACCCCCCAAATCCCGAGCTCCCCCCTCTGCATCAAGCTAAGCCACACAAAATGAAAATAAGGAGACAAAAAATGCTGAAATTCAGGGGCAGTTGAGCTGCCTGCAGCAGGTCGACGGGCGCCTGCGAGGCGGTGGCCAGCGCCCGCGGTGGCGCGCGAGGGACTGGAGTGTTTGGTGGGGGCCCGCGATGGCGCCACGGGTGCCCGCGGTGGCTCGCGGGGGCTCGCAAGGCCTTGCGAAATGGGGCAGTGAGATGAGGGGTTCGGCGGGCGCCCGCGGTGGCTTGGCGGGCGCCCGCGAGGCCTTGCACTTGCATTTCAAACCAAGGTTTCTCGTAAGCCTTTCCGAGCCGGCGCACTGATGCGGCTTCCACTATGAACACTAAACCATGAACTTCACAAAAACGGCGACTAAAAAGGTTAGGTCCCGAAGATGACTCCCCAACACGGCGCACGTATTTCAACAAAAAGTTGTCAAAACCGCTTCTTTGATCATTCTTGGGAAAATACCTGAAATCAGAAAGAAATACACAACTGAATTAAAATTGTACATTATCCTCTAATAATGGACTTAACTAATGCAAGAAAGGGCGCTTGAATATGTAATATTCGGCGCTTATCAAGCTACTTCTATGCCAATGAAGTATTTGAGTGTTCCCAATCCTTTATTTCGAATTCCTTAGCAAGAATTATCTTTAACCTGTTTATCTCCTCTTCATAATCTCTAGTTAGGATGATGTCATCCACATACACAATAAGAATGATAGTTTTCCCTTAAGGTGAATGTTTGGTAAACAAAGTATGATCTGATTGCCATTGAGAATATCCGTGCTTATTGATTGCCTTCGTGAATCTATTAAACCACACACAAGGAAACTGCTTGTGTAACGACCTGAACCCGGGGGTCCAAATCGCTATCCGGGTCCTTACCCAAACCCGAGGTCATCTAGGGGCATAATAGTCATATCCATTGTCAATACATAATATATACATCATCCCAAGGTTAATATTACGCCATATCATAAAAATTTCTTAAAGTACATTTATACATGCCGAAGGAACCTAATTGAAATTACAAGTCCACAAAATATACAAAGCTTATATGTTAAAATAATCCATTAATCTTGCCTAAGCCTGTAGAGGAGCGTCGTCTACCACCTCCTTCTTATGACCTGGAAATGGTAATAATAAAGGGGTGAGCATAATGACTCAGTAGGAGGTATATAAAACACACCTCTTAATGACCTCGTGAATATAAACAAAGCATAGAGAATGAGAGTACGAGAACATGCTAGTTTAGAAAGGATGTCAATGGGATGCAATGATATGCCAATGCCGCTCCCCATTTCTAAAACTTTTCCCTTTTTTCATTCTAAACCGTTATTGCAACCTTGCCCATAGCAGCTCTATGGTGCCACGAAAGAATGATTGATTAACTATCCCTGACCACAAGGTTACTCTAGGGTGTCATTTGGGGCCAGGTAGCTCAACCACGCTAGGATTCCTCCTTAATTCCCTCCAGATCACATTAACGCCACAGACCACTGGCAACTTCTAGGTGCCCTGGTTTTCGCAAACCACATTCTCAAAACTTTTTCCCAAAACAAATTTCATTTTTTCTTCAAATCATTTTATCCATTTCTTGCCCAATGCCATGCATGAATGCTTCATGCCTTCCAATGCCAAGTCATATATAAAATTTCACCATTTCAATTATAACATACTTGCATGATTTCGGAAGTAAATTAATACACAAACACCAAATTTTCAATTTATCAATCATGACTTCATAAATAAGTAGTGCAAATAATTTAATCAACTAAGCTCACATTAACAATTCACTCAAGCATGCAATTTAATACATTTAACACATAAGTTACTTTGTCATGCTTCTCACACATAAACACATGAGTTACTTTCAATTTAACATGTAAATGTACTATTACAAAAGAAATAATTCACAAAAGCCAAAGAAAATGAATATTAGATACCCCCTGCCTCAAAATAGAAAAAAAGCCCCAAAATTTGAAAATCCAAAGGTGTTTCAAACGGGACTTTGCTCCAATCAAATCGAAGCTCTCATCATGCTCGTTGAGTTTGCCTTCAGTGGCAAAGCCAAATTCTAAGTAGAATGGTGTAGATATCTTGCTTTGAAGATTGAAAAGGAAAAAAAGAAAAATAATAATAATAAAAAAAGAAGAAATAATGATATAGAGGGAGAGAGCAAGTGACATGCGAAAAAAGGAGGAAAAGAATGGTCAGGTAATGACCAAAAATAAATGGCGGGTCCCGCGGCTCAAAAATATCTCCTTTTATCGTTATATACATGTACATACACTAAACACACCACAACACATGTCTAAACACATAACCACATAAATAGGTATCAAATAATAATGTATGAAATGTAACGGCCCAGAAAAATAATCCCCGTTCACAACAAAAACGGTTGTGGGTCCTGCCTTGGACATTTCAGCCCGAAAAACTAAAAAAAGCCAAAACGACCAACGTGCATTTCTAAGAGTCTTGAACTCGAAGAAATGCCCCAATCACCTTTTGGGACTCACCCAGCACACCCCACGGTGTCCAGCACGTAAAACGATTCGAAAAGGAAATAATCCCGAAAAATTAAAAAATCACCAAAAAATGAAAAATAGGAAAATGGGAAATATTATAGCTTGAGACCATACAATGAATTTCGTTGTTTTTAGACTTTGTTGGCATTGTTCTTCGTTTCAAACCCCGGAGGAATTTCCATGTCGACTTCATCTTCTAAGTCACACCAATGAGGAATGCATTTTGACATCTAATTAGTGAAGAGACCAATCTAAATTGGCTGCCAGTGACAATAGAACTCGGACTGTATTAAGTTTAGCTACAGGAACAAACGTCTCCTGATGGTAAATCCTATATGTCTGAGTGAACCCTTTAGTAACCAGCCTTGCTTTATACTGATCTACACTTCCATTAGCCTTATATTTGACATTAAAGATCCATTTGCATCCCACAAGCTGTTTCCCTTTTGGTAAATCTGAGAGCTCACAAGTACCATTCTTTTTCACGGCATGAATTTCATCTCCAATAGTTACTCTACATTCTGGTTTTTTAATAGCTTCTTGGATACTAATTGGAATTTCTATATTGGAAAGATTACTAACAAATGCATGGTAACTTGGGGATAATCCTTCATAAGACACAAAATTAGAAATTAGGTGTTGAGTACATGATCTAACACATTTTCTCAGGGTAATAGGAGAACAAGGGGAAGTAACAGGACAAGTATCATTAATTGTATTACCAGAAAGTGACTCAGGATTGTCTGAACTCGGGTTGGAATCTTGGTTCTACTCGGGAAGTATATGATGCTCTATCTCCTTTTGAATTTTCTGTCTCCTTGAATAAACATGTAACTCTTTATTATTTGCACACTGTGTGTCAATTTAAGAGTTAGTGTTTTGTGTGGGTTGAAATTGTGTATTCTAGGAATCTGGGATTTGAGTGGACTCTGGATGGGTATTGTGTGAAGGAGTAAAGGGTGAAATGGACAATGTAACTGGTTAATTAGGTTTGACAATATCCTCATAAAACAAAAACTGATAGATATTCTTGTGTGTTTGAGTTCTCCCCCTAAAAATGAGTTTTGGGGTAGAAATGTAGATTTTCAAAAAAGGTTACATCCATAGAATGATAAAATTTCCTAATGGCAGGTGAATAACATTTATAACCTTTCTGATTGGGAGAATAACTTAGAAATACACACTTTATGACCCTAGGATCAAGCTTGCTTTTGTGATGTTGGTGAACATGAACAAATGTTGAACAACCAAACACTTTTAATGGTAAAGAAGAAATGGTTCTAGTTTAAGGAGATTTGGGTGGGGGTTTGGCAAGGTGTTCAGAATTTTAGAACTTTATATGGAATCCTATTGATGAGAAGGCAGCTATAAGAACTGGTTCTTCCTAGAGATGTTTTGGAACATGAGTTTTGAACATGAGGGACCTGACAACTTATAGAAGGTGTCTATTTTTTCTTTCAGCGACTCCATTTTGTTGTGGGGTGTCCACATGAAAACTTTGGTTAATAATGACATTACTTATTAGGTAATCCCCGAGAATATAATGAAAATATTCTCTACCATTGTTTGTTCGAAAGAGTTGGATATTGGCTTGAAATTGTGTTTTAATCATGGTGTTGAAGTTTTTGATGATTAGACCAACTTCTGATTTTTGTTTCATAAGAAATATCCAAGTAGTTCGAGTGCGGTCATCAACAAAGGATATAAACCATCTAGCCCCTGAAACACTATTGACCCTAGAAGGCCCTCATATATCACTGTGAATGGTTGAAAATGGATGAGATGTTTTATAAGGTTGAGTTGGGTAAACATTTCGAACATGTTTAGATAATTGACAAGGAAATAGTTTTTCAAGATAAAAGAAACTAGGATATCCTAATCGATAGCGCCATAACCAAATTACACTATCATTACAAGAGCTAACACCTGGAAGAGAGGATACCCAATTTGCACTTTGAGTTTGTTCTTCAAAAGAGTCATCAATTCTAAGAAGGTAGAGTCTAGCACACTCCTTAGCATTGCCAATCGTCTTCCCCGAATCCAAGTCCTGAAATTCAGTGTGTAGAGGAAAATTTAGTAATATAGTTAAGATCCTTAATAATTTCACTAATAGACAACAGGTTACAAGTATAATTTGGGACCAACAGAATAGATTTTAACATTAGATTCTTTGAAATAACAATAGAACCTGTACCAACCGCCGTGGATAAGGACCCATCAGCAATATGGACCTTATGGTTCTCAGAATAAGGGTTGTAAATGAGAAATAAAGAGGCATCGCTAGTCATATGGTCTAAAGCACATGAGTCCATTATCCAGGAACGTGGTTTCTTACTTTTGACATTTAAAGCACTTAAAAAATTATCTTTCCGTGCTATAGAACTAGTTCTAATGATAGAATTTGATTGAGATTGGCTGAATATCTTTTGAAGAAAGTCCATTTGCTATTTGCTAAAAAAAGTTGTTTCTGTAGGCGATTGCTCGTCGGTAGTGGCTGTAAAGTTGCGGCCTTCACGTTCAGGAGGTGGCTACCATTTGTTCTTTGGTTTCTAATCAACGGGCTTGCCATGTATCTACCAGCAGGAATCTCTGGTGTATCTTGTTTTATAACAGTGGTCTCACCGTGGTCTGTTCTTGTTATTCCGGTTGTCATTACCAGTAGAGTTCACTCCATGAGAAACAAGTGCTGAACTCTCAGTTGGGGCAGTGATGTTTTGATTTCCCATCATCACTTTTACAGCTCTCTTATCTTCGAACCTTAGAGAAGGCTCCACGGATGGATGACAGAGGCTTCAGTGCGAGAATTCTTCCTTTCACTTCATCTAAGTTTTTGTGAAGACCAACAAAAACTTAAAAATTCTTTATTTCTCAACAATCTTCTTGTATTTGATGTTATCTCCAGGGCAGTCCCATTATAGTGCTTCAAACATATTCAGTTGTTGCCAATAACGAGTGAAAGTGTTGAAGTATTAAGTGACCAACATTTCCCATTGTCGAAGATCATGAAGAAGACTCTTTATCTCAAAGAGTTCTGCAGTATTTTCATTGTCAGAGTAGGTCTCTCTTGCTGCATCCCATATTTCTTTCGTTGTCCCGTAGAATAAGAAATCCTTACCAATCTCATTTTTCATGGAATTGATTAACCATGACATCACTATATTTTTTTCAGATTTCCACACCTTGAACTTTGCATCTTTCTTCGGTGGAGCATGACATCACCATATTTGTAATACCCATATATTTTAGAGAAATTATTTAATTAAATTAATTACCTTTAAATGAATTTATTGAATTTATTTATTTTAAATTAATTATTTGTTTACTTGTTTATTTGATTTTTTGATATAATGATGTGCTTGATTGTTGATTGATTTGTTGGTGTGTTGATTTTTATTTATATGGTATGACTTAATTATTAATTATTGTTTGATTATGTGTTACATGTATTTAGTTATTTTAATATTAAGTGTTTATTTATTTAATTATTTATTTAAATTTAATGGACTGGGTTTGGATTATTTGGACCAAAGGATTTGGGTCGAGAAGGAAGTCTTAAAGGAATTTGGGATGGTTTAAATGCCTATGGATTTATGCATGAGCATATATATTAATATATATTATGCATATTAAATGAATTATATAAATATATATATATATATATATATATATATATAATTATATAGAGAATTATATATTTATAGTAAGTATATATGTATAGTATTATATGCATATATATGGTAAGTATAGTTAAAAATGATTTATAAATATATATTACACAATATATATATTTATATTTATATGTTTTATGTATATTAATATAGTTGGAGTCCTACATGGGGGAGGATTTGAATTGGTAATATATATTATTTATTTTTATTGTGTGAGGAATATATATATATATATATATATATATATATATATATATATATATATATATAATATAATATATGTGTATATATTTTATTTACGGTTATTATTATTTTTATTTGGGTAATCATAATAGGAATATGATTAGGATATTAATGTGTATAAATATACACATAAGGTTATATTGTTAAAATGTTTTTCATGTTAAAAAAAAATAAGAGAAGTAAAGAAAAAGAAGAAGGGAAGGTTGACAACGAGAAGGCTGGATCAAAGAAAGAGGACGTCTTATTTGAAAGAGACAACCAAGGTTGAAGTGTTGGTTCGTTTCGAAATCTTCAGACAAGTTCTTTTCTAACTTTCCTCTTAGAACCCATAAGTTTATCACATTGGGTATCAAAATCTATAAATTAAATTGACATGTTAATCACCTAGACATAGGATAAATGCATGTGAAGAAATTTATTAGAAGAAAATGAAGAATCCTTCTTCAACTAGGAAACTTTCTCCAATTCCCGTTTTAGTATTTTGTCTGTATCTCTTTTCTCAAGTGCCAAAATGGCTCAATTTCTATGTGGTTGAATGGAAATTCGATTATCTAAAATTTTGTATTTCACGAAAATTTCGTGAAACGGATGTTTATCTTATCAAAACTGGGTTGGAAGATAATACGGATTATATATATATATATATATATATATATATATATATATATATCTTATCCCATAATTGTTTTAACCAATTTGGATAATTTGTATTGGTTAGGTGTTGACCAAATAATTCTTAATATTTATATTTAACGTGTAACATGTTATTTGGACATTGCTAAATTGTGTAACCTACGTGTTATATTGTCACACATAAATAAATAAATATAACCTAATCAACTAATAAGTTATTCATTGATATTTATCATGTTTATATATGTGATGGTTGTGTTGATAAAATCATAATATGTTGTTTATTTAAATTAATTATATGCTTATAACTTGCATGGAGTGCTTATATATGATTTATTTCATAGTTAATTGTAAAGTTTGGTATATAGTTAAATTGGAGGTATGGATGAGTTGCTAAAGGAAATAAATTGTCTTATTAATTGTATGAATAAAATACATACATGGGAAGCATGAATGAATTGCTAGTCAATAGTATGAATAAAAAACCTAGTTTTAGAGGCATGGATGAGTTGCCAAGACATAAACAGATTGTCATTTAATAGACATGGTTGATTTGTCAAAGTATAAATGTATTACTTGTAGAGGCATGGTTGACTTGCTATCGTATAAATAAATATACTTTTAGAGGCATGGTTGATTTGCCAAAACATAAATAAATATCTGTGGAGGCATAGATGATTTGTCAAATTATAAATAAATTGTTAGGTAAGTTAGATGATTAAATATACATTTATGGATATTGTGTTTATAAATTGGAAGTGATAAATATTCTTATATTATAATAAACTAATGTTTAAAAGATAATATATTATTTTATAGTATTGATAAAATAATATTAGTGAAGGCATGGATGAGTTGCTAAAATATAAATCTTTGTTAGGTGATATTTATAAATAAAATCATACATTGGTGGATATTGGGATTTGGATTGAAGGAAAATATTTCTTGGATTATTATTTATTATTTAAATGGTTAAATAACTATTTAAATATGGAATTTAGGTTTAAAAGGGTTCTCTTAAAAGTGAATGTACTTGATAGTTGTTTAAATATGGAGGTAGTCTTATCATTATTTATGGTCTTGGATTTTAAGGAATATATTAATGAACATATTCTTTATATATTTATATATATATATATATAATATATATGTATCATCTTATATTAAAGGTTAAAACTTTAATTAGGATGGTTTTGATTAGAGATGTTTTATTTATTGGTTTTCAAAGGCTTGGTAGAAGGAACTTACTCGTGGGTCTAACCCACGATTTATTTTTTAGGTTATTAGAAGTTCCAGTCTCGAGGTTGAGGATCCGCAGTTGGGAGACTGTCATTTACCTTCTCAGCATGTTTACTTTTTAGTATTGTTATTTATTATTAGATGTCTGGTGAATTAATAGTTTATGGTTTAGGGGTCCTTGACTTATAGGATTCCCGAGTTGTATTTTAGAATTATAAATTCATAGAATTTATTTTTGTAAAGGAGGTTTTGTTTTTATTAATAGAATTTCATTCAGTGATTTATTCATTCTTTTTATTCTTCTTATATTCTATGTTCGTTTAAATACTAAATTGTTTTGATATTCTTGTATTTTCATGTGACGGCCCAAGTTTTGTAAACCTAGTACGTGAGTGATGACCAAAAGATGACCCGATAATGGACCCGAAATGCGGAAGCGAAAGGTGAAACAACGGTCTCTAGAGATACAATGCATCTCTAAGACACCAATGTGACCCTCAATGAGGTCACGAAACCCAAAGGAAACAAATTCAGAAGTGTCGTTTCAAAAACGGACAAAAAGAACCTAGGGGCAAAATGGTCATTTTGCAAAAAGTGGATTCAGGTGCTATCGAGCACACCGATGGAAATACAATAAAAAATTAGTTAAGTTCAAAAATTTTTTTACTCAATTTGGAGTCCGGACGGGGGAGAAAGGTCAAAAACAAAAATGATGTCGTGGCGGCCCAACGAGGACAACCCACCACTGTTGCAACTGAAAGTAAAAACGGGCATCTAAACGGACTTTTTTGGAAAAACTCAAAAAAGAAACCCCCCCTAAAATCAAGTTTCTTATCCCGATTGAGAATGGAAACAAAAAAAATGCATTGTAAAATACCCAGAATGCCCCCAAGAAAATCAGGTCAAGAGGAAAAAAAAACTAATCCGAGCTACTGCCCAAGTTTTGGAAATAGGGCTTCGGGAGGTTTTTAAACTGCCTAAATTGAAAATGCAATCTTAAAATGGACCCACAAGACCTTCGGAAGTTTCGGATCGGTCGTGACAATTTTCAAAAAAAAGTCGATGAATAGTACAAACTACATTTGTACTAAAAATTTGCAAAACCTGGCAGCAATGATTTTATGAAAAAATATAGATTTTTGAGGGCGAAGATAATGTTTTCTAGAAAAACACAAAAAAGAAACCCCCCTCAAAATCAAGTTTTCTACGTAACTCGTGAAGAAAAATGAAAAAAACTCATTTTGAAATACCCGAAATGCCCCTGTAATAGAATAGGGTCAAACAAAAAAATATGCAACTTTAGGTTTTTGTTTCATCAATGAAGGTATTGTTTGCCAAAGTGAGCATGCAAGTGTATGAAGTATGATAAAATAGATGTGCTACAATGGCCTATGGCCTCATTACAATACATTTACAACATTTGACATGTCTAACCTCCAAGTTAGAAAAATTACATTTCATGGACAAATCATGAACATGCTAACACTTGCATGTGAACAAGAATGCTTCTAAAGGAGCTCAACTCAGCAAATCACCCAAACAATTGCAATCTCCAATCTTGTATCCTGTACCTGAAATATGCCCCAGTATCGTAGGGGTGAGTAACATAAAGCTACTCGTAGGAAATGAGCATGCATCGACCTACGTTTTACAAGTTTGCATGATTAATTATTGTGGTTCATTCCACCTACGTTTATGTCAAAGGTGAGACTCAAGGAATATCCTAGCTACCTAAGATCATTTCTAGCATCAATCACCTCATTCATGCAATTCAAACAACATAGGAGCATGCTATTCAAAGCAACAAAATATAGATTCTCAAGCCATCAATTTGAAATCTAAAATACGAAAACGACAAAAGTGATCATATCACCTAATGTCTGTGTTCCAAATGAATCTATAGGATCATTCCTAAATTACATTTGAACAATATAGCATGGATGTACTTATCAGCATCAAAAGCTTATAATGATTCATTAAAAATCATAAAACAAGAATGTACTTAACAACATTTAAAAGCTCACAATGATTTATTGAAAATCATAAACATGAATGTACTTAACAACATTAAAATGATTTATTAAAATCATAAAACATGGATGTACTTGGCAACATCAAAATCTACAAGGATCATAAAGCATAAATGTACTTAACAACATCAAAATCGCCGATAGCCAAAACCATAAGTCACAATATAAACATGATTGTTAACTTGGAATTGAATGCAAGAATAAATAATGGAAGACTTGGACATCTAGACTCGGAATTCTGCCGAGATCAATGGTTGTTCCGGGTACTAACCCGTAGGGAAAACCACCCTAAGTACGCACTATCTCAATTGGAGAGAACTCATACCTCCCGCACTAAAGCCGAACTTTAGCCATATCATAGTAACCATGTCCCAAGTGACTCCAAAATAAATAAGTTAACAACTTATATACGTATTAAACAGTACACGAAACTACCTTCATGCACAAGTAGGTTGTAACCACACAACACATGCTCTAAATCCACAACTACTATAGGATGACAATGTCGAATCTTCAGAGAGCGATTCTTTACGCACTATAATAACATCACATGTCGAATCTTCAGTGTGCGATTCGTTACACGCTATAACAATATAATTCAATATTGGAACATAAACTCATAATTTCATTATAAGCCTAAAATCATGCCTTAAACATATTATCAATGTCAATTACATGATTCAATCAACGGTGCAACAAGGTAGAATTTAATTACATCATGATAATTAAATCTCTCAATTCTAAAATAACTCTAAATGGTCCCAAATTAACATATGCTAGTACATAAGTCATAGTTATCACAAATATCAAGCTAAACACTCAATTAGGCCAACGGAACCCTTAATTAGATTTTAATTAATCATTTAAATTAAAATTTCTAGATTTTCATACTTGTCCAAATGCTCTCAAATTAAAGTATGTTAAACAACATGCCAAAACCTAGTTTAGAAGCATACTACAACTTAATTTCATGCAAGGTACGACCATGCACTTTAATCTTTCACAAAAGATAAATATTAATTAAAAAGAGTAATTCTTATTCAATTAATCCCAATTTAATATATGTTAACAAATATATTAAAACTAGATTTTCTAACATACTACAATTCAAATCAAAGTTATATATCATCATGAATTTTAAATCTTATACAAAGAAATAAAAATTAATAACTTTCAAGATTTGATACAAGGTATATATATAAGTTGTATAATCATGTTAAACACTTAATACAACACACACAAAAGCTTAAAACATTCCCTACCTCAATTTGAGATGAAAATCTCAAAAGCCATCAAAATGGAATGGCTCCGAATCCGACGAAACTACTAGGTTTTATCGGGGACAACGCCATGAACATAACCCCCATGAAAGCCCCATCAAAATCATAACTTGACCTCAAAATCAAACTCAAGAAATGGTCAAAACTGAATTCTAATAAGGGGGAAAGGCAGAGCACGGCGAGGGGAACAACAAACGTCAAGGAAAAGTGAACCAAAAGAGGAGAGAGAAGATGGCAGCACCCCTTGGGCTGCCATGGGAGCTCCAGGTCGTGCATGAAGAGGGGAGAAGATGAAAAAAGAAATATCTCACCCCCCTTTTATAGAAATCTCAAAAAGTGCCCCGAACGGGCCCCGCCGGGTCCGAAAAAGTAAAATTTAAGCAGACACGCTCAAATGGCAAAACTTTGTGAACAAAAAAGATTCAAAATGATAAAATATGAATAACGGAAGAAATGGCGTCAAAAATTGAGTCCCGAGTAGAAAGTTATGCCCAAAACAAGTTTAGCGCAAACTGTGGCCAGAAACCCTAAAACTAGAAAACATCGACCAGGAGGAAATTCCAAGAGTACACAACTCAACGAAATGTGAAAATGAATCCCGTACGAGGATCCAGGCTCAAAACAAGATATTTTGTAATAACTTTCATTAATTGCACAATGGCCCCTCCAAAAAGTGAAAACTGCACTTATGGTCCAGAATAAAAATATCTTCCAAAAATATTTTCTTAAAAACCCCTTAAATAAAATATCTTCAAAAGATATTTACGAAAAACACACCAAGAAAAGAAAATAATTTCAAAGAACTTTACATCCATACCCCTGTGGACATCGGGAGCAACTAGAGTACTTTCTTGCAAAAGTAAAGATACATATTTCGTGGAAACCATTCAAGATGGAGATACATGAAGTCAAAAACCAACTTCGAACACAAAAAGTGTGGTTATGCCAACAAAGTGTCAAACGGGGAAAAGACAAAATAGGAAAAATGACGAAATAGGGAAAATGACGAAAAATGAATAGTGTCGAAAAACGAAAAATGTGGAAACGACTCGGTCCTCAAAGGAAGTTGTCAATCCACATAAAAGAGTCTTGGAAATCACTCCAGAGCACTCGAGACGACACTAAGCGAAGAGGAACTGAACTCAGAAAGGAAAGACAACGGAAAAAAAATACCCGTGAAAATCCGGGTCATTACATTTCGGGTATGGGCCTGGCCAACCTACACGTGAAAATTCAGGGGGTATCACAATATTGTTTTTAGATTTCCACACCTTGAACTTTGCATTTTTCTTCGGTGGAGCCTTTGCAGCGCTTGTGAGATAATCGTCTTTCCCTTTTCTATAGATAAACATCATAACGGACTGAGACCGTTGAAAATAGTTCAGTCCGTTCAGTTTATGCCAAACAATAGAACTTTCTGACCACCTTCATTGCTGGGAAGGACCATCCATGGTTGAGAGTTACCATCTGAGATAGTACTATTTTTCTCGCTGGCTATACCGTATTTAACCCAAATTTTTATTTTTTATTTTTTTATTATTATTTTTTTCTATCGGTTTAGAGGGTACTCTGATACCGTGAAGAAAAGATAGTAAAGTAATCCCTTATTTCATTGATTCTGGAAACCGTTGGGTACAAAGAATTTATTGGAAAAAAAATACAACTAACCTATAATTAAATCACCTTAATTCTAGCAGTTAATTACAGGAAAGAAGATCAAATCTAATAACTAACAAATTTGAAAATAAAAAAATTTAAGTAACCAAATCTCCTACTTTCTATATTCACAAATTCAACTTAACTAAAATAAAAATATCTTCCCTATAAAATAGGGTTCTAAATCAGGAATTCAACAGTATTAAATTGAAAAGCTTCTATTGGAAGCCTTACGAGTTGGCTGGAGGGGTAAAAGGAGCTGTTTAGCTATTGTATTGATTACACACAAAATCAACCAAGAATAATGAGATTAAAGGGCTCGGACTAGAAAAGAGAGAAAGGGACAAGATAAGGAGAAGAAGTATTGGTCACTCTTTGTACAATAACAGTGAGGTAAGGAAGTGAGGTAAGGAAGTGTATAAGTCAGATTGTATATTAGAAGTTCATTAATTAATCTTTGAGTAATCAATTAAAAACTGTTTATTTTTGCGTAGATATCATTTATTTACTTATTTCTGAATTATTTCAAAGGTTGTCTTGGGTGAATTGATATCATGGTTATTTCATTTGAATTTTTAAGTTGGAAACTGATGTAAAAGCTTGTGATCAAAACTTTAATTACAATTGTATATTAAGTTGAGAGTTATTATTAAATTAACGATTATTATTTGTAGCTCTATAGAAACAAATATCACCTGATTATAATATTATATAGGCAAAGAGAAGGATACGGAAGTTACGGCAATAGAGAATGACAAATAAATAATTTGAGAAGTAGTCAAGGTGAGTGTACTCACTAGAAATTTATACTTGAATGTGTATATTGAGGTATCGAAGATGTTTATTTGATCTAATGATGTTTATATATACACACACGCGCACACACATATATATATATTATAAGGTCCACACTCTGGCTTAGAAGGAGAGTTAAATATATATATAAGGTTCATACTCACCTGGAAGGAGAATAATATATATATAAGGTTCATACTTTGGCCTAGAAGGAGAGTAATATATATATAAGGTCCGTATTCTGGCCTAGAAGGAGAGTAATATATATATATATATATATAAGAGGTTCATACTCTGGTTTGAAAAGAGAGTAATATATTATATAAGGTCCATACTCTAGCCAGGAAGGAGAGTAATATATATATATATAAGGTCCATACTCTGGCCTAAAAGGAGAGTACTATATCATATAAGGATCATACTCTGGCCTAGAAGGAGAGTACTATATTTTAATGTATGTAAAGTTGGAAGTCATATGTTAACAAAGTTTAATTGAGTTATCATACAATGTTTGTTTATATTACTTTGATGTAGTAGTATTGCATTCAATGGGCTTTAAGCTTACTCTTTCCATATATATGTTTTTCAGGTACAAGGTTTGGTTGCCACTACCAAATCTAGAGTCTTGGGTGTGAATGGGAAAGGCATAACAGAAAGTTTTTTGTACAAGATGTAATTATTGTAGTAGAATTTGGTACTATAACTTGTAATTAACGGTTTAGTGTTGTCGGAACTTGCATAATGGGTTTATAGTTTATTTTTAATCTATATGAGGTTAATGCAGATGGTTCGATGTATTCCAATTGTTCAATTTATTAAATAGCGTAAATTGGGTTGGAATGTTTCACCCCCATTTATTAGCTTTGTTGTGTATGTGTAAGGATGGCAATCTGTCCCACGGGGACGGATACCCGCCCCACCCCTGTCCGTTTATAGCTGTTTTGCAGGACCATTTAACTTATTTGGATGAAGATGATTTTTATTAATGAAAATTCTCGCGGGTTCGAGGCAAGGGCGGGGTAGGTCACCCCGCCCCGCCCGTTTAGGTTGGTAAATTACTAAATTACCCTTATTTTATTAGTATATATAGTTACTTCTTGAAACCCTAGGTCACATTCATTCACTTTCTCACTCGTTTTAGAGAGCGGCAGAGCCCTATGAACTAAGAACGCTTGTACCCTTGAATTTTATGTTAAATTATTGATTGCCTATTTTCTATAAATATTTTCAATAGATATGTAATTGAATTTAAGGAAAAAAAATAAAAATAAAATGTAAGAGATATTCTGGAACTAAATAGGACGGGTGCCCGCGGGGTGAAAAAGTTAAACGGGGTGGGTGTCCTCGGGGTGAATCACAACTTTATTTCGCCATTCCTTTGTTTTCATAAAATTATCCTTCCCTTTCTTCAAATACTAGGTCATTTTATTCCAAATTAATAGAGCAACATCTTACGTTTATTTGTTTGGTTCATAAGTAAATTGTTTTGGTTTAATCTTACGTTTATTTGTTTGCTTCTTGCATAAATAGTTTGGGTTTAAAGTAGATACAAAGATTTACAGAGCAATTTCGAATATATTCTGGATTTGCATAGTTTTTTTGTTTAATTATTTGTATATTTTTAAGTTTATTTGTTATGCAAATACGTTTGTATATAATATCCCAAAGAGTTTATAATTTAAGTCGATATAAATTATACATGACATCTCAACATAATCCTACTAGATGATAATTATTGACTCTAATCGAAGAAATAATAGTTCAAATTATAATCTACTTAACATCCTAAGTAGTATGTAGTTTGTTTCATGTTACACATAAAATCCCAACAAAATCCCAAGTAGTATGTAGTTTGTTTCTTACTTATGTTATAAGTATAATCCTAACAAAATCCTATTGAATAGAGTAATTGCAGTACGTGATTGAGTAGGAGAAGAATCATGAACAAACACGAATGAGATATAAAGAGGAACACCAACACATGAATTATGAATCAATGAACCAATAATTTTCAGATAAAGTGAATAAAATTAATTTTTATCACATGAATTCAAGTTGAACCACGTAATCAACGTGAATTTGGAATGAGCCAACAATTGTTAAGACAAGAGAACAAATTTGACGATAATCAAATGAATTTCATTAGAACCCCCCCTCCTAAAAAAAAAGACCAAGTAGAGAGAGAAAGACGAAACAAACCAGACCCACTTGTTATCACAGTAATTCAAGTTAAAACACGTAATCAACATGAATTTGGAATGAGCTAACAATTTTTCAGACAAATGGAACAAATTTGACGATAATCAAATGACTTTCCACTACACCATATTAGGGTTTTACCAGCGCTTTTATAATGAGCGCTGGTATAGGTAACTATTACCAGCGCTCTTTATAGAAGCGCTGGTATATGGTCTTAAGTTGCAGCGGTACTAGCGCTCTTTGTAGGAGCACTGGTATAGGGTTTTAATTACCAGCGCTCGTTTTAGGAGCGCTGGTATAGGGTGTGTAATACCAGCGCTCTTTGTAAGAACGCTGGTATATGGTTTTTATTACCAGCGCTTATTTTAGGAACGCTAGTATATGGTAGCCCCATCCCACTTTTTCCCTTCCCTCCTTTTTTTATTTTTTATTTTTTATTTTACCTTACCTTCCTTTTTTCCCTCCGTTGATTTAGGCCCTAAACTATTGCCCTCTCCTAGTAAAGCTGAATTGATTAACAATGGGAAAAAATCTGATGAGGAGGCACGTGCTGCACGCGTAGAGTTGCAGGAGACCATATAAAAAATGTAAGCCGACTATGACAACAAGTTGGAAAATTTACGAGTCAACTATGATGACAAGTTAGAAAATTTACAACAACAAGTGGTGATGAGCACTGAAAAGTGCGCATTTAAACCCGTTAAGTTTAAACATTCTAGTACATTTATCTATCTTACTTTGCCGTTTTAGACTTATTACGTGTTATTTATATTTTCAGGCACTAATCCCAAAATTGAGCTAACTCAGCCAAATAAGAGCTTAATTGAAGCAATCCTGAGATAAACCAAAGGAGGGAGCAAAGTGGAGAAAGAAAGGAGCAAAAAGGAATCAAGTTGTGTAGCTGAAAAGTTTGATCGATTCAACTTAGAGTTCGATCGATCGAACATCTATGATCGATCACAGTACCTCTCGATAGATCCAACCTTAGCCTTTGCTGAAATTCCAAGTTCGATCGATCGAACATCACCTTCGATCGATCGAACCCTATTTTGTCCTATTCAAATGATTGATCTTATCCACAGCTGTACGCCTACCAACCACTTTTGTCTTTTTCCCCATAAATATCTTGAAAATATCCCAGCCTTGTCATTATCCAGAGGAGTCAGACCACTTCGATCGATCCAAGATGCAATTCGATCGATCGAACCCATTTTTGATCGATCCAAGTTAAGGTTCGATCGATCGAACTTCCTCCAGCGAGAAAAAGTTAAAGTCCAGCTCATTTATTCCATCCTTCATCCAATCATTGGAGAATATGCCTTGCACGACCACAGCTCATCATGGGGTGTATTTGACCTACCTATATAAGGAATATGATACACTTTTTGAGTAAGTCTCTTGTCACACATTAAAAATCATCTTTGAGGCTATTCTTGGAGAGGAAGAAGGGAGGAAGCTAGAGCAACCTTTAGAGGAGATCTTCACTAACAAGGAGCAGCCATGGAGTTAGCCCTTGAGGGTTGGATCATCACTACCATGAGTGGCTAAACATCCTCTTGGGGCTAGAGTTAGCCCCAAGCATGCTTTCTATACTCTAATCTTGTGTATTATTGAGGGATTAGTGTTGTATGATACATTTTGATATTCATGTATATATAAATCTTGATTATTTCATGGTTTGTATGGTTTAATGCTTCCAATTGACTATTCTATTCTATCCATATGTCTATGTATGTTAGAGTAGGATATTCATGTGCTTATCCCTAGATTTAGTGTTTTTGATGCATGTCTATGTGTATTGATGCTATAGATTTAGAGATTATCAAGATGATATGCTTAATGAATGCTATTTTGGTTCATTTGATGGTTTATGCCTATTCTTGATGGTTTGTGCCTCTCCCCTAGTCTAGATAGCTTTATTTTCATGCTAGTAGTGTAGATTTAGTGTAGTGGTAGTGTAATGTTAGATGGGAGGATAATCTACTCTTGATGTTTGATGTTCCATGCTTGTGAGTCCAAATGGCATATTCCTCTAATATTGTGTTGTATGTGGATTATGAGCTTAATGAAGGATTAATGACTAGTTATGATATGTTGTATCTTTCACATGTGTTTAGACAATGCATGTTTAACTAAATCATCCTTATGGATTGCTTGGACTATGAGCTTAATGAAAGGTTTAATGACTTGAATTGTTATTTTGTTATCTTCACATGATGTTTAGACAATATATTCCTCTACCAATAGATGTATTGTGGCCTCACACATGTTAATTGAGACAATTTGCACTTGTTGAGTCACCCTTACCAATTGAATGTCTTTTACACACACAACATTGTTGCAACACATTCATTTCCTTCATTAGTCACTTAATTATGGTTTGGAATAGTATTGTTTGGTGGTGATCTCTACACCCCAAGACCTTTCCTTCTTACTTACTCTTTATCTTATTGCATTGCTTTATTATAGTTTAGCTCATTTAGTATAATCAACCAACCCAATTCTCTTTTGCAATCATTTGGTACGCTAAAGTCGAAGTTGAAATTCCAACACGTATAATCCCTTGGGACGATCCCTACTCACTCTTGCTACGTTAGTAGTGGTGTTGGTAGTGGTTTTTATAAATTTAAATTTGACATAAAAGGCTTTTCTTGAACCACACATTCACTACATTTAGTTTGACGTTTACAAGCGACCTCGTCAGATTTTGGCACCGTTGCCGGGGATTAACGGTTTTGTTGGAATTAAACTAGACAATAGTGTTCATTAGATTGCTTCTATTTTTATTTTATTTTCCATTGTATATTCTTTTCTCTTGATTCTCATTATTATTTGTTCAATTAGGTACTTGACTACAAGGAAGGCGAACTTTGGAACTTAAAGCAATCATTGGAGCTTAAAAGCTAAATTTGGAGTTGAAGTGCTATATGACCATTGTGAGCAATTCTTGGCACTCTTGTATTTTAATTGTTTCACTTCTTTGTATGCTTGTGATAGCCCTTGTTGAGGCTCATTTTATTGCTAAATTTTTATCCAAGCATAGGCCCTTGTTGAGGCTAATTTTTTCTTGCATTTGGGTTTTAATTGTAAATGGAGGAATTGTTTGATCCAAGTTTGGGGGGGAATTACATCCCTTCACCTTATGCTCCTCCATCACATTTTAATCCTTATGAGATTGAGTCCAATTCATTTCATGCATCATCTTATTATGGACTTGATCACTCATTTAATCCTTCTTATGACTATTGCCCTCCACCACCATTTTATGATGAATCAATTCCACCACCTTCTAAGTACTCACCCGGATTTGAAGAAAAAGTGTTAACTTTACTTGATGTGCATATTTCACACACTTCACTTATTAATTCTCATTCTCAAACTTTAGCCAACTTAGAAGCTCAAGTTGAGCAAATTACAAATACTCTTTCTCATCAAGAGGAGGAAGAAGAGGCAAATGAAAAAATGGCAAGAACTTCAATGTATATAGATGAGGATGATGAGAGTGAGGAGAATGAAACAAGTGAGCTAATGCCTAACACTCTATCTTGTATAGAGGAGGAAGTGGCAAGTGAGTTAGTGGCTAATCCAATAGAACATAACATGATTAATGAGGACTTTCCTTGTTTTGATTATGATTTTATCTCGGAGATGGCTACTCTAGAGAGTGAGGAGATGTTGACCACACTTGAGGTAGGAGAGAAGGAGGAGGAACTTGTTGAAGAGGGCCTTCCTTCTATTATCTCTAATGACCCTCTTGAGGAATGTCTTTTGGAAATGTATAAAAATTATGGTTTTGACTTTAAAAGCTCTAAAAATGAAATAAACTCTCTAATGGACTACTTAACTTACTTAGAAGGTGAGGAAATGGTAATTTATGAGGAGGAGAAGAGGGATGAAGAGAGGGTGTTTCTTATTAATCCAAATGAGTCTTTGAAAGACAATGCCTCACCAATTATCAATATGGATGATCATTTGAATGTGTTTCAAGAATACAACAAAGAGGCAAGCCTAACCATGATTGATTTTGTTTTCAAGACCGTGGATGAAAGGAACAATATCATCTCTTTTATTTCTTTTCAAGTCATTCTTTTGGAGGATGATTTTATTGTCATAAGTGAGACATTAAATGAGAAAAGTGAAAAGAGGGTCAATAAGGATGTTTCATATCCAGTTTTTGATTCATTTGATTAGTGAGTTGACTTAACGTCTTGCTAGAGACGTTAAACACTAGTATTCGTAGAGTTTCACAACTCTATTCCTCCCTCATTTCTTTTTATTTTTCATTCTTGTGTACATTCTTCCATCTATTTTTCAAATTTTCATTCTTGTTACCATCATTAGGGCTTAGCATAGGATTTTCTGCACTTTCAGTTCAAAATTAGGCATTTGGTGCCAGTTCGATCGATCACAAGAGCACCTTCGATAGATCAAATTGTTCTTCGATCGATCCAACTATGGACTCGATCGATCATGAGTCCCAACACTTAGAAAAATTTTGGACCTGCATCCAAATTCCAAAATGCATACTCTCGGGATCTCCAAAATTTTACATGTTCGATCGATCAAATTTCATCTCGGATCAATCACAGCTATGTTCGATCGATCGAACTTCATCTTCGATCAATCACAACTTTGCCTCTTTGACCCTTTCACTTTTTGACTTTTTCCTATTTCTATTTTTATTTTATTTTATTTTATTTTTATTTTATTTCATTTCATTTAGTTACCTCTCTCTCTTGACTAAAAAAAAAAAAAAAAAACTAGTTTTTGGAAATTTGTTAAAAACACAAAAATATTTTTGTTAATTTTATTTTATTTTCAAAAATTCCAAAAAGATTTTTATTTTATTTTCATTTTACTTTTATTTCCAAGCTTTATTTTTATTTTTATTTCAAATATTTAAAATTAAAAAAAAAAATCAAATCCCAAAAAAACATTTTTCTTTTATTTTATTTTATTTCCTTTTATCTTATTTCCAAAAATCCAAAAATATTTTGTCTAACTTTAATTTTTAATTCTTCTAACTTATCAAAAAAAAAAAAAAAAAATCTTACATATTGTTTCTTTTCATTTCTTGCATTGCACATATTGTTTTTCATTTCTTGCATTAAACATATTCTTTCATTACATTTTGCCTTATTTAATTTTCTTTTTATATTTTGTTCATGCATTTTATTCTTTGTTTTTCTTGCATTTTGTATATACTTGCTTTTATTAAATGAAAAATATAAAAAGATTCATCATTGTGCCCTTATGTGTAGTCATGCATACTTTATGCTTTATTTTGGGTTTGATCTCATATCTCTTACATCTTGTGTTATATTGCTTTAGAATGCATGATTTGATTATTCTTATCCCATTTGATATTTGATGTGAGTTTGCTAGTGTGGTTATTCAAGTAGGTTGTTGATTCCAAGTTTAGGGGAGACGTCTTTCGAATTGGATCATGACCGGGTTTCATGTCTATACCACCACGGTATACTCTTTCCTTCTTTTCCATTGTTCTCATTACACATTGAGGACAATGTGCGGTTTAAGTTTGGGGGTAAGGTGTCTTGTTGCATTCTACTTAAGATTTGAGCTTTAAATGCATGATTGAGATTTGAGATTGATGTTAGCTATGATTTTGATCTTTTGAGGATTATATTGCTTAAAATTTAAAAATTGCTTGACTTGAGAGTTCAATACTCCTTGTATGCCTTGAGGATGCCATTTAGGAGTAAATTTTTCAAAAGATTGATATCTTGTTTGCATTTGTGGTCCACATCATCCTGAATTTGTGATTGTTTTGAGATTCATTCTAGGATTCTACACTAACACCGGTGCACACTAGCATTCATTTGTGGGGTACATGCTTTGTTGATTATTGAATTGGTTATATCCCAATTGGGCTAGTAGTGTATTGAAAGCTTTCATTCTTGATAAAGGTGGATAACAACCCTTTTTCATTGAGTAGCCGGGATTCTTGCCTCATTAAGCAGTGAACTTCTCGCGCCGAAAGGTGGAGGGCCCAAACTCTAGGTTAATAATTGATTAAAAAAAAAAAAAAAAAGAAGTTGCAAAAGTAATAAAAGTGAGGACTTCTCCCAAAAGGCGAGAAGTGGGAAATGATTAGATGGTTGTTGTCTTGATTTGTAGCCTAGTTGATTTGAGTTTGTAAGTCCGTTGGGGTGTCTTAACACCTAATGCCCTAAAGCCATCTGGTTTGGGAGTCATTGACCTAACGCGCGCTACATGAATCTTCTAAAAAGCTTAAGAGATCAAAACATTGCACAATATTTCCATCTTTGATCCTCAATAAAAAAAAATAAAAAAAAATAAAAAAAAATAGAGTGAAAAGAATAAGCGCACCTAGAAGAATAAAGCTTTAATAAAAGGTCCACTCTCTTATTTTGATGATCAGTACTATATTTGTGTGCTAGTTTGAGGGTAAGGATGTGATTACTTCTCTAGTTGGCTAAGATAGCAACACACTTGATGCCGGACCTCTCACATGGATTCTAGACTTGTTTCGATTTTCATGATTATTTTCTTGATATGTGAAGGACCATACTTGCTTGCTTGATATTGAAATTTTGGGAGATTGCTTAGAAACGGTTGAAAAATTGCATACTTGAGGTAGTTTTCTCCCAATGCTTGTTTGCAATATTGGTGCCTCTTTTGAAAGAATGAGCTTAATGTTTGTGGGTACCATTTCTGGAAACCCTCACGAGACTTTACTCGTCCACTAAGGGTAACCTAGGGGTTTAAAAGGCTTGTTGCATATGCTAAATGCAATCGTGTTCCCTACGAAAATGGTGTTATCATTTTACTTGCTTTCCAGTTTATACTTGTATAGTTGTTTATTTCATTCCTTTACTTCTAAGTTCATTGCTAGGGACTAGCAATATTTAAGTTTGGGGGTGTGATGAGCACTGAAAAGTGCACATTTAAACCCGTTAAGCTTAAACATTTTAGTACCTTTATCTATCTTACTTTACCGTTTTAGACTTATTATGTGTTATTTATATTTTCAGGCACTAATCCCAAAATTGAGCTAACTCAGCCAAATAAAAGCTTAATTGAAGCAATCCTGAGATAAACCAAAGGAGGGAGCAAAGTGGAGAAAGAAAGGAGTAAAAAGGAATCAAGTTGTGCAGCTGAAAAGTTCGATCAATCCAACTTAGAGTTCGATCGATCGAACATCTATGATCGATCACAGTACCTCTCGATAGATCCAACCTTGGCCTTTGCTGAAATTCCAAGTTTGATCGATCGAACATCACCTTCGATCGATCGAACCCTATTTTGTCCTATTCAAATGATTGATCTTATCCACAGCTGTACGCCTACCAACCACTTTTGTCTTTTTCCCCATAAATATCTTGAAAATATCCCAGCCTTGTCATTATCCGGAGGAGTCAGACCACTTCGATCGATCCAAGATGCAGTTCGATTGATCGAACCCATTTTCGATCGATCCAAGTTAAGGTTCAATCGATCGAACTTCCTCCAGCGAGAAAAAGTTAAAGTCCGGCTCATTTATTCCGTCCTTCATCCAATCATTGGAGAATATGCCTTGCACGACCACAGCTCATCATGGGGTGTATTTGACCTACCTATATAAGGAATATGATACACTTTTTGTAATACCCCTAATTTAAAAGGATAGTCTCGGCATTTATTTATTATTTTTGTTATATTTTTGCATGATTATTTGGTTTAATTATTTTATTTAATTGTTTACCTGTGTGACGTGTATTTAATTTGTATCTATTTATTTGTTTAAATTGCATTTTATTTTATTTAATTGATTATTAAAGGTTTTAATTTAGGAAGTAATTTAGGAAGTATTTTAATTAACTATTTTTCATAATTGAGGGTTTAGTTTCTTTAGCCGACACAGGATTTAATTAAGTTCTATGGGCCGGTTAGGATTTAGTTAGGGCTTTAATTAATTTAGGGTTTTGGTATAACTCTATAAATATATGGGTATACGTCTGCCGAGGGTTTCTAAAACCCTATTCACCATATTCCCGTATACAGTAAAGAGAGAAGTTGAGAGAACAGAGCATCGTAACGGTCTGTCAAGGAGAATAACAGAGAGGACCAAGGGAGGTGTTTGGTGGATTAGATCAGAACCAGAGGAGGCTAGAAGGTAGTCAGTGGTTGCCGGAAAGCTTAGAACAACGGCGACAAGGTTCTGTTTATAAAACTGTACAGGCAAGTTCTTCTCTTTCTCCTTCCCGTTGGCTCGTGTTCTGTGCACCTAGATAGTCTCTAGGGATTAACTAATTAGTAAATGAAACTTATGTGTTTAATGTATGTTTGTTGATGATTCGTTTCCATTGAATTCAAATCTGTTTACAGTTCGTGTATTATTGCTCCCAGTTCTGTTTATTAAAGCATATTAAAGTCTTTGAGATTTTAGTTACGATTCTTGCCTCTATCTTCTGTAAACAAACCCTGGGGATATTAATAGGTTGATATAAGACTCCTAAGATCAGTTTGTGAAGAGAAACAGAGAGGTTGGAATAGAATTATAGTTTCAGTTTTGTTCCTAACGCGAGTTAGTTCGGTAGCAAATTTAATCTCTGTAATTGTTTTGTTATTTGTTGTTATCAAGCCATTGGGATGCTACTGGGTATTAATATGACACCTAAGTTTGGTTTTAAAAACTAACAGAGGGTTAGGAATAAGCCGGAGAAGGAGCACAAGAGCTGAAACGACGCACCGGGGACGAAGGCTCTCAGAGGAGGTAAGAGCCGGCTCCATGGAAGTGGGAGCCGGCTCCTACAACAAAGTAGAGCTGGCTCTAAGAAGTCCTAGAGCCGGCTCTAGGCTGGAAAAGAGCCTACTCCAAATTCTGGAGCAGGCTCCCTTGTTCTTTTTGGTTTATTTTAATTTTTTTTTAAGTTTTTCTACGTACTATGTTCACTGTTTGGGCAATCTGGGTTATTAATCAGTTTTAAATTTTAGTTGGGTGTAAAATAATAATTTTAACTTGTAACTAAGGTCTTGAATTGCATAAATTTACCCCTTAGTTTAAATGGAATTAACAGTACGCTATTTGACAACTTTGCGTACAGTTAACGGCTGGAAGGAGATTTGTCGATTAATTTTAATCTGATGGTTTAGGGTGCTATAAAATGATTTTAAATTTATTTTTGATGCACGATGAAGTCTTTTAAAGTAATATATTGGACTTGTGGCATAGTGGGGGCTCTGTGCTAAAGGTTACAATACAGTATAAATATATGACTTAGTATTCTGTTACCGGATGGAGGGAACTAGATCGCTTAGTTTAATTTAGCGATTTATTGGACTATAATATTATTATAGAACTAATTTTAAATACATGATAGGGTCATTGTTTTATTAAATTTGCGCTATGCATGTGTTGGATGTAAATTGTTAGAATAGTTTATTCTTTGATGCAATTACATGGATTATTACTGGATTTTATTTGCTAGATTGTTAAGATTCCTTCTGCAAGTATTGGATGGTGGTTTTTGGACTGTAAATTATTGAACTGTTATATATGTTGTAATTTACATAGATATGGAGGATTGTATGTACCGGTATGGGACGGTGACATACTAGGGACGGTTTAGCTCAAAACACATAAACCTAACCTAATGGATTAATGGAATGAATTGAAAGATATCGAATCCTAATTGTGGCTAAGTCAGATCAGCTGCAACCAAGTTGGATGACTTCCTGGATTAACGGATGGTAGTTAAGTCATATCAACTGAATAAGTTGAGTGACTAACTAGTTGGTTTATTGTAGGTCAGTTTAATAAATAGTTGAACTGCCTACCCTGGATTTGGACGGACTTTATATATATGTTTATGGTGCCACGAGTTGAGCTTGAGTCTCAGACTCGTTGGTTAGGGTGCGTATATGCAGTGGATGCGTAGCTGGTTATAATAGGTTGAGGTGTACCCTGTTAGGTCTAAGTACTCATGCCCACCTTTGGGTGCGTATTCGCATGTTGCCTTCTATTCAGGTTGAGACCCCTATTATAGACTAGTAAATGTCCTTTAGTGTGGATATATTTATACGTATGGATTAGATAGATATTGTGAGGTGTCTACGGTGTATCTGCGTATCGGGTCACTGTATGAATTGCAGTTAGATTAGAACTTGCTCGTGGGTCTGACCCACTCCTTTATTATTCTTTTCAGGTACAGGACGGTTCCAGCCTTAGAGCTTGATCGTGCTTGTCAAGGACAGTCTCACTTTCATCTGATTACGTAGGACTTCTCTTGATGTTTCTAGTATTATCTATTTTCAGTTTCATTCTCAGTTGAACTTTTAGTTAGGGGTCCATCAGTGGATTCCCAAGTTGTAACTTTGAGGTTTTGGAGGATTGGAGTTTCAATTTTCAGTTGTACATGGAGGATTTTATAATTAATGTTTCTTTCAGTTTTATTCTATCTTTATTGTTCTTTTTGTCATCTGTGTTCGTTTTAAAATACTTTAATTGTTTGATATTCCCTCGGGTTCGGGCCTGGGCCTGATCAACCCGTGTCTCAGATCCGAGGGGTATCACACTTTTTGAGTAAGTCTCTTGTCACACATTGAAAATCATCTTGGAGGCTATTCTTGGAGAGGAAGAAAGGAGGAAGCTAGAGCAACCTTTGGAGGAGATCTTCACCAACAAGGAATAGCCATGGAGTTAGCCCTTGAGGGTTGGATCATCACTACCATGAGTGGCTAGACATCCTCTTGGGGCTAGAGTTAGCCCCAAGCATGTTTTCTATACTCTAATCTTGTGTATTATTGAGGGATTGGTGTTGTATGATACATCTTGATATTCATGTATATATAAATCTTGATTATTTCATGGTTTGTATGGTTTAATACTTTCAATTGACTATTTTATTCTATCCATATGTCTATGTATGCTAGAGTAGGATATTCATGTGCTTATCCCTAGATTTAGTATTTTTGATGCATGTCTATGTGTATTGATGTTATAGATCTAGAGATTATCAAGATGATATGCTTAATGAATGCTATTTTGGTTCATTTGATGGTTTATGCCTATTCTTGATGGTTTGTGCCTCTCCCCTAGTCTAGATAGCTTTATTTTCATGCTAGTAGTGTAGATTTAGTGTAGTGGTAGTGTAATGTTAAATGGGAGGACAATCTACTCTTGATATTTGATGCTCCATGCTTGTGAGTCCAAATGGCATATTCCTCTAATATTGTGTTGTATGTGGATTGTGAGCTTAATGAAGGATTAATGACTAGTTATGATATGTTGTATCTTTCACATGTGTTTAGACAATTTATTCCTCTCCCAATAGATATTTTGTACCTCTCACATGATGTTTAGATAATGCATGTTTAACTAAATCATCCTTATGGATTGCTTGGACTATGAGCTTAATGAAAGGTTCAATGACTTGAATTGTTATTTTGTTATCTTCACATGATGTTTAGACAATATATTCCTCTACCAATAGATGTATTGTGGCCTTACACATGTTGATTGAGACAATTTGCACTTGTTGAGTCACCCTTACCAATTGAATGTCTTTTATACACACAACATTGTTGCAACACATTCATTTCCCTCATTAGTTACTTGATTATGGTTTGGAATAGTATTGTTTGGTGGTGATCTCTACACCCCAAGACCTTTCCTTCTTACTTACTCTTTATCTTATTGCATTGCTTTATTATAGTTTAGCTCATTTAGTATAATCAACCAACCCAATTCTCTTTTGCAATCATTTGGTACGCTAGAGTCGAAGTTGAAATTCCAAAACGTATAATCCCTTGGGACGATCCCTACTCACTCTTGCTACGTTAGTAGTGGTTTTTTATAAATTTAAATTTGACATAAAAGGCTTTTCTTGAACCACACATTCACTACATTTAGTTTGGCGTTTACAAGCGACCTCGTCAGGTGGCTATGCTAATGCAGATGCAACAACAAAATTGTAGTGGACAGGTATATTTATTACTAGTTTTATTCTTTACTAAATATATGTTTACTTATGCCAAGATTTCATGTATTTTGTTTTCTTATTTTGAAGGGTTCGGATTCGTTAAATGCTCCTCCTAGAGTATCCCCAAATTCATTATCTAGTCGTGATGCCAATTCAGTTAAGGTTATGAACTTTTAATTTCTCTTATATATATGTTAAATTTTCATTTATTATAATGTGTGCGTAATGAATTTATAAAAAATGTAAGGTAATTCAAATCAAATAGGCAAGAAGACTTGTTGAAGTTGAAGTTGAAGTTAAAGATGGGGTCGTGGCTGTGCTTTCTGAATTTCCTTCGCCTTGGATGGGTTCTTTTTGAAAAACTTGTACTACATTTGTCAAATATTGTTAATTCTTTTTGTCTGACATTTAGTAGCTTTATTTAGACAATTTGGATGGTATATTGGCAGGTTAACTTGTGGTTGTATTAGTATACATTTTTGCTTTTTGGTTGACATTTACCAGGGTTAACTTGTGGTTGTATTAGTAGCCAATTTTGATGGTAATTTTCATATTGGTAGGGTTAACTTGTGGTTGTATTAGTAGCCAATTTTAATGGTAATTTTCATATTGGCAGGATTAACTTAAAAACAATTTGGATCAATGTTTACTGTTGGTAGTTCTATTGATATGTTTTTTCCAAAAACTATAAGGAAAAAAAAAAATCCCTTACTAGCGCTCTTTTAAGAAGTGCTGGCATAGGGAGGGGAGGAAAAAAAAAAATTAAAATTACCCTTTACCAGCGCTTTACAAAAAAGCGCTGGTAAATACACTCTACCAGCGCTTTTCCAGAAAGCGCTGGTAAATACTATATCCCAACGCTTTCTGGAAAAGCACTGGTAAAAGGACTTTACCAGCGTTCTTGCAAAAGCACTGGTAAAGGCCTACTGACACTGGATTTACCAGCGCTTTTTTTAAGACTTTTACCAGTGCTGGTAAAAGCCAAAACTGTTGTAGTGTTCACTGGAACCCTAAATAAAATACCAGAGATCAAGTTGGGAGAGGAAGATGAGATAAATTAGACTCACCTTGTTTATTAAAAAAACTTATACTGTATTTTTAAAATAATATTTAATTTTTTTATATTTATGAAATATAACTTAAAAAGAAAGCAAAAGTGCAAAAAACCCCTGAACTATCCAATTTATTACAAATACCTCCCTAAAGTACCAAAGTGTGCAAATACCCCCTGGGAGTCACCGGATCAGCTTTCCGGGCGTGTGTAATGTCACGCGCCTTTTCAAAGTATCATAATGCTGAAAATGCCCTTTTGTGACCGTTATAGCCTTGTGGCCTATATAACCCATTTGTATGTTATTCTGCAAATTCTGTAGTCATTCTCTCTCTGCAACTAACTGGAAGGGGCTTTGGACAAATGTGAGATTTCTTATCCAATTAAATTTAATTATAATACATATATATTAGATTTGAATATATATATATATATAAAGCTAAAACTGAATGTGGATCCAAGCTAAAAACTAATATATATATATATATATATATATATATATATATATATATATATAATTATTTTTTTTGTGTTAGTTTTTTTTCTTCATATGCATAGTAGTATTTAGTAGTTAGGAGTATATATATATATATTTTAATTTACGTGCTTGCAATATTTATTGTAGTACTAATATGGAGCCATCAAGCAATTCATCAAATCGGCATACAATGTATGAAGGATTATATTGCTATTGTGAAGTAAAATCTCCTTTGAGAAGAGCCACTACACAAAATAATCTAGGTCGGAGGTTCTATGGATGTGGAAGGTATCCCATGATGTCTTGTGGGTTCCATAGATGGGTGGATCCTGAGAACTAGAACAATATGGAAAGAGAACTGGCTAGGAGAACCATATCATCTTTAAGAGGCCAAATTGCTATGAGAACTGGGTATAAGAACCATTTGGAAGATGAAGCACTGCCTATTGATGGAAGTATCAACTTTGTGGGTGCACAACCTGTACCAAGCAATATTGGGAATCATGTAATCACAAATTTGGTTGTTTTCATGTTGGGATTTATAACATATGCTATTGTAATGGTTATTGTATGGTTATTTAGTAGAATATAACTATAATGGACTTTATAATTAATTAATGTATTATTTTTTTATATAATATATTGTGTTGCACCAACAAAGCAAAATAGGTGATGACAATACAAAAAGTTATAATCACTGGTAATCTTTGCACCACTAACATACCAGTTGCACAAACATAACAAAAAACATACAAAAACAAAAGCTGTACACCACAACATAGGAAAATACATAACCATAACCATACAAAAACAATATCTATGCACCACCAACATACCAAAATACATAGCCATAGCCATAACCATAACCATAGCCATACAAATTATAGTAGTATCAGCCACAACTATAACCGCAACCATACGAAATCATAAGTTTTGCACCAACATTCCAAACAACCAAACAACATATGTGCACCAATATTTTTAAAAACCAAACATCTGTGCACCACCAACATACCAAAAAAATCTAAATCATATCTGTACACCAATATACCAAAAAAATCTAAACCATATCTGTGCACCACCAATATACCAAAAGATGAAAACCAATATCTGTGCACCCAAAACTTACAAAAAGCTGTACCATGAGCTTCAAAAAGCACAAAACCACCAAATTTCCTTAAACTCCTAGGTCAATTACAGTGGGCTTGTGAATGAAAAAAAAAAATTAAAAAAAAAATAAAAAAAAAAAATAAAGAAGTAAAATGATCAAAGTCATTTATAAACTATTCTTGACTGTTCCAGAATTTTTTTTTTTTTTAAAAAACTCTCACATACCTAGATAATAAGGATGCTTGACTGCTCCACAAGATATTGAAATTTATTGATGATGATGGTGAGATAAATTATTCAACAAATTCCTATATCTTGATTGTATTGTCATCACCTATGAAACAAAATGATAAAATATTAAAAATAGTAATATGACAGTAAACATTTAAATTAATTGATTATGATGGTTTAAACAATAACCTCTTGCAGTTGCCTTATATTTGTTCTTCCAGCCCCTCTTTCCCTTCTAATGCCTCTTACTCTTGCAGTGCCAACCTCTCCCATACCACTTGTAGTCCCTCCACTTGCAGTGCCAACCTCTCTCATATCACTTGGAGTCCCTCCACTTGTAGTGTCAACCTCTCCAATACCACTTGCAGCCCCTCTTCCCTTTCCAATGCCTCTTCTTCTTATAGTTTTTCTTACAGTTATAATACCTCTTGCCATTGTTGATGCAACTCCATCAATGTCTGGTAATCTACGAGGTAGCCCAGAAGTAACTGGTAGTCTAGGTCTACCCGGTGTACCTTTTTTGGCAGCTTGAGGTGTTATTTTAGTAGTTTTGCAAGTTCTGATATTGTGTCCTTTTGCCCCACACTTTCTGTAGTTGAGTGGTTGTTTTTTTTCTGCTAATTGTACCACTTTTCTTGTTCACTTCACCAACAGCCTTTTTTCTTACCTTTTTAAGTCTGCCAGATGAGGGCTTAACTATAGGTGGGTGTATGGGATCAGTGCCAACTTCACGTGTCATTTGCCTAAGAGGCGTAGGGAAAATAACAGTTGTATATGTCCTCAAGGATGTTTCCCTATGATAACAACTATCAACAAAGTCTTCAGGATTACCCCTTTGGTCAATTATATATGCAATGACATGCATACATGGTATACCCCTTACATCCCCTACAACTACATGTTCTACTTACCAAATTAACAGCATCACTAACCCCTTTATAGCAAACTTCATATATATCATCACATGCTTTCTTTGTAGTGCAATGCCTTGAATCATCCATTAGCTTGGTCAATTTGTCAACAATTGTAGGGCACAACAACCCCTTCTTGGTTAGAATCTATTCCCTTTTCGACTGAAATCGATACATCAAGTACCCTCTAATCCACTCCAACACAGTAATTAGTGATTTATCCCTAGCATCACCAATGTTGTCATTCCAAGTCTCACAAAGGTTGTTAACAAGCAAATCACATCTTGAATTATCATTGAACCTAGACCTTGACCATAACTTAGCTGGCACATTTGACAGCTACTTATGGGCTTCCTTATTAATCTGACTTATGAGATGCATGTGATATTTAAATGTATCTTCAGTCAAAGCACGGCTGCATTCCACGTCTTATCCCTTAGTTTCGCACATTTAAACTTCTTCTTAAAATTCTCATACATATGCTTCACACAAAATCTGTGGTAAGTGCCATGCAACTTGTCTTCAAAGATTTCAACTAAACCTTATTAACCAACAATAAAGAAAATATTAATATAAAAAGTTCCTAAATGTAAAATAAATGACATAAAATAAATTATTTAAACAGTTATACCTTTTGTCTGCGGACATAAATGTAAATCTGTTTAAATGACCTAAAACACTTTCTAGTTGGTTCAAAAACCATTCACAGGATTGTTTTGTTTCGGACCTAACCACACCTATGGTTATAGGGAATATTCCATTGTCTCTATCCTTCCCAATTGCACTTAACAACTGCCCTTTGTAAGGACCCTTCGAGAAGCAACCATCCAGTCCAATAAATGGCCTACATCCTTCCAAAAAACCTCTCTTCATTGCTTCAAAACAAACAGATAGCCCTTCAAATCTAGCAGGGTCATCAAGTGTTGCTCTATCAACAGTAGTCACTGCAATACTACTAGGGTTGGTGGTCTGAATGAGGTGGCAGAAAACCCTAGCCTTTGAGAATTACAGTCCATGGTCACCATCAATGTGTGATCTAGCCTTCTTCCTTGCCTTATAAACCTTGTATTTGGAAACAATAACATCCAATTCTCTTAAAACTGCCTTCTTCATTGCTGATGGTTTCCATGTGGGTTTATTCCTAATTGTGTCCATGTATTTGGTTGCCAAATAACTGGTTGATGCTTGACTATTAAGCTTATTATAACTGAAAGTATGTTTGGAGTTAAAAGTCTTTATTTGGAAGCTGTCATCATCTGAGTTAAATGAGGCATGAATTCTCCACCCACAATTTTTTGAACATCTAACAGTAACTCTATTTCCTTCATTCTTCACAAACCTAATATCATATTTTTCTTTAATAGCATCATCCCTTAAGGCCACTGTAAATGCTTCGGGTGAAGTAAATTTGTTGCCAAGTTCTATGACATTATTCCTAAATTTATGTCTTCTTGGAACCATATCCACTTCACTGTCACTGCCATCTTCTTTAGATGATGATCTGCATAAGCTTTCCAACTCATCACTTGGTGAATATATGGATTCAATATCTGAGTATTAACCCATGCCATCATTCACATCTTCATCCACATCACCATGCACATCTTCATCTACATCAACATTTACATCTTCAACCACATCAGCATTTACATCTTCAACCACATTAGCATCCACATCTATAACTACATTAGCATCCACATCTACATCCACAGTAGCATATTCATGCTCTAATTCATCATTCAGTTCATTTTTAGTCTAAGTTGCCCATTCTAGTATTTCATCATCCCAATTAGAATCATTAAATTACATGTCAACTTCAGGTTGTACTCCATCCTCCATACACTTATAACTTTCCTCAACATTTTCAGTATTTTCACCCTCAACACTGCCTTTTGAAATTATAAAGATTTTCATCAACCCGAACCTGCTATGAGCATTGATGCATTCCAATACATCTTCATATTCTTCAATTTTCTTAACTCCTTCATTACTGGCCATCATTGGATTTCTATAATACAACTCATAGTTTTTTTCAAACCCAAGCCTATTGGCCACCTTTTTTTAGATGAAAAAATGATTAAAAAATCCACATTAATATTGTCAAGTAGGTCTACCTCACCACCAACATATGACTTAAGTGGTGTGTATTGGAAATAACCTCCAAAATGTGCTTCCAGTGTAATCAACCTAGTAGTATTTATTCTCTGTTCAATCAAGAAAACCAAACCATCAAAAGATCAAATGGTCAATAAACAATACCTAAGCAATAAAATAACAATTTGCACAAACCCTAAGCACAAATATATATATATATATATATATATATATATATATATATATCAAATGACAATCCCTAAGCACAAAAAATAAAAAAACTTAAGTAAATAACAATATTTGAGCAATAAAATAACAATTTGCATTTTATTTACTAAAAAAAAATAACAATTTGCACAAACCCTAAGCACAAAAAATGAAAAATTAATCAAATGACAATCCCTAAGCAAAAAAAATAAAAAATTAAGCAAATAACAATACCTAAGCAATAAAATAACAATATGCATAAACCCTAAGTAAAAAAAATAAAAAAATAATCAAAAGATAATCCCTAAGCAAAAAAAATAAAAAATTAAGCAAATAACAATACCTAAGCAATAAAATAACAATATGCATAAACCCTAAGTACAAAAAATAAAAAATTAATCAAAAGACAATTCCTAAGCACAAAAAATAAAAAATTAAGCAAATAACAATACCTATACCTAAGCAATAAAATAACAATATGCATAAACCCTAATAGAGTAATGAAGCATTTTTTTTTTCACTGTTATTAATTATGTAGTAATGGAGCATATGAAGATACAAAAATGTAGTAATGATCACATGGAAACAAACTGACATCAAACACAAGACATGGACCATTGTGTATCACTATACGAAGACATAAAGGTAAAAAAAAGAAAAAAGACATGGACCACTGTCATTGACTATAAACTCTATTGTCAATGTGGTCTATCTTCTTTAATCAATATACAACCTACACCAAACATTTCCTAAGTTCTAAAAAATTGCATATAATTGACTGCATGCATGTGTATTATATATACAAAAAGAGATCTTTATACTAGGTCAAGATATATTTTCACAAATCCTAGAAATCGAATTTTCGATTCATACTAATTAACCCAAAAATATAACCATTAACATACAAAATGAAAAACAAGATTCATTTAAAATCGACATAAAGACATAGAACAGAATCTACACTTACAAATTTGGAGAACTTGTAAAATCGAACCAAAGTTCGTGAAAACGACAGACGCAACAGGAAATACCACACGATGTAACACACAATTGAAGAGAACAACAACACGATGTCGCGCACAATTTAACAGAATAAGAATACAATCAAAGTCTTCAACCCACATTATGAAACCCTAAGTTCGTATCTGCGCCTCCATCTCTCTCTAACTCTCTGTGCGTCTCTTTCTGTAACATAATCAGCTAAATGAGATTTTATGGCGACTTAACTTAGTAGGGTAAAATTGGTATTTCACCATCAGCCTTTTATTTTTATTTTTATTTTTATTTTATATAATTTAATAAGTAATATTATTTCAGTCATTTCAAATCAACAGTTGCCTGAAAGCTGATCCAATGACTCTCAGAGGGTATTTGCACACTTTGGTACTTTAGGGAGATGTTTGCAATAATTTAAATAGTTCAGGACGTTTTTTTACACTTTTACCTAAAAAAGAACAGTGAAAATTGACATTGGGCTTTCATAGTAACCAATTTGGCACCTGATGGAACCGTGAGATAGGAGGGGGGATATTGCACGCTCTGTTGCATTTGTTGTGTTGTTGCTGACATGGCAGGTTTTTTTGTTTAAAATAATTTTATCAAATGGTGCATTTTAATTGGATGGTTGTAGGCTTGAAGCACGTAAGGTAGTTGCTGGGGCAGTGCATAATTTCTTCTAGGGCTGCAAGTTGGGAGGGTCCAACCCAGCCCAGTCCCAATCCAACCTCAACCCGAATCGGATTGGGTTGGGCCAACCCGAATTATACTTAACATGGGTTATAGTCAAAACCCAGCCCGAATATTTTTGGGCCGGTCGGGTCGGGTTGACGGGTTGAGTTTTTAAAAATTTATTTATATTTTTTTTTTGGAAAATATATATATTATATAGATATATATATCTATATATTATTAAAAAACAAAAAAAATTTAGGGCAAATCATTTCAGCCTCCCCTGTCTCATTCTTAACTCTCTCTCTCTGTAACTTCAAACTACAAAATCTACAAGAATCAGAAGTTCAAAACCCATATATTTCAGATCTGTCTGCAAGAATCAAAAGTTCAAAATCCATATATTTCAGATCATTTCAGATTGTTCAAAAAATCAAAACCCATATGTTTCAGTTTCCATTGCCGACTGTTCCAGTTCGGGCCGTTCGCAAGCTTCAGCCGTCTCAAGCTTGCTCCCCTCTATCTCTGCAACTGCTAACTTGTATGTATGGGTTTGTTTTTATTTTTGGAAGTGACGGCGGCGGCGGTGGATCGGCTGAGGACGGCGGCACAGAGAGAGAGAGAAAGAAGAGAAAAGAGAAAAAAAAAAAAAAAAATTTCGGGCAGAGAGGGAAAAAGAAAGAAGAAAGAAGAAAGAAGAAAGAGAAGAGAAAGAGAAAGAAGAGAGAGGAGAGAGAGAAAAAAAAAAAAAAAATTCGGGCAGAAAGAAGAAAGGGAAAGAAGAGAGAGAGAGAAGAGAGACGAGAGAGAGAAAAAAAAAAAAAATTCGAGCAGAAAGAAGAAAGAAGAAAGAAAGAGAGGAGAGAGAAAAAAAATTTCAGGGAGGAGAGAGAAAAGAGAAAAAAAAATAATAATAATAATTTTGGGTTGGGTTCGGGTTGAGCCCGAGCCCAACCCGAATTGTTTGGGTTTTGACAAAATCCAACCCGAGCATGAACCCGATTTGTGAATTGTGTGTCCAAATTTCAAAATTTTTTGGTTGGGGTTGGGGTTGGGGTGGGCTGGGCTAACCCGCCAACTTGCAGCCCTAATTTCTTCCGACACATGGTTGATTAACCCAGGCGCATCAAACCAACTTTAAGTATCCCAATCCTAGATTAAGTCTGATTCTCCTTTGTTTCCACTTACCGATCTTCCCAATCGGAATCCCTACGATTTTAAGTTGGTACCTTCTATATTTCTGCGCATGTGTGTGTGTGTATATATATCTATCTGTTTTCCGATTCGCTGATTTTATTACTTTTAAATTGTTGTTATTTATTTGTAGGCGAAAGCAAATAAGGGGAGATCTATCAAGCAGGTATACAAGGGTGTTAGTGTTTTAATCTGTTATAGACGGGAATTGAGTGCTTAAGAACTTGGGTTTTCGATTTGTTGTTCCGAAAGTCTCAATCTTCACACTGATGCATGATTTCTGTCGTTTCGTGATTGTGCTCTTTATTTTGCAGGGTTTGTTCTAACATAAATTATTACAAGCTAAGGCAGGCATAGACAACTGTGTAATTAAGATGAGGAAGATTGCACGGTGTACCTCTTCTTTCAAGCAACAGAAGGTGAGTTGTTCAGATCAACCCCTAAACTTTATAATCACATCTTTAGAGTGTATTCGGTGACTAATTATTTGGTCTCAATCATCAATCCGATTTTTTCTATTAAATTTTAAAACATTGAGTACATAGAATAATTGTCATAAAATAAAATTTTCAGTGGCTGGTGGCGACAGAAACCAAATATGATAAAATACCTTAGATCAAAATCCTGTCAAGTAATACCACCAATGCGGACCATAGTGGTTTATATGCATTTAATCATACACGATCACAACACTAGCACATCATTCACATGGATCCCATGCAAATATGGAAAAATTGGAAATAGCATCTTCATGTAATTTTTTTATGCTATATCCATATTTTATATCAAGTTTATGATTTTTAACAAAACCCCCTTATGTTTTTGTCTTTAAACCAAGACAATCATGCCTTTTAACTTTATTTCTTCAATAACCTTATGACATGAGGCATAATAAAAAATTCGGCTTTAAACCTTATGCGGAATACAATTGTAGTCTTTCAAACTTTATGTTTCTTCACGAGATTCAAATAATTCATAAAACCATATGTGCACAAAAAGAATATTCAAGAATATAATTTGTATAATAATACTCCAAAAATTTTTAGAGCTACCAAATATTCAGACAAGATAAGACTACAAATTCTTTATATGAATGCTAGTGAATGAAAGAAAATAAAACTCCAATAATAATACTCCAAACTTTAAGAGCTACCAAAAATTCAGACAATAAGTCAAATGATGTTGATTAAGAGTAGTTTACAGCAGATAAAAGTATGTTCCTTATATAAGACAACAATTGTGATACTACTTTTTCCCAAGACTGACTTTCGGACTACCCAAGAGTATTAATAACAACTTTTATGTTTTCCAATACATATTAAGATTTTCCATACCATAATGAAACCCTTGACTAAAGACTATTGACTGACACAACTGATTGTATTAATGAGACAGAACTTACTGCATCAATCCTTCCTCCTTGGAAGAAACTCGTCCTCGAGTTGAATTCTGTCCAGCAACCCTTTTTTTACTGCCATCATGGAATGGATGCAGATCTGAAACATTGAATGTAGGATCGATACCCAAGTGCTGTGGTAAATCAATTTTATATGCATTCTCTCCAATCTTCTTGATGATTTGATAAGGTCCAATATTCTTCTTGCTGAGCTTAAAATAAGAGCCAGTTGGGAACCTCTCCTTTCGTAAGTAAACCATCACCATTTTGCCTTCTTTAAAGCTCTGGACACGCCTCTTCTTGTCTGCATCCTCCTTATACTTGGCATTTGATTCTTCTATTTTCAGCCTCATTTGATCATGCAACCTTTTCATCTCATCAACCATGGTTTCTCCCTTCGCATTTCTTTTCCCAATCCGTGGTATATGAGCTAAATCATAAAAATGAGTTGGTTGTCTTCCATGTACTACTTCAAAGGGACTTTTTTTTGGTAGTTCGATTCTCGGAGTAATTATAGGCAAAATCAGCTTGTGCAATAATGGCCTCCCATTGCTTTGGGTTCTTGCCAACCAAACACCTCAGAATATTGCCCAAACTTCTATTGATTACATCAGGTTGCCCATCTGTTTGAGGATGCTAGGAACTACTATACCGCAGCCCAGTTCCTAATTTCTTCCATAGATCTCTCCAGAAATGTGTCCAAAACTTGGAGTCTCGATCCGATGTGATTGTTTTGGCACTTCATGCAAATGAACAACTTCCTGGAAGTAAAGATTTGCAATATTTGATGCATCCATGGTCTTTTTGTAGCAAATAAAATGACCATCTTAGAAAATCTGTCGACTACCACGAAAATAGAATCCATTCCCCTTTGAGTTCTAGGCAGCCCCAATACAAAATCCATGCTTACATCTTCCCATGGTGCTGTAGGAACAGGCAGTGGTGTGTATAGACCGGTATTCTGGACTTTTCCTTTGGATTCTTGACATATTTGTCATCTATCAACAAACCGGTACACATCTCGCCTCATTTTGGGCCAAAAGTACTTCTGCTCAATCATGGCATGTGTCTTGTCTCTTCCAAAATGTCCTCCTAAGCCTCCTCCATGCATATCTATAATGATTCTCTCTCGCAAAAAACATTCTGGAATGCACAACTGATTGCCTTTGAAGAGAAATCCTTTATGCCACGTATATGTTCAATCTTACCCATTAGTGCCGTCACTCCAAACTGCACGATATAAATCCTTGAAAGATTCAAATCCTTCAATGGTTGTAGACATGATATTTAGCAATATGGTCCTCCTGTTGAGCGTTTCTGCCACTTTATTGCTAACTCCAGATTTATGCCTCAACACAAAAGTGAACTGTTGGAGGAGAGAAGCTCACTTTGCATGCTTCTTATTTAACTTCTTTTGGCTATTTATATGCTTCAAAGCTTCATGATCTGAGGACAAAAGAAACTCACGGCGAAGCAAATAATGCTGCCAGTGCCTTAAAGCTTGAACAGTGGCATAAAACTCTTGATCATAGGTGCTCTTGTATCATTCAATTTCTCGCTGTCGCATGCTACTGGTCTTCCCGTTTGACTTAGAACAGCTCCAATCCCAATTCTAGAAGCATCACATTCTACTTCAAATATATTTTCGAGATCTGGTAATGCAAGGACGGGGGTTGATCATAGCTTTTCTTTGATCTGCTGGAAGCTCTCTTCAGCTTTGTTGGTCCATTCAAACTTGCCTTTCTTCAAACAATCAGTCACTTTTGCAACTATAGTGCTGAAATTCTTGATGAAACGTCTGTAAAAGGTTGCAAGACCATGAAATTCTGCAACTGTAGTTGGTGTTGGCCAGCTTCTAATGGCTGACACTTTGCTGTCATCTACTTTTATTCCTTCTGCACTGATGATGTATCCCAAAAACACCAAGGAATTATTCATAAAATGGCATTTTTTCAGGTTAGCATTGAGTTTCTCTTGTCGTAGAACCTCTAATACTTCCCTTAAGTGCTGCAAGTGAGAATCTTTGGATAGACTGTAAATCAAAATGGCATCAAAGTAAATCACAACAAACTTTCCAATAATGGCTTCAAAATTTGACTCGTCATAAAGGTTCTGGGTGCATTTGACAAACCAAAATTTGATTCATCAAATACATGAATGTTCATGAATAAATACTCATTGTTCTCTGAATGTATGTATGGTGGTCCTTAAATACTTTAGTAGAGTAGTGGTTTCTATTACTTTTGTTGAATATGTTTCTTTTTCTTGTGTTTATGATTATTTGGATTTTCACTTCAGACAAAAGAGCAGCATACGAAGGATGGAATTAGTGGATTGCCAGACGAGATCCTCATTGACATCCTGTCTCTTTTGACGCTTAAGGAAGCTGCATGCTCTAGTATTCTCTCACGCAGATGGAGATATTTATGGAGACATACAACTGGTAGTTTCAACTTCGATTTAAATACATTACTAGGAGCTCCTACAGAGAGGATTTTTTTATGTTCTGAACATGAAGAAAAGCGTACTACATATACAAATTGGGTTAATGAAGTCTTGAAATTGCATCTTGGCACCCGTATAGATGAAATGAGGATTTATTTTGATTTCCGTGACCAATACCCTCACGATATCAATGATTGGATTAAGTTTGCTATGGAAAAGGGTGCTCAAAGGTTTGAATTGAATGTGTTGGGTTACACTATTCCCGGCCAGTGGCGTACATTTTACAATTTTTCAAGCGTGGAAAACTTCAAAATCTTATTTAGGACTTCACACAGTCATCATGTGTCACGGAGTATTGGTTCTGCAGCTGGCTTTTGTTCCCTGACAGCTCTTCGATTGGTTGGTGTTGATATCACGGAGGAGATGCTTGAGAATTTCCTATTCAACTGTCCGTTTCTTGAACAATTAGGCATTGTGGGTACAAAATGTCTGGTGAATCTAAAAATTTCTGGCCCGTCACTCAAATTGAAATGCTTAGAGATATCTCAATGCTTGTCTTTGGAAAATCTGGAAATTTCTGCAATAAATCTTGTTTCATTCGCCTACAAGGGACGAGAAACAGGTGTGCATTTTAAGAATGTTCCTCTACTCTCTGAGCTATCAATTGGGGGAGAATTCTGTCCCCCCTTTGTTTTTGGATGTTGCAAGCATTCCAGCTCTCTTCCTCAAATAGAAAAGCTCAAGTTAAAATATTTACAGGTTAGAATACACAATCATTGCGTGATTGTATGCTTTTCTTTTCTTTTTTGGTTATGGTTGTTGTAACATCATTATCAACTTGTGCTTTCTTTTTGTTAGGAAATACAGCGGTTCCCCAAGTATTGCCGTGATCTAGGTAATCTCAAGCAAGTGGAATTTTTCTTTGTAGGATCTGGTGGTGACTGCCTTCTGAGTTTCACTTCTGTGATTAAGGCATCTCCTAATTTGTCTAAGTTTTCTGTTCGGGTAAGTATTCTTTCTTTGTAATTTAAGTTATGTTTGCTGATGGAAGTATTAGTATTGATTTTTTAATTTTTTTTTTTTCATAATTTGTATTAGTATTGACTATTATTATTTTATTTATAAAAGGTACATGTATGATTTAAATAGACTTCAAATGTAAAGAGATAAGAAGATTGGGAGAGGTGTAAGCAGAGAGACACGTATATGATAGAATATAAGATTTTTATTGAAGTGGCTGAGGAGGTGAAAGGGACCATCAGCCTGCCACTTTCGCTTCTGCAAATAAATTCCCATCTTCAACTTAAAAGAGGAAACATACTGAACTTGATAACTTACTAAATTTCTTTTGACCCAAATTAAATTTAAAGAACAAGTTGAAGATGAAGAAGATAACAATTGAATAATGCTTTCATAAAAAATGCCATTCCAAACACACCCTAAATTTTGAGAACTTAGTGGGTTTGTGCCATTGTAGCTTTTTGCTTATACAATATGAGTAACCTAAGTAAAATCTTTAATGGAGGCCTTCTGAATTTACCACAGCTGTTTTCAAGCGTTAGGGTAAAGTAGACAGAGAGAATGGAATGGGATATAAGAGGCTGAGAAATATAGGAATTGGAAAGAAAGAGACAAACATCTTAAATTGTCCTCAATTATGCAAAGGAAATTAAGGAAAAAAAAAGTGAGAGAATATATATCATCAGGATGCAAACATTATCTTATAAAGAGATCCATTGATCCTAGCCACTCTTTTCTTGTTTAATCTTAGCTGCTATTTGTTTTCATGCCATTATTATGTGATTATAAATGAAAATAAGTTGAAGTCTTAAAACATGCTACTAGAATGTGACTTACCAAATATATATATATATATATATATATATATATGCTACTAGAATGTGAATAGTATCAATACATTGTTACTAGCCTAAATAAAATTAAGTTGTACCTAATGCTTAAAGGTATAATGTGATTGAATTCATAAGTTATAGTGAGCTAGCTTTCAATACAAATTTAATGACAAAATGAACGTGGATTCCCGCCTTACTCTTTCTTTATCGTCTATACACAAATGTAACATTTGGATGGTCATTTGATTGACAAATTGGACCTCGCAAGAAGCAAAAATCTTTGTATGCATGAACTATTTGCACTTAAATAAAATGGAACTTATACAAGTTTAGGGTCTATGTAAATAGACATTGTTTTATTGTCTTGCTTGTAAAGTTGCAATGGTTTTAGAATGTTAAAGGCTATTGCTTAGCCACCAATGTAAGGAGATGGAAAGGCAGATTGGATGCAAATCTAACCTTTCACATTAATAAAGAAAGTTGTTATTCTTAGCCTTAAAACAGTGGTCACATGCTAACAGCTTGGCCTTTTACCGTTGCACAAAGGATAACGGCGATGAGCTACTGTATTGCCATTGTATTACTTCTAGTGTTGGGTTTGTACCGTTCTGTAACTTTTTTTTTTTGGGGATAAGTAGTCCTATAAAGTTTTTACGATGATAAAATCTATAAATGGGACTCATTTTTTGGTTGGATATCATTGTATGTTATTAAAAGAGATTAATTTTTTTGCGATGAAGTTGAAGACAGCAGACATAAGCCCCTAACTTTTTTCTTGGATTTTTTTTTTTTTTTTGAGGGGGGGGGGGGGGGGGGGGGGGGGGGGCGGGAATGAATTTTCCAAGAGTTCAGGGAGGCAGATTAGGTTTTGGTCTAGTCCATGATGTGGGGTGGGGATAGGCCAATAGCAAGTGTTTTCCTGAGGTTGTTCAGGATATCTTCAGATGGTCATGTCTTGGTAGCTGTTTTTTATCGCCTTGATAGCAGAAGGACGAGTTGGGATGTGCAATTTGTATGTGTTTGGCTAGATTCTAGGCAAGGGAGGTTCGAGGTGTGCTATTTTTACCAGAGATTTTCAAATATTTGGTAGTCTACAATTCCGGGAAGTTTGGTGAACCAAAGGTTCCCTCAAGGTTGCTTTTTTTGGATGGACGGTTGTGTTGGGGAGGATCTTGACAAGCGACAAGAAAGAGGCGTCAAATCTTGGTAAATTGTTGTTGCATGTGCAAGAGGGATGAGGAGTTGATTGATCAGCTTCTCTTACGTTTTTCGGTGACTAGGGATGTGTGGATATTGAGCATGCTCGAAGCTTGCCAAGGTCCACGTTGAGCATGCTCGAGGCTTGGAATGGGTGTATAGTTGTGTTGCTAGCCTGGGATACATGAGAGTGATTCTACTTTGTATTTGGTGGGGCTTCTGGTATGAAAGAAATAGGGGACTCTTTGACTAGAATTAATCTAGTATAGGGGTATTAAAATCGTCCATTCTTCGTTTTGTTGTTTGTTGGGTTAATGGGAGGTATTGTAGAGGATTTTGTTGCATTTGTGGATAGTTTAAGGCTGTGTTACCTGGACTCGTCAGAGAAGGCCAGAGTGTCCGTGTCGACACGACACGGACACGGACACGGGATATGTGTCCGACCCTCCATTTTTCAGTCGGACACGGCTGATGACGAAAATACATAAAATGATGTGTACTTTGATGCTTGTGAAGGATTAGGAATTTTTTTCGTGTTTTTTTGTTAAATCTGCAGGCATATGAAGCTTTCTGTTTCAACAATGGCCGTTTTGGTTTGGATCGGTGGTCTGAAGGTTGAAGACGACTTGCTGTTTATGAACCCACATGCGCTGCTTTTGTGCAATTTTTTGTGCCATCTTGTGCGTGGTTTCACGAACTTAATATCTAACCTTTTAACGGTCAGGATCACAACACCTGTTTATTTGGATCTAGAAAGATAAGAGACATTGGCACACAGCTGTAAAAAGTCTTGCATCTCACGTGGAAAAAAGGACCTACTGTGGACTTTTGACTTGGCTTCCTTTTATGGTTACAGCTGTAACTTTGCTTTTATGGTACTACTATATGAATCGGCTTCCTTTTTAATTGGGCTTTTGACTTGTACAGGCCCAAAACCCAAGCATCAATCCATGACTGAGATGCACATACAGAGACATATTAGCCCATATTGAATTAGTCATCCTTTTTTATTGTGCTTTGACTTGTACAGGCCCAAATGCCAAGATATAGAGGCATATTAGCCCAAGCCCAAACTCACCCTTGGTTAAACAAAAAGAGCCCTACAACTCAGAATTTCTTATTTACTGGTTTCATAAAAACAGCAGTAGCAGGGGAATGCATAGCCATGACATGCCACCTATCAAATGAGGCAAACAAATGCAGTAATAATTATAAAATTCTTATAAAAGAGTACAATTGATATATATATTTTTAGTTTTAGGATTAATGTCTCAAACATAACTTACAAATTTTTTAAAGTGTCCAAGTACCCGTGTCCAATATTTGGACACTTTTAATCCGAGTCCCCGTGTCTTGAAAATTGATAGATTGACGAATCCAACTCTTAGACACGCACCCGTGTCCGACACCCGTACCCGAGTCCGGGTAACATAGGTTTAAGGGTATAGGGGATTATTTTGACTTGGAGCTTATTGTTTTGCACATGTTCGCTTGGGTGCGCTCCCCTTTTGAGTGCTTATAATGAAAAATTACTTGAACAAAAAAAAAAAAAAAAAAAAAAAATCGAATAAGTTGTTAATCTAAGGACATCAAGACATTCCCTTCGTGCTTTTTATTTTATTTTTTCCAAAAATTTCATGACTGGTAAACTTTGTGGTCATTTATGGAGGAATTAGCTCCATCGTTTAAATTTTGTGATGGCCTCAAGCATGTTTGATCTCGTTGTTCTGCTGGAAGTAAATTTGTATGGAGAACTGTTCACTTGAATCCTTCCCCGGCTTTAAGTGAATCTTGTTTTCATAATTGACATTGAATAGAGATTGAATTAGAATGTGAATAAGATTTGATAAGAGAGCTTTTGGCATGGTAAGGATTTTATTACTATTATTGTTGTTATTAATTTTTTTTTAATAAACAACCTATGCTACTAATCTATACTATTATGTCTGTGGGTGGCTATTATTTGAGTGTTTTTGGTAGCCTCCAATGCCAGTTAAAGCAACTGGGGACAGTTTCTGCAGCCTTACTGAAAATAACCAAATTGTGGTTTGGATTTCTCTTATGAATGATTCCTGATGTTTAACCAATATTGATGACCATTATGTAAGTGAGTTACTCTAATAGTCAGTTGCTCTAATAGGTTGTTGCATAACCCGGTTGCATTACTTGAATCACCATTGGCAAAAAATAAAAAAGTCTTTCCCAGTATGCAAGACCCCTGCATTTAGCAGGGTCTGAAAGAGTAATACTATTGGGTGCGCCAGGTGCACGGTGCACCGGCTCATCCGAGCTGTACATGCACAACACGCGCCTGCGTGTGCACAACACGTACGGCTCGGATGAGCCCTGTACACAGTGTGCCAGGTGCACCCAATACCTTCTCCTGAAAGAGGTGGATGGTAAGCTGCCTTACTCCATTGCTAAATAGGTTGATTTCAGGACTCGAGCCCGTGTCATTGCGGGGGACTGATGAGCACTTGAGTTGTCATTGGAATGCAAATACAAGGTCATTTGTTGATTTTCTTAGAAACCTTTTAGAAAATCATTGAGAAAAGGAAGATTTCTTATTTTTATTAGAGACAACTGGCTCCTTTCACATCCAGTGCAATTTACTTTTTTACTAAATCTTCTTGTGTTAACCTACTGTTGTTCTAGCTTCTAATTCATTGTTCTGTTTGTTTTTTTTATTTTTTATCTGACTATCTTCCTCAATGGCAGATGCATCTTGCACCGGTTTATAGAGAGGTACTGAAAATTACAAATTTATACTGGTCTAGAGTTTGTTATATATTCTTAACCTTGTCTGCAAATAATGCCTTCTCTTGTTGTGCTGGCAGATAATAAGGGAAGTTGATGAAAGAACATATTTACATGCTGTAAAAGAGGCGACTAAATGTCATCATCAATGCCTTAAGGTGGTGGAATTGTGTGGGTTTAATGGGATTAGCGGAAGCGAAGTTGAACTTGTTTTGCACATACTTGAGATTGCTGCATCACTAGAGAAGATAATTATTGATACTCGTCTTGTGATACCCTCTGAATTTTCGCGGGAAGCCCAAATAGAAGCTGCTAGAGAGCGTGCCAGACAGTTGAAAACAAGATTACCTGCAACCATTGAACTTGTGATTCTTTAGTTATTAAAAATAATAATAATAATAATCCCAGTCCCATGTCTTCTAGTTTGGAGGGTTACAACTTTAAGTGATTATCTATTTATTCTTCTCAGATTATTTATAATCTAAAAGGCAATGTATCTTCAGGGATTACAACCGAAAGTAGAGATGAGCTGCTATTCTATGACTGGCTGCGGAAAGTTTAACACAGTTTTGAATTATAAAACCCTGAATGGAAAATTTTAAATTTCTTCTTTCTGATGCAGTTGGAAGTTCGTAGGAAATGATCCATCTCTATTTCACATCTCTTGCATGCTGCTAGACCTTAATAGCCATTTATTATTTATTTATTTTACGGGAGGGAGGGTAATAGTAGCAGTGAGGTGCAAATTTTTAAAAAGTTTCATCTCAGGAGTGGTCGGTGTATGCAGGAGTGCTAATGTTTTTACGCGGACTTGGAGAAATGTATAGAATAGGAAGAATTAACATTGATGACACGCACGCATGGTGGTCAGGCTCATTAACCCATCTAGACTCATCCTACTGGGCAGGTCGGGTCGGGTCAAAAATAAATTGTGAAAAAATACTTTAATTATTACCACTAACAAAAGATGATTGGTTGATTATACATGGTAATGGTGTAGAGAAAGTCTCTCTTTTGGTTGTCACCCTTGATTGTGCAAGTCAAATTAAAATTAGTTGGTCAAATTTGTTTGCTGACGTAAATTTAGCAATTTTTTTCAAAATTCTTTAAATTCTATGCAGTTTTGGCAAGAGTGCAAAAAAATTATTCTACACTTTCATCAATTTTGACACTTTTTGGACAATGACATTTTCAGATTTGATAAATTGAACACTGATACATTAAATCAAAATCAAAATCAAAATATCCTGTTACCCTTTAACTTATGAATTAACTATTTAAATTAAAATTTTAACATTTTAACCTTCTCAAAACATTCTCGAATTCATAGGAGTACTATATATATACATATTTTTAATATTAATAAAGTACTCATATGCTGTAACAAATATTAAAATAATAATTTACATTTGTTTTTCAAAAGCAAGAGTAGGTGGTCCTCAATTCTCAAACCCATTGCCGGCTGTATTACGGAGTAGTCTACTTCTGTCCGCATGGAAAGTTCCAAGCACTTCTCGTATGTAACGGTCAACATGTAGACAACACACGTACATATATAATACTCTACATATATATTTCTATATATCTAACATCAACGAGTCACAAAGTGAATATGATTGCTAACAATACAGACAACAAAAATATAACCATTACCAGTTACCACCTCAAAATTCCTTATAAACATAGCTTCACACCCTCTCCTCTCCCTCGCTCAACACACACTGTCACACACACACACACACACACACAAAACCATGGAATCTGTAATCTATTTTAAATTTGCCACTTCTACTCCCTCTCCTCCTTTTCCTGAAAAACAGATCTTCCAAAAGGATCCCACCAGTGACCAGGCTCAATGGGGTTACCCATGGTAGGCCAGAGCCTTGGCCTCCTACGGGACATGAGAGCCAATTGGGGAGAGGAATGGCTCCAAGAAAGGATAAGAAAGTGTGGTTCGATTTCGAAACTCAGCCTCTTTGGGACCCCGATCAACAGTTTTCCTCCATGGAGAGGCTGCAAACAAGTTCATATACACTTGTGATGGCAACACATTTGCCAACCATCAGCCTGCTTCAATCAGGAGGCTCAATGGGGACAAGAATTTAATGGAGTTGGGCCAGGATGATCACCGGAGAGTCAAGGGAGCTCTTGTATCGTTTTTGAAGCCGGAAGTGTTGAAGCTGTATGTTGGGAAGATGGATGAAGAAGTTAGACAGCACCTTGAGATGCATTGGCATGGCAAAAAGGAGGTGACGGTAGGTATACATGTCTATGTCAATTGGACACGAAAATCAACAGTTGATGTGTGTGATTTAACTCTCTAGACATTAAAATCACACTCACATCTAACCACTACCTAACTTAATTGATTTTTACAATACTATATACTCCTTTCGTCCCTAAATACAAGTCCATGTTTAAAAATTGGAATTTTTAAGGAGACATGTAATTAATGCATTGTCTCTTTTTAAATTTACCAAATTGTCCTTTATAATTTAAACATATATAGTTACAAAGTTTGAAATTTTTTAAAAAGATAAAGGATAATGATGAAAATATAATAAAAAGATGCTTTAACTTTTTAAAGAGACAACTAATTTAGAATATGTAAAAAGAGAAAAATGAACTACTAATTAGGGATGGAAGGAGTACTTAATTAAGGGGAATAATTTTTGCAATACTATATACTTACTTAAGGGGAATAGTTTTATCCGAACTTTTCTCGGTATAGTTTCATCATATTGTTTTAAGTGGAGAAGAATCATTTGCGATTGGATACGACCTAAATATAATTAAAATCTATTAACTAGTTCATGAAGTTTTTGTCAAATTTAATTGTTTAGGGTACGGAAATCATATTTTTTAGTCCATTTCGGCATTTTTGTGTGGTCTAAACGGACTCCAATTTTTTATATTTAGCAGTTTCATAGATTAGGGTTCTTATCCTATGTTTTTGGTAATTAATTTTTATCTAAAGTTACATTTTAGGCTTTTTAATGGTGTTAGCTATACGTTTCCTTATGCTGCAGAAAACCGAATTTATTAAACGATTAATAACATTTCACAATAATCTTTGCATATACTCTAGATTTAAAGTTGTTTATGGTTGCTTTGTGAAGCTTAATAGCTTCCACTTTTTAGTATATACATGGAATTAAAGAGCCCTTGCTATGTTGTTAGACATTTACAAGTACCCGTTTGCTATTCCAAAGATTAACTAAAACATGAACAAGTGATACTTAGTTATCAGTGAATCTTGTAGAAATAAAGGTTTGTATATATGTGTGTGTCTCTAAGTGTCTTCATCCAATCAACTGAACAACATTAATTGTAATACGTGTGAGTTTGTTCGCAGCGAAATGGTTGTGGAATATAATATGGATAATTTACCTAGGATGATGGTGAATTGATATAACTTGCTTCTTTATCCAATTTTTACTTATTTTAATTTTACCGAAATAAAACTAAATTCAAATCACAAAGCAAAAATAAAGTGCAAGTAAAGTAAATAAGGTTTAAGAGATGACCACACGATTTTTAACGAGGAAATTCCAATTGGTAGAATAGACTGATTGTTATGGGAAAAATCTCGTTGGACTGTGCAGTCCAGAGAAAAATAATTCACTATGTTTGAAGCAAAGTACACCGAACTTTGACTCAGGCTCACACCCAATCGTTCTACCAAAAACCAATCGTTGACAATCCCTGACTTTGTGACCCCCTTGTCCAACAGCTCTCGACTTTAGGCTTACTCTTGATCTCTGTAGAAGAGTTGCAGGTAGATCAAACAACACTCCACAAATGCTTTAACCCCTTCAAAGTGTGATCGCTTCACCTCTTTTCTTCAAGATCTGAATTTGATGAAGAATGAATGAATTTTGCTTTTCGGAATTTCTGAATATTCAATTATACTTTAATTCCGATGAGATAGAGAACAACACTCCTAAATCACTCTTATGTTTATGTGTGTGCTCTCAAAAATAAAATCAGAAAAATCAGGTTGATTTTCTGAATAAAAATCTCTCAAAGATGGCTCTTAATTAGATCTGAATTTTGTAAGCAAAAGCACGATGTTGAATGAAAGAGATATTATATAGAAGTTAGGAAGACCTAATAACACTTCTAAAACAATTAGAATTCGTGCATAGGTTATGGAAAGAAGTTTGGTCCAAAAAGGATTTAAAACATAATAGGAAACTGAAGTTACCTAACATACTCGGCAGTCTTGAACCGGTACCAGATTTAGCTACCGGTTCAAGAAGGTCAGAAAGCTTTCCGACGCACTTCTTGAATAACTAGCTACTAGTATCAGATTTGGCTACCGGATCCCAATGGATAGAAGTGAAATTTCTATTTGGCTACCAGTAATAGATTTGGCTACCAGTACTAAAAGGACAGAATGTAAACTTCCTAAACACTTCAAACTTCTAAGACTTCCTAAGTGTTCTCACTCACTTACATGCCTTTCTAAAGCATTGTTCTCATCATCCCGGAGTGTAATAAACCATGAACACTTGAACTTCTTTAAATCTGCATCCGATCTTCAATCTTGAATTTTTGAACTGAAAAATTACAACTTGATCGGACTTGTTTTGACAACGAAATTAGCCAATTACAAAATAAATATCTCACAATACGTACATAGGTGATGCCACTAATGAAAACCCTGACCTTCAACATAATTTGTACACTTATATTCGGTATTGAAAGAGAAGGATATGATGGAATGAATGTTGTTTGTACCAATACATTAGCCATTTACACGCTTTAACCATAGCCTCCGGGCAAGGGCAAAAATCAAAACCATAGTTATGGATCTTATATCCGAGAAAAAGGTGGAATTAGAGAAACATGGGGCTTCCCCTCATCAAGATCTCATCACTTGCTTGCTAAGCATCCGCAACGAAGACGGTTTAGCTGCACTGTCTGATGAGGAGATTTTGGACAATGCCATCATTGTAATGCTTGCAAGACATGACACTTCCTCCATTTTACTTACCTTCTTGGTCAGACTTTTCGCCAACCATCCATCCGTCTACTCTTTTGTTCTTCAAGGTATATCCTAACACCATTATGGTAAAGAATCCAGATCCTCTCCCGTGCATTGGACAGTCTACTCTATTGGTAGGGTCCACACCCCTTATAGAGTCACTGGACCGTTCAGTGCATAAGAGATGATCCAAATTGCTGTGGGCACTTATTTTTTTCTCAATCACCCCCGAGAAAAATACAATAAAATAAAAAATTGATAAATTATGTTACTAATTGTGATTGTAGAGCAAGAAGAGATTGCCAAGAGCAAGAGCTTGGGGAAGCTTTTCACATGGGAAGACCTTATGAAGATGAAGTACACATGGAGGGTAGCAATGGAGACACTAAGGGTGACCCCTCCTATATTTTTTTTTCCTTCAGGAGGGCTCTCAAAGATATTGAATATGGAGGTTATATAATTCCAAAGGGTGGCAAGTATGTGACAAATCTTCAATATTATTGTAGTTAGCTTTTAATCATCAGTACTACTATAATATATGTGCCATTATACATACATACATACATACAGACATACATATATATATATATATATATATATATAGAGAGAGAGAGAGAGAGGACTGACTGACATGCATTTGTGGATTATAATGTGAAACAAGAGTTACGCGGAATGTGGAAACTGTTAGTTGATTTAAACGGTGATTAGCTCCTTAATGACCTAGATCTGATTATTAGGTCAACTTGCTTAATTTACGATTGATTAGATTATCTGATCAATTTAAACATCCACAATCACAAATATATGAAAAAGTAAAACAAGTTAGAGTTAGAGAGATTGCACCAGGATTTTTAGCGAGGAAACCCCAGTTGATAAAATATGTCAACTGTTGTGGGAAAAATCTCGTAGACTGTGCAGTCCAAAGTAAACCAATCCACTATATTTGAAACAAAGTATACCGAACTTTGACTCTGTCTCACACCCTATCGTTTTACACTACACCAACCGCTGACAATCCTCTAGCTTTGCGACTCCCCGTCCAACAGCAACTTGATCTCAGGCTTACACTTGATATTTGTAGAAGAGTAGCAGGTAGATCAAACAGCACTTCACGAATGCTCTAACCCTTTCAAAGTGTGATTGTGTTTACTTCTCTTCTTCAAGATCTGAACTCGATTGTAGAAGAATTAAATCCTGCAGATCATCTGGAATATCTGAATATTCAATACAGCTCCAATTCCGATGAGATAGAGAACGTTATAACTAAATCACTCATGAATATATATGTGTGCTCTCAAAAATAAATTCAGAATAATTAGATTTGATTTTCTAAATTTTTCTCTCTCTAAAGGCTTTCTCAAAATATAGAATTGATTTTCCTTAAAGCCATCTTTAAACCAATATATATGACATAGTTTATATAGAGTTTTTAAAGTCCTAATCCCTCAGAAAATATGATAAATTTCGTGCATAGGACTTGGAAGAAAGTTGGAATTGAAAAGGAAACTTTCAGCATAAAGGAAACTAAAATCCAAGTGCTGCTAGAAGACCTTGAACTGGTTCAGCCATCTTGAACTGGTTCAAGATGGACAGTGTTGAAAATTTGCAATATTTTGCAATTATTCTTGTTTCGAACCTTCCAGAAACCGTCTTAACTGTTCTCACTACCTCTCAACCTTCTTAGAGCATCTTTCTCATTATCTCAGAGTGTAGTAATGAACACTTGACTTTCTTCTTCAAATCCGCGTCCGATCGTCAATCTTCGAAATTTTTGAACCGAAAAATTACAACTTGATTGGACTTGTTTTGACAACAAAATAAGCCAATTACAAAATATATATCTCACATATAATAATTAGGTGGTTTGGTCTGCAAGCATGACTCATATGACATATGGATGAAACAATCTTCCCAGAACCAGAAAAGTTCGATCCAATGCGCTCGGAGAAACAAGGAACTCCCCGTCCTTACAGTTTTGTGGCATTTGGAGGAGGCGCCAGGAACTGTCCTGGATATGAGTTTGCAAGAATTGAAACTCTGGATATGGTTCATCACTTGGTTACCAAATTCACATGGAAGCTCTAATGCAAAGATGATTCCTTCAGCAGAGATCGAATGCCCCTTTCACTTAGAACAACTCCAATCCCAATTCCAGAAGCATCACATTCTACTTCAAATATACTTTCAAAATCTTGTAATGCAAGGACGGGGTTGATCATAGCTTTTCTGTGATCTACTGGAAGCTCTCTGCAGCTTTGTTGGTCCATTCAAACTTGCCTTTCTTCAAACAATCAGTCACTGTTGCAATTATAGTGCTGAAATTCTTGATGAAACCTCTGTAGGTCTATGAAATTCTGCAACTGTAGTTGGTGTTGTCCAGCTTCTAATGGCTGACACTTTGCTGTCATCTACTTTTATTCCTTTTGCACTGATGATGTATCCTAAATACACCAAGGAATTACTGATCAAATGGCACTTTTTCAGCTTAGCATTGAGTTTCTCTTGTCGTCAAACCTCTAATACATCCCTTAAGTGCTGCAAGTGAGAATATTTGGATAGACTGTAAATCAAAATGGCATCAAAGTAAACCACATTCCAATAATGGATTCAAAATTTGACTCGTCAAACGCATAAAGGTTCTGGGTGCATTTGACAAACCAAAATTTGATTCATCAAACGCATGAAGGTTCATGAATAAATACTTACTGTTCTCCGAATGTATGTATGGTGGTCCTTAAATACTTTAGTAGAGTAGTGGTTTCCATTACTTTTGTTGAATATGTTTCTTTTTCTTGTGTTTACGATTATTTGGATTTTCACTTCAGACAAAAGAGCAGCATACGAAGGATGGAATTACTGGATTGCCAGACGAGATCCTCATTGCCATCCTGTCTCTTTTGACACTTAAGGAAGCTGCATGCTCTAGTATTCTCTCACGCAGATGGAGATATTTATGGAGATATACAACTGGTAGTTTCAACTTCGATTCAAAGACATTACTAGGAGCTCCTACAGAGAGCTTTTTCATCTTCTAAACATGATGAAAAGCGTACTACATATATAAATTGGGTTAATGAAGTCTTGAAATTGGATCTTGGCACCTGTATAGATGAAATGAGGATTTCTCTTAATTTTCGTGACCAATACCCTCGCGATATCAATGATTGGATTAAGTTTGTTATCGAAAAGGGTGCTCAAAGGTTTAAATTGGATGCATTGGGTGGCACTCATCCTGGCCGGTGGCGTACGTTTTACAAATTTTCAAGCACGGAAAACTTTAAAATCTTATTTAGGATTTCACACAGTCATCATGTGTCATGGAGTATTGGTTCTGTAGCTGGCTTTTGTTCCCTAACAGCTCTTCGATTGGTTGGTGTTGATATCACGGAGGAGATGCTTGAGAATTTCCCTATTCAACTGTCCGTTTCTTGAACAATTAGGCATTGTGGGTACAAAATGTCTAGTGATCCGTCACTCAAATTGAAATGCTTAGAGATATCTCAATGCTTGTCTTTGGAAAATCTGGAAATTTCTGCAATAAATCTTGTTTCATTCGCTTACAAGGGACGAGAAACAGGTGTGCATTTTAATAATGTTCCTCTACTCTCTGAGCTATCAATTGGGGGAGAATTCTGTTCCCCCTTTGTTTCTGGATTTTGCAAGCATTCTAGCTCTCTTCCTCAAATAGAAAAGCTCAAGTTAAAATATTTAAAGGTTAGAATACACAATCATTGCGTGATTGTATGCTTTTCTTTTCTTTTTTGGTTATGGTTGTTGTAACATCATTATCAACTTGTGCTTTCTTTTTGTTAGGAAATACAGCGGTTCCCCAAGTATTGTCGTGATCTAGGTAATCTCAAGCAAGTGGAATTTTTCTTTGTAGGATCTGGTGGTGACTGCCTTCTTAGTTTCACTTCTGTGATTAAGGCATCTCCTAATTTGTCTAAGTTTTCTGTTCGGGTAAGTCTCCTTTCTTTGTAATTTAAGTTATGTTTGCTAATGGAAGTATTAGTATTGATTTTTTAATTTTTTTTTTTCATAATTTGTATTAGTATTGACTATTATTATTTTATTTATAAAAAGGCAGATGTATGATTTAAATAGACTTCAAATGTAAAGAGATAAGAAGATTGGGAGAGGTGTAAGCAGAGAGACACGTATATGATAGAATATAAGATTTTTATTGAAGTGGCTGAGGAGGTGAAAGGGACCATCAGCCTGCCACTTTCGCTTCTGCAAATAAATTGCCATCTTCAACTTAAAAAAGGAAACATACTGGAACTTGATAACTTACTAAATTTCTTTTGACCCAAATTAAATTTAAAGAACAAGTTGAAGATGAAGAAGATAACAATTGAATAATGCTTTCATAAAAAATGCCATTCCAAACACACCCTAAATTTTGAGAACTTAGTGGGTTTGTGCCATTGTAGCTTTTTGCTTATACAATATGAGTAACCTAAGTAAAATCTTTAATGGAGGCCTTCTGAATTTACCACAGCTGTTTGTCAAGCGTTGGGGTAAAGTAGACAGAGAGAATGGAATGGGATATAAGAGGCTGAGAAATATATGAATTGGAAAGAAAGAGACAAACATCTTAAATTGTCCTCAATTATGCAAAGGAAATTAAGGAAAAAAAAAAGAGAGAGAATATATATCATCAGGATGCAAACATTATCTTATAAAGAGATCCATTGATCCTAGCCACTCTTTTCTTGTTTAATCTTAGTTGCTATGTGTTTTCATGCCATTATTATGTGATTATAAATGAAAATAAGTTGAAGTCTTAAAACATGCTACTAGAATGTGACTTACCAAATATATATATATATATATATATATATATATATATATATATATATATATGCTACTAGAATGTGAATAGAATCAATACATTGTTACCAGCCTAAATAAAATTAAGTTGTACCTAATGCTTAAAGGTATAATGTGATTGAATTCAGAAGTTATGGTGAGCTAGCTTTCAATACGAATTTAATGGAGGCAGATTAGGTTTTGGTCGGATCCATGATGTAGGGTGGGGATAGGCCAATAACAAGTGTTTTCCTGAGGTTGTTTAGGATATCTTTAGATGGTCATGTCTTGGTAGCTGTTTGTTATCGCCTTGATAGCAGAAGGACGACTTGGGATGTGCAGTTTGTATGTGTTTGGCTGGATTCTAGGCAAGGGAGTTTCGAGGCGTGCTATTTTTACCAGAGATTTTCAAATATTTAGGAGTCTACAATTCCTAGGGGGGAAGTTTGGTGAACCAAAGGTTCCCTCAAGGTTGCTTTTTTTGGATGGACGGTTGTTTTGGGGAGGATCTTGACAAATGACAAGAAAGAGGCGTCAAATCTTGGTAAATTGTTGTTGCATGTGCAAGAGGGATGAGGAGTTGATTGATCAGCTTCTCTTACATTTTTTGGTGTCTAGGGATGTATGGATATTGAGCATGCTTGAAGCTTGCCATGGTCCACGTTGAACATGCTTGAGGCTTGGAACGGGTGCATAGTTGTGTTGCTAGCCTGGGATACGTGAGAGTGATTCCACTTTGTATTTGGTGGGGTTTGTGGTATGAAAGAAATAAGGGACTCTTTGACTAGAATTAACCCACTATAGGGGTATTAAAATCGTCCATTCTTCGTTTTGTTGTTTGTTGGGTTGTTTGTTAGGTTAATTGGAGGTATTGTAGAGGATTTTGTAGCATTTGTGGATAGTTTAAGGGTATAGGGGTTTATTCTGACTTGGAGCTTATTGTTTTGCACATGTTCGCTTGGGTAGGCTCCCCTTTCGAGTGCTTTTAATGAAAAATTTCTTGAACCAAAAAATATATATATATATTATAATAAGTTGTTAATCTAAGGACATCAAGATATTCTCTTTGTGTTTTTTATTTTATTTTTTCCAAAAAATTCATTACTGATACACTTTGTGGTCATTTATGGAGGAATTAGGTCTATTGTTTAAATTTTGTGAAGGCCTCAAGCATTTTTGATCTCTTTGTTCTGCTGGAAGTAAATTTGTATGGAGAACTGTTCACTTGAATTCTTCCCCGGCATTAAGTGAATCTTGTTTTCATAATTGGTGTTGAATAGAGATTGAATTAGAATGTGAATAAGATTTGATAAGAGAGCTTCTGGCATGGTAAGGATTTTATTACTATTATTGTTGTTATTAATTTTTTTTAATAAACAACCTATGCTACTAATCTACTATTATGTTCTGTGAGTGGCTATTATTTGAGTGTTTTGTAGCCTCTAATGCCAGTTAAAGCAACTGGGGACAGTTTCTGCAGTCTTACTGAAAATAACCAAGTTGTGGTTTGGATTTCTCTTATGAATAATTCCTGATGTTTAACCAATATTGATGACCATTATGTAATTGAGTTACTCTAATAGTCAGTTGCTCTAATAGGTTGTTGGATAACCCGGTTGCATTACTTGAATCACCATTGGAAAAAAAAATAAAAAAGTCTTTCCCAGTATGCAAGATCCCTGCATTTAGCAGGGTCTGAAAGAAAAATACTATTGGGTGCACCGGGTGCACTGTGCGCTAGCTCATCCGAGCCGTACATACACAACATGCGCCCGCATGTATACAACACGTACAGCTCGGATGAGCCTATACAATGTGCGCCGGGTACATCCAATACCTTCTCCTGAAAGAGGTGGATGGTAAGCTGCCTTACTCCATTGCTAAATAGGTTGATTTCAGGACTCGAACCCATGTTATTGCCGGGGACAAATGAGCAATTGAGTCATCATTGGAATGTAAATACAAGGTCATTTGTTGATTTTCTTAGAAACCTTTTAGAAAATCATCAAGAAAAGGAAGATTTCTTATTTTTATTAGATACAACTGGCTCCTTTCAAATCCAGTGCAGAACAAAGTGCAATTTACTTTTTTACTAAATCTTCTTGCGTTAACCAACTGTTGTTCTAGCTTCTAATTCACTGTTCTGTTTGTTTTTATTTATTTTATCTATCTTCCTCTATGGCAGATGCATCTTGCACGGGTTTATAGAGAGGTACTGAAAATTACAAATTTGTAGTGGTCTAAGAGTTTGTTATATATTCTTAACCTTGTTTGCAAATAATGTCATCTCTTGTTGTGCTGGCAGATAATAAGGGAAGTTGATGAAAGAACATATGTATATGCTGTAAAAGAGGTGACTAAATGTCATCATCAATGCCTTAAGGTGGTGGAATTGTGTGGGTTTGATGGGAGTAGCAAAAGCGAAGTTGAACTTGTTTTGCACATACTTGAGATTGCTGCATCACTGGAGAAGATAATTATTAATACCCGTCTTGTGATACCCTCCATTTTTTCACGGGAAGCCCAGATGGAAGCTGCTAGAGAGCATGCCAAACAGCTAAAAACAAGATTACCTACAACCGTTAAACTTGTGATTATTTAGTTAATAATAATAGTAATAATCCCAGTCTTCTAGTGGAGGGTTACAACTTTAAGTGATTATCTATTTATTTCTCAGATAATTTATAATCTAAAAGGCTTGGAAATGTATCTTCAGGGATTACATTCATAAATTTCCGGGGCTTTTCAAAAGAAGTATGAGCTTTCGGTGGACCTAATTTAATTGGGTCTGTTTTTAACTCAATTTTTAAAAATTGAGTTAAACTAAAAAATTTATAAATTCTTATTTAAGTAAAAATAAATAATTTATGTATAATAAATATATATTATTATTTTATTACTGGCACATTCAAGAATGGTGGGCTTGCAATGGCTTGTGTCTGAAGTGACCTCAACCGGTTCGAACATTAAAGAAGGGATAATACAATGGAAACACCCAAAATGAAAATAAGCCCGTCAAAGATAAAATAAAAGAACAACATGCATGACCCAAGTTATTCAACCCATAGCTGTTGCTTTCGCTCACATTTATTTATTTTTCTTTATTATTATTATTTTTTTTTGGGCTCTATACCATTCCAAACGCCCTTATATATGGGGCTTGGGCGCACACAAAGCTCACTTTTCGGAAGACAGATGGGAGGCTTTTGCCTTCCTTTTCCAATCCCCAATAAAGAACTCCTCCACGGCTGTCTTGGCGAAGTCTAGACATCTTTTATCAATTTGAATTTCCATGCTCTAAGCAAAAACCAGCACAAGATCTACATAGAAGATGAAGATATTGTAGACAATGCTGAATATTGGTCGAACTCGAGAAGTGGGTATGTCAAGCCCTACCATCCATTCTTCAAACGATTCATACAAAAGCTGTGGACAAATGATTTCCAATTAACATATCAGAAGGTAGGCTTCTTTGTGGTGAGATTTGAAATCTTCTGAAGATATGGAGAAGGTGCTGCAAAGAATTCATACTTTTGAGGGGACCTGTTACAATCAGCACGGATATGGCTTGAAGTCCATGGTCTTCAAATTCACTGCAGGATCAGAGTAGTTCTCTCTAAAATATAATTGGCTTAGTCGAAAACCATTTTTATGGATGAAGCAGGAAGTGACCGTGGCCAATTTGCAAGGGTTATGGGTGAAGTTGGATGAGCCTCCAGAATCACTGATTATGTGCGTGTATGGTGAAGAGTGTGTAATCTGGACATTGAATACAAATGGCGCCCCCAACTGTTTACCAATTGCAAACGCATTGACCATTTTTGAGAAATGTCCTCGAAGAATCCTAGCAAATCAAAAGAGTAGAGCTAAACCCATTGAGAAGTGGGCGGTTAAATTGAGAGGTAAACTGGTGGAAGGCATTACCGAAGATCAAGATAAAGAAAATTCTGCAGAGGTCAATGCTAGCCTAGAAGAGGAAACCTCAACGGGAAATGGCTATGTTACTGTTTCTAATCCTTTTGCTATGTTCCAACTGGGATAAGGAAGAAAGCAATCATGAAGAGTAGGTATGACAACCCACTTTATCACGTGGTATGATATTGTCCACTTTTAGTCCGAGTCTACACGGCTTTGCTCTTGGTTTTGACCTCAAAATGTCTCGTACTATTCGAAAATAGCATTATGACATATGAGTGTTTCACCTTCACCTTACTCAGCCAATGTGGGTAGCTCGTCCAGTGTCTTGCATCTGCTCCCATCCTCATTAGCCACACTTCTAGCTAGACTCTCGCTCTAATACCATTTATAATAGCTCACTCCACTATATGATAAAATATTATCTATTTTAAGCTTGTACCCGCACAGTTTTGCTATTGAGATTTAGCTCAAAAGGCCTTATGCCATTTGGAGATGGCACTGGCACATATGAGCACTTTACCTTTACCTTACATGAGATTGTGCAACTTGTAACTCGCCCAATGTGATAACTCATCCAGTCGCCACAATCCCCAAAATCCACAACTACCTCCCTGAACACTATTAGCAAGTCAAACTGGAATTTAATTTACAAACTCCCATAATAAATGTAACATTAGACGTGATCCGGAAAACATAAATTATCTCAAACATTCTATATATACAATATAGGAATAGAGAGTTTCTCACTAATACTATTATTAAATTACGTTTCAAAGTCTCAGCATCAAATATTAAACATCAAAGAGAATCCAACAAAATTACAATAACATTAGTTCCAAAAATTCTGAATTTTAGTTGCAAGGCATGGAAACATAACGTCCTTCGCAACTCTACTCCCTTTCACCTGAAAATAGTAATAAAAGGATGAGCTCAACAGCCCAGAAAGCAATTATACAAATTCTTAGACCAATGGTCAACACTAAGTATACACGTTAATATATTATTTTATTTAGTTATCAATACATATATTAATTTAAAATTTCTTTTATTTATTAAACTTATACATATATATATATATATATATATATATATATATTTGTTTTATTTTATTTTATCTTCAAGAACATGCAAGTAATATCAAGCAATAATAGATGAGGGCAAATAAAAACCTAAGAAGAAAAGTCCACACACGCAAGTAAATAATATGAGAAGCAAACATGAATTTATGCGCTAATGGACACATTAGATGAATGCAATGATGATGATGCAAACATTATACGTTGATGCATTACATTAAATGAATTTTTGAATAATGCAATGATGATGATGCAAACATTATGAAACATGAATTCACTGCTTGCTAAAAAGTTAAAAATTAGGTTTCCAAGGGCTGCCTTGGTGATTGGATTGTTTCGTCCCTACGCTGAGGGGCTTGCTAATTGAATGGTTGGAGTGGGATTGTGTCCTTCCGTTCAAGGTACTCTTAAGGTTTTTCGATACTCCGGACAGAATAGCGGAGTCTGTTTTGTGATCTGACGGCCAGGTTCTTGTCATTTTATGGAGAGGCAAAAGTAGGGTGCCTACAATAGACATTAAAAGGTTTTTCTGCCAGAAGAGGAGACCCAACTATGGGTCTGAAAATAGACATTAAAATGGCTTATGACAGTCTCTAGGGAGTTCCTAAATCAAATCCTTCACAAATATGGTTTTGGGGAGGCTACGGTAAGGTGGATTACAGAATGCATCATTACTGATTACTTCTGCTAAATTTTCAATTCTCGTTAATGGTACTCCTGCAAGCTTTTCCTCAGCTTCAAGAGGTATTTTCCAAGCATGTCCACTTTCCCCACCACAATTTATACATGTTATTGATTACTTCTCAAAACTTATGGATGCTAAGATTGGGACAGATCAGATTAAGCTTTGCAAGGCTGCCGTGAAAGCTGGGATACCCATATGCCATGTGTTTTTCGTTGATGACATGCTTGTTGTAGTCAGTAAAGCTGATCTCTCAACTGATAAAGCGCAAAAGGAAGTGTTGGATGAGTTTGTTAAAGCTACAGGTCTTCAAATAAATTCTGATAATAGTACCATCATATTTTCTAAAGCTGGAGGAGGAAAAGAAATATCAAAAGTATTATTCGAATCAAAGAAAGTCAACTCTCTATAAATTACTTGGGGTTGCATTTGATTGATGGCACTCCTAAGAAACCTCATTTCAAGGCTCTGCCTGATAAAATTTATGCCAAAGCGTCAGCTTGGAATACCCAATCTTTCTATGGCGGGTAGAATTGAGTTAGTTAAAGTTGTGCTAATGTCATATCTTTATCATTGGGTTTTTGTATTTAATATCCCTTGGGGTTGCAAAATTTATATAGAGAGAAAGCAGAAGAGATTTATTTGGGGAAACAAAGATTCTGTCAGGAGACTACACCGACTAAACTGGAAAATGGTGACAATAACAAAGGAAGGTGGTTTTGGCCTGATATAGATATAACAGCTAAAGTTGGAATGGCCTGGGACTTTATACAACAATAAAACAAGCTGTGCGTTAAATGGATGCATTATTTTTGAAAGAAACAACTTCTGGACTTGTGTACACAAACAAAGAGATTCTGCTGGTATGGAACATGATTCTAAAAGTTAGACCAATTATTCTTGAAAATAGCCAATTCAAAATTGGAAATGGTGCCTTGTTCAGTCTCCAACATCACCCATGGAGTAATAAAAATCATTGGTTCAAAATTTTGAAGCAAATCTATTTAGAAGTTATCCCAGAGACACCAAACCAGCAGCTTTCATCTTGAATGGCAATGGAACACCCCTCATTTTTTGCCTCAACATGCCACTGATTGGCTGCAGATCTTCAGGTCAACAACGGAAATGGTTCAAACTTTGCTAGAATAGATGTCGACCAAGAGCATCTATCACAGCTGCCTTGATTATGCAAAATAGAGATCTTTCAATGGTAAACTTGAAAAGAAAAGGATTCAGAATGACAGCTATATGCACAAATTGTTGTTGCACTGAAGAAGACAACTTTCACCTTTTTTGGCAATGCACATATGCTTCAGAAATCCGGGATCATATTTTTTTCTATCCTTCCTATCCCTAAACCTCCTATTTCATCTGAAGAGCAGTTGATAGAAGAGTTCCTCAGGCTCACTGAATTCAAGTCAATCAAATCCGTATTTCTTTGTTGCTTGTTCTCTACCTCCTTATGGAAGATTTGGTGGGATAGAATTGCAGCCCTTCATAGAGGTCATTGAAATCACCCTCAATCAGCAGCCATGGCCATTTTTTGGGATGCTTTGTTGGCTTGTGATGTCTCTTAGGAGGATATTTCTCTGTTTTCTACAGATTCAGATGATAAATAGGAATTTTCAGAGCCCCTTTGATGTACTAATTTATTGGAAATGGACTCATTCTATTTCCAATGCTGTGTTAGTGGGAGTTTGCCCATATTATTTTATCTTGTAACTTTGGTATTCTCCATTAATGAAAATTTGTTCAAGTTGGGGGGGGACTAAGCATAGCTGAAATGAGAAAGTTCGAGATTAAAAGGTGGAAAAACAAGATAAGGTAGAATTAAAAATGCGTTGATGTAACAAAGAAGAGGTCATATAAGATGAGATCATGAAAGAAGGACAGTTGGGATGATTAGGTTATGTAATAAAATTCAATGGGATTGTTTGTCTATGCACCAATAGGAGCGATGTATTGTTCAGGTAGCAGGTGTTTTAATGATGAGAGGAAGAACAAAAAGACTACAGATATAAATGTCGATGCATAGACACACTAGCCAATTAATTAAGAAAGTACCACAACTTTATTAGAAACAAATATCATTAGTGTACAAATATTAACATTTTTTATGGTGGTTTTGGGCCTCTTGTAGCACCTTATAATCCACAAATGAGCACATGAACTGGGCAATTACCGGAAAAATTCCTTGGGAGTGCCCACTAGGGGTTCAAACTCCAAACCTATAGGATGTGATGAGAGACTTGCCATTAGGGTAAATCTTACCTACTTAAGGTAGATGCCCCTTACTTGTTAGGATAAGGATTTGTAGATATAAATCTTACCTACTTAGATAGGAAAGCTACACAAACTGAACTTTGCCATCAGTTAATATGGCCCACTGATGGAGATCAATGGCACAAATCTTTAAAGGTGTATAAAAGGCGCCAAAAGGAGAATTCTAAGATTCGAGCTGGCATAGGCTAGATAATATGGGTCCACATGGAATTTTGAATAATTGGGAGATTTGGTCAACTTTTAGTTGCTTTAATTATGTTATTAGGTAAGTATTGATTACCTTAATTATGGGGTAATCCTAGAGTCAAATATTGATTGTCTCAATTATGGGGTGCTTATTTTTATTATGTTATAGAGTCAACTTTTGATTACTTTAATTATGGGGTACTCCAAGGGTAATGATCTGCACTCACAGAATGTTAAAAAAAATGGTAAAATGTAATCTTAGTGAGATAATCAATGAATGAATAAAAAAAGTCTTTGAAATTTCTTTGTGAGTGATTCACAAAATATGAGGGTGTGAGACCTTCTTTAGGTGTGATACCTAGGCCCTGTTGGAGTGATTCCAATAGATTTTTTTTTTTTTGGTGGTGTGATGCCAATAGGCTTTTTCTTATTTTCAAATCATTTCTATCTCTTGAACCATAATCTGTTTCTCTGACCCTGTTGGTGTGATGTGAAGAGGCAGCTATTATTCTATTCTCCTTAATTTCCTACATTTCTACTATCAAACCTCCAAATTTTAGCCCTAGTTGTTAGAACTTTGATACTCCGAATTCTTTGAGTTCTTAGCTATTTAAGGCTGCTCTCTTGTCCTATATCAGATTTTGGTATCAGAGCTTAAGCCGACATTATGTTTACTTGATCGACAATGGAAGATTATATAATAATCAACAGATGAGTTGTTGTTACATATTCAGGACCAACTCAAAGGGCTGAATGCTCGATGCGATGAGATAGGAGCTCGAATTTCGCGGCCTTTTAACAAATCGGTAGCCCTTGAAGAAGGATATGTATTTGGTACTAATGATGGCAAAAACCGCGAGCAACAACAGCCTTCACACTTTCAGCAAAGGTGTAATTTGAAGGCTGATCCACCACTCTATCCCATGTTGGAGTTTCCAAGAAATCCATTAGAGGTGAATCATCATGAGCCACGTGAAGTTCCTGGAGATATTCCAAAGAAGTCAAGTGATGGAACGTGCAGCACACCGACAACAACAATGCTGCCAAATGGTGGATCAAATGCATCTTTCTCTAACATAGTTGATCATGAAGGAAAGAGTACTATGGCTAGCAAGGTTAATGAGAACCTGCTTAACCATGGAACCTATTACACTGATGATCCGGAAGAGGATGAAGAGAATGTTCCATCCATCTCTATTGGGAGGCACATCCTCGTAGCCCCTAATGTTGAAGGCGAAGAAGGGTGGCTCACCTTTAATTTTCAGATGCAAGTTCGTTGTGGAAACCAAGTTCGGAAGCCTATTATTGATGGGTTTTGAATAATTGAGAGATTTGGTCAACTTTTAGTTACTTTAATTATGTTATTAGGTAAGTATTGATTACCTTGATTATGGGGTAATCCTAGAGTCAACTATTGATTGCCTCAATTATGGGGTGATTACTTTTATTATGTTAAAAAATAAACTTTTGATTACTTTAATTATGGGGTATTCCAAGGGTAATGAGCTGCACTCACAAAATGTTCAAAACGGGGTAAAATGTAATCTTGGTAAGTCAGTCAATGAATGAATAAAAAAAGCATTTGAAATTTCTTTGTGAGTGATTCACAAGATATGAGGGTGTGAGACCTTTTCTAGGTGTGATACCTAAGCCCTGTTGGAGTGATTCCAATAGGTTTTTGTTTTCTGTTGGTATGATGCTAATAGGCTTTTTCTGATTTTCAAATCATTTCTCTCTCTTGAATCATAATCTGTTATTCTAACCCTGTTGGTGTGATGCCAATAGGCAGCTCTTATTCTATTCTCCTTGATTTCCTACATTTCTACTATCAAACCTCCAAATTTTAGCCCTAGTTGTTAGAACTTTCAGACTCTAAATTCTTTGAGTTTTTAGCTACTTAAGGCTGCTCTCTTGTCCTACATCACCCACACCCTACCTAATATTATGTCTTTTCATACTACCTCGATAAACGATCTTCATTCTGTCCTTATAACACCTATGACCTAAATTGAATTACTCCTTCCTATCAACTTATAGTCATCTCATGTGTTTAACTTACATGTAATCCTTTTTGGAGTTACACTAAAATTTATATATACATTATCCTATTAATAAATATGAACACATTTCAACCAATTCCCAAAAAATATAAATTTGTATCATATTAGAACTTAGTAACTAATCCCAACATGGAAGTGCAGAAAAAACTCATATAAGAAAAAACTCTCAAAATCCTTGATCATGAGACATATAATTATCACTAACTATACCAAGTGATAGAACATTAGGAAAAGCCCAATGTGTTTCAGCGCATCAAAATGGAAAATTTCAGCAAAGTATTAGATATAAGTAATAACTATGACATTTTAGAAATATATTATTAAACCTGCAAAATGAATAACCAGATATTGCTTTATACTTCAACCATTATCTAACAAAGAATCCAGAAAAAGCAAAAACCTCAATTCTAACCGAGGAGAAATCATACCTTTTTTGGGCATTGCGGTGGCATTAGTGGCTGCATTCTCACCATTTGATTCTGCCATAGTCGCCTGAGGAGGTAGTGCCTGCAGCTTCAACTCAGGTTCTTCTTCTTCTTCTGGTGAAGGTAACGGTATGTTCATCGATGAAGCGAATCTTGTGCGACAAATTTAACCTAACTTCGTCTCAACCCGTATTCCTTGATGTCCAAATTTGACAAACGATCCCATATCCCATGAATGGGATCGTTGATCAGATTTGGACATCAACGACTACGTTAAACTGGTTGACAAGTTAGGGTTAAATTTTGTCGCACATGATTCGCTTCATCGATTCCTATTTACCGATTACCTTCACCAGAAGAAGAACCTGAGATGTTGAGTAGGGGTGCACACGGTTCGGTTCCTGTTGGAACAGGAACCAGAACCGGTCTGAACGATTCCTACAAAATGGAACCGGAACGGGAACCGTGAGCAGTGGGAATGGGATCGTTGGTCAGATTTGGACATCAACGACTACGTTAAACTGGTTGACAAGTTATGGTTAAATTTTGTCGCACATGATTCGCTTCATCGATTCCTATTTACTGATTACCTTCACCAAAAGAAGAACCTAAGATGTTGAGTAGGGGTGCACATGGTTCGGTTCTTGTTGAAACCGAAACCGGTATGAACGGTTCCTACAAAATGGAACCGGAACCGGAACCGTGAGTAGTGGAACCAAACCGGAACCGTGAAACCAAACTGAGACCGAAAGGAGAGGTTGAGAGGAAAGGCAAAGATCTGAGTAGAAGTGATTGAATCAGAGGCTGATAGAAGAAACGATTTAATTAAATCAGAGGCTGAGATGAGAGGATGAGACAGCCAAGTAATTTCGCCTCAACTCTTGCCAGAAAATGTTGTATATTTCTGAGCACCGCCTCCACCCCCGATCAGCTCCAGTCGCCGATCATCAGTCACAAAGGCCGACGTTCTCACCGATTTTCTCAAACACTCTCCGCGTTCCGAACCTCATTTTACCGGATCGAGTCTTCTCTCGCCAAAAATCGACAAACCCTCCTAAAATTGACTTAATTAAATTAGAGGCTGAGAGGAGAGTCTAAGACAGAGACAGATTTGACCGATCCGACCAAATCCACTAAATTAGAGGCTGAGAGGAGAATCGAGAGTCGCGAGTCCAGTGAGAGGCTCGAGAGGCTGAGAGTAGAGGAGAGGAGAGGGCCGAGAGGCGGAGAGGAGCCGCCGAGTGAGTTTGAGAGGTTAGGTTTAGGTTTTGAGAGTTACAAGACTTTTGTCATTTCTGATTTTAATTTTTGGGTAAAAAAAGCCACACCCTTTGAGGTTTGATAAAAAAACATTCAAAATAAACTTATCTGTTTTTTAAACAAAGACACCCCATGAAGGTTAAAAAATGGACAAAGATACCCCTTTATATGAGAATTTGACAAAATTACCCTTTGACCGTTTATGAGACTTTTTTAACTTTATAATTTAATAAATTGGACCAATATACCCTTATGAACAATTTATGTAAAAAAAAATAAAATAAAAAACCCTTTATATTGTTCACTTTTTTTTTTCTTTTTTTTGTTATTTACTTTATAAATGTCCCAACTTTTTAAAAATGTAGACGTCTAAAATGATTTTTTGATCCAATACATATATTTCAAGTAAATTATATTTTGTTATTACTTCTTTTCTTTTTCTTTTTTATTTTTAAATTAAGATGCTTAATTCTTTCATCTAAAAAAATTAAACCAATCTATTTTCCTTAAAAATAAAAAATATGGTACCAGTATAACTTTATGCATCTTAAATTATATATCAAATATTATGCATTTCCCAACATAAAAGGGAAAAATGTAATAAAAAAACAAAGGGGCAAAAAAAAAAAGGCATGCATAAAGTTATATTGATACCTATTTTCTTTTATATTGGGAAACGCATAATATTTGATATATAATTTAAGATGTGTAAAGTTATACTGGTACCATATTTTTTATTTTTAAGGAAAAGAGATTGGTTTAATTTTTTGAGATGAAAGAATTAAGCATCTTAATTTAAAAATAAAAAAGAAAAAGAAAAGAAGTAATAACAAAATATAATTTATTTGAAATATATGTATTGAATCAAAAAATCATTTTAGATGTCTACATTTTCAAGAAGTTGGGACATTTATAAAGTAAATAACTAAAAAAAAAAAAAAAAAGTGAACAATATAAAGTTTTTTTTTTTCACTTTTTTTTTATGCTTAAATTATTCATGAGGGTAGATTGGTTCAATTTGTTAAATTGTAAAATTAAAAAAGTCTCATAAAAAGTCAAAGGGTAATTTGGTCAATTTTTCATGTAAAGGGGTGTCTTTGTCCATTTTTGAACCTTCAAGGGGTGTCTTTGTTCAGAAAATAGGTAAATTTCCTCTGAGTGTCATTTTGCCAAATCTCAAAGGGTGTGATTGTACTTTATCCTTTAATATTTTATCCAATATATGATAATCTGAATTCTAAAATGAATATGTGGATCAGTGGATGTGGTTCTTTGAAACTTACAGGCTAGACACCGCCCAGTCGCCCTCAGCCCACAGGCACAGCCCACAAGTAGAATTATATATAATATATATATATTCGGTTTCGGAACCGAATCGTGAGACCGGAACTGAAACCGAACCGAATCTAAACGATTCCTCATTTTAGGAACCGTAATTGAAAGAATCGAAAATTCGATTCCGATTCCACAGTTCTTTTATGCACCCCTAATCTTGAGACATCTTTCTCATTGCACATCACACTTCCAAGTGCTTTCTCAATGCTCCCACCCTGACAAATAAATTTGTTTTTGAATTGTCTAAAATGGTCATTTTCATATTACTAAATTTTTTAATATTATTTTATTTTATTAACAAGAGGACATTATAATCTTTTTATTTGAACAGAGGGTATTTGTAACAAATTAAAAACAAGCAATGTTTGTATTTTTGCACCATAAACGTGGTTTAAGAAATTTTGCACTTAACACACATATGTCAATCTATATCTACCTATATCTACATATACTATTTTAAAAGTGCAAGTCCCACTCCTAATTTCTTAATATTTTTTATTTTTTATAAAAAAAAAAATCTAATTAAATCTCGTTAAAAACATCTCATTCAATCATCTTATTTAACTCACAACAATATGACTTACTACCAACAAATCCAATTCATTATTGATGGCCCTTACTACATAAAAATCAATTTTCACATTATCACAATGTTGTGAAATGTTCTCTATTATTAATTATTTTAAATTGTTTTAATCCTTCAGCTCAAAAAAAATACTTCCTCTTCCCCACTTAGAAGAGAGTTTGTAGAAGACACATAGAAATCATCAAATTTCAAAAATATTTATTGAAGATATATTGAAAACTACTAATTTGTCACAAGTGGTCAAAAACACACTTTTTTTTTTCCCCAATTTTTTTTTTTTTTTTTTTTTTTGTTTTCGTTCAAGAAAAAACTATGTAAACCATACTAAATAGGTCCACATATGAAATATCTCGTTGCAGCTAACATATACATCTTCCACTACTATTGCCACGAGATCACCACCAGATTCAAACTCATGACAAATTAATTGTCACCTTCCACCTCCATCTTAAATAATCCGGACTTTGAAGAAATTTCATCGATTCTTTTAAAATAATAATGTCTACAAACCCTTAAGGCCCTTTCGGCAAATTTTGTAATAGGCATCTTGGACAAGGAATTACATGTATCTGGTTTAATTATGAAGTGTTCTAAGAGATTCGACACCACCACTAACAAAAAAATAAATAAACAATCACAAGGAACTCTATTTCTCATTTAAGAAACCCATGCCAGCAAATTCCAACCTCAAAAGACTCATCTTGAAAGCTACTCTTTATGTCCTACTTTTGAAATATTTTACTATATCTATGTCAATATCTGTAATATATATTATACTACTACAACTGCATAGTTTTTTTTATTTTTTTTTATTTTATATATATATATATACACATTTTAATGCATTTTTCATTAATAATTAATTACATAAATCTATATTCTAAAAGTGTAACCCCCTTCTTAATTTCTTAACTTTTTTATTTTTTTAAATACAAAAAATCTAATAAAGTCTCATTAAATCGCTCTATTTAACTCTCACAAATAAAAAATTAAATCACCTTCTGATTCTCATTAACATTTTTTTATTTTTTATTTATAAAAACTCTAATAACATGTTATTAAATTACCTTATTTAACTCTCACAGATAAATAAATAAAGAGAAAAAAAAATTCTATTTTATTCTAACTATTTAAAAGGATAGCAGTGTTACACATCTCAAACTAAAATTGGAGATGTGATTTTGAATCTGATGCCACTATAGCTAAAAAGACATTAATGTCTTCTATTTTAATACATATGTATTATATTTTATTCTTTTATGCATTTGTATTTCTTAAATTAGCAAACTAAATGAATTGTCTATTGAAGGGAAAGGAAATAACGTACAATTGCACTATGTTTTTCTCTCAATCTCTAATTTATTTTTCTCTATTTATATTTTTCATTATATACACAAGTATATATATATATATGTAGATATATAGTAGTGTTCAATTGCTCTCTGGTGAGCTGGAAAAATCATACTCACTTTCAATTATAATCGTAGGATCTAATCATACGGCTAATACAATCCTTGCACTGTTTTTAGGGAATTGATATTATTTGAATTAGTAATTAATTACAATTAAAGTAAAATTACTATAATAGACAGTTTCATAAAAAGAAAAAAGAAAAAAACCAGTTTTGTTTGTCATAGCCTTTTAAAATTTGGTTGATTAACTGTGAATATATCTCTTTTATCGAAATCATATATGACATATATTTTTTTTATGATAAAAATTAAGGAAGATTATATAACAAGAAATTTTTTTTTTTTTTTGGGCAAACTATGAAGACATATTTAATTGATAGAGAAAAACAAGATTAGCAAGAAAAATAATAAATAAATAAATAAAAATTTTCTTGTTATATTCTTCCTTAACTTCTTATTTAAAATAAAAAAAAAAGTTTTCATATGATTTCGATAAAAATAATATTCTTCCATTCACGGTTAATCAACTAAATCTTAAAAAGTTGTATCAATCAAAATTGATTTATTTCCTTTTATAAAACTGACTACTATTGTCATTTTACCTCAATTATAATTAATTACTAATTCAAATAATATCAGTTTTGTGCAAGGATTATATTAATAGTAGGATTAGATTTTAAAGCTATAATTGAAAGTGAACATGTTTTTTTCTGCTCACTGAGGAGCAATTGAACACTACTGTGTATATATATATATATATTTATTTCCCTTTCTTCTCTTTTTCAAAGTCTCAAAATCTTGACCTATCAAAGTGACTAAGACAAAGGTACACCAATTCGTGTAGAAATCTCCTTCATATAGTACTACACTGTATAAAAAATAAATTTGGATCCCCAATCGTGTTCCTTGATCTTGTGTTGCTGATACAATATTATGCACTAAATTAGTCTCACGACAAAGTGCAACAGGAATTGCAAGTAAAGTTATTATCCAAGCAATCTGAATTATTATATAAAAAGAAGTAAAAGACGCGAGCTGCGGCACAAGAAGAAATGACAAAAAAGAGATTTTAAAACCAATAAATAAGAGCTAAAAATTATAGACAACAAGCTTTGTTTTTACTCTAATGTTCGTTTGGGGTAGCTTCTTAAGGTTTTCAAAATCTTTCCAAACGTCAAAAGTCATTTTCTAAAAAATTATGACATTGTTTACACATATGTGAAGTCCTTCTTCAATAACTTGATAATTAGTAAGTCCATTTAAGATAAGTAACAAAATGTTACTTTTAAAACTTCCTCAAGAAGTCAATATATTTTTTTAGATAAATTTATTATTTTTACTAATTTGCCTATATAATTTTCATATATTGGCACTGCCTTTCAACACCACCTTCGTGACTTTCCACCATCATTACCTTTCAACCGCCGCCTTCCAACACGTACACCACCTTCCATCATCACTTTCCATTACTGCCTAATATCACCCCCACCTTTGCGCGCCGCTTTTCAATTTCACCACAATCTCCTTCTATCACCACCACCTTCCACACCCACCTTTTCGTGCGGCTTTTCACCATAGTCTCCTTCTATCACCACCACCTTCCACATACTGCCACAGTTGTTGTCACTTTTCGTCACTGAATTTTTTATATTTCTATTTTAGATCTCAATTTTTTTAGAATTTATGAAGATGCTCTCACTAAAATTACAATTCGGCCCCCACTGAGTCCTTTTTTTTTTCTTTTTTTTTTAACATTTTATACTTTAAATTTTTAAAAATTTATGAAGATGCCCCACTAAAATTACAATTTCCCTACCGAATTAATGTTTTTTGCATTTTATACTTTAAATTTTTAAAATTTATGAAAAAACTCAATTGAAATTATAAAAATGGACCCATCATATAAGTTTGTCCCACAAATTAAAAGGTCGCGCCCCTCACAAATTTTTCTGAATCCGTCACTACCTTCCGCCATTGTTCATACTTTTTACTTGAGGCTTGCAATAATTGTCAAAAAAAAAAAAAAAAAAAGGAATAATATTATTGAAACAAAAATAATTTAAAATTTAAAGTACATTTAAGAAATACACTAACCAATTTTGCAAATGACTTTTCTCCTCACGAATTTCTTTAACCAAGGCTTTATCAACGAAAGGACTTTTAAAGAAGCTCGGCGCCTAATCTTCTATGGAATTTAAATAACTAGACGAATTGTTTTGGCGAGTTCACGTGAACCAATGATACACTTCCAGTGCTAAGTACCAACCAATCATCTGCTTGAAACGATAGGTAATGACGTTAGAGTCAGAGGTTGTAGCCTGAGATTAAAATATGCAATCTTCATTGCGCGCCTTCATGGTACTCCTACTGGGCGTTCATTACAACCTGGACACTTGTAACGAATGCTTTTTACCTGATCATGAGACACGGACTGTCATCATTTCTAGAAACAGCCCTAGTGATCACCGTTGATCAAAAATCAATATGGACCCCACTTAATATCATGCCGTCGTTGATGCAACATTTCTTCAATTAAATCCAAATTATATATACTTGTAATAAACAAGCTAAAAAACATACAAATGTATATGTGAATCTGTGTGCGCCATCGATTCCAAAGTTCTCAGAACCCGAGGTTTTGTTTTCTCGAGTCTTGGTAGTTTTCGTCAATTCGAAGTTCATAAAGCGTATGATATTCTTTCTATCTGTGTTTTCGTAGAAAGTTGTATTAGGGTTTTGATTTTCAAGAGTCGAATTAGAAATCGGAGAGTGATGGCTCAAGCTGTTGAAGAATGGTACAAACAGATGCCTATTATCACCCGTTCCTATCTCACTGCTGCAATCGTCACCACCGTCGGTTGCTCCCTCGATGTATACCTTCTGTCTATATATAATTATTCGTACGGATTTATGTGTGATCATCTGTTATTCATTTGGGTTTATATCAATTAGTTCGTCATGATGGGGTTTTGTTATTATTTTGTAAAAATATTGGGTTTTCAATTCGCCTTTTTCTTGAAAAAGAAGTGTTTTTCTTGTAGTTGTTTCAATTCCTTTTTTCATGTAGTTGTTTTGAGGTTATGGATTATTGTACCTAATGAGTATATATGTATATGTGCTTTTTTGCTTTTATATCAGTGCTGATGATTTACTTATAAATTCTTGCAGATAATATCTCCTTATAATTTGTACTTGAACCCTAAGCTTGTGGTCAAGCACTATCAATTCTGGCGTCTCGTCACCAATTTTCTCTACTTCCGGAAAATGGGTATAATTTGTTTAGTTTTGATTTTTTAAGTGATTATGACTAATGTTGGAGTCTATGAAATGGTCTGCTGTAAATAGGTTCCCAGTCTTTGATCTGAGTACCAGGCTTGTATTTTATTCATTAGAAGGGTTCAAGATTAGCATTAGCATATTTTTTGTGTTTTAATATTATTTGTTCTAAGGAATCCGTAAGGGAGAAATGGTTGGTTGCTAGTCGGGACATGTCAAAACGCATGATTGATTTCTTCTTTAAATGTACAACAATTACCAAGCCTTTTTCCCAACTACTTGCGCAAATGTGGGAAAATGTATTCAATTGATTCATTGAAGTAGTCCTAAGTATTAGGGCAGTAGTATTCCGTCATTGTTATTTGTACAAAGAAGCTTTCTAGAGTTGACTTCATCTCCACCACCCTTTATTCTTTTGAACACATACACACACATTTACTTTGACAACAATAAGCTGTGTTGCCAACCTGATTGGTTACTACTTTTAAATGAATCCTGAGTCCCAAAATGAAGCTGTCAGTTACTTCTCATCTTTTCTGTAGATTTTCATGGAATTCAGGTAGTGCCTTTAATCAAATAGGGTGGAATTGGTTGCTTTGGATTTGTGTGCATTGATCTTTTGTGGTCCTCTAAGAATTGCTCTTGCTTATCTTCAGAGTCTCGTTTAAGTTCTAATCATTTAGCTTGGTGTTTTGGACCTTTGTGGATTTGCAACTCCTACCAGGGAACTTTAAAACATGACAAAGAATGGATATTTAATAAAGGTCAAATATACCTATCCAAAAAAAAAAGGTCAAATGCAAATATTTCTTGATGCTAGAGAAGTTTGACTGGGCATGCCTTCTTCTTGTATTGAATGTCCTCCTCTTAAAAGGAAAAAAGGCGGCACGGGTACATTAATCCAAAATGAATTTCCAAAATTGATTGTTTTATGTAATTTTGTTTTGCAATTATTAAATTCAACCAAAATGAATTTCCAAAATTGATTGTTTTATGTCTTTGTGGGATTTTTGTTTTGCAATTTTTAAAGTTCTCTTGCCAAGATAATTATTCGTTTGACTTTATTCATGGTGAAAATGAGGTTACGTGTCTCTAAAATATTTCTTTGTAGAGTCATCTTTAGAATATGGAATCTCATTTATCTCACCACTTCATTTTTCATGTAACTTGTAATATTTGAGTGGACTGGTAACAACAATTTGCGAGCTTCAAATAATTTTCAATCTTTTAACTGTACTTGATCAAGGAGATGTGATTGCTTCTCTAATCTAGTAACACTTTTTTCCTTTGAAGTTTGTCGTAAAGATTCAATAATTTTTATGCGTTCTTAATTTGGCATTTAGTTTATCAAGGTCATCAAAATTTGTAGCCTCTCCTGGATTGAATAATCATGAAATTTGTATACATTAAGTGATTAGAGTTAATAAAAATGAATGGTTCCTATGGCATCGCGTTTGGATTTGTTCGATTACTATTCTGTTTCCGTTAAGGAACTCTTAATACATTTGTTATAATTGTCCCAAGTTAGTCGTGTTTTTGCCCTGCCTTCAAATAAACTATTAAAGTCAACTGACTAAATTAAGCTTTATATCCTAGCTTCTTGATTTCAACTACGCAGATCCATTCTCAAAATCCAACTATATCTTGATCCATAGTTTCTGTTAACTACACATACTATTCTGTCTTCTGATTGTTGCACTTTTGACCATCCTCGATTAATGCTACCTTTTGCCTTCTAATGAATGCATTTGTTTTCTTATACTATATTTCCACATGTTACTACACACAGCTCTTTCCACCTCAACCTTTTATATATACTATATTTTCACATGTTACCACTAACAGCTCTTCCACATCAACATTCACATCCCGTTGTGCTTTTCCAATGCGCTTTTTAACTTCCCTAGACTTATTTATATCATCCACATTCCTTGCCTTTCCTCTCCCTTATTATGGAAAGTCTTATGTTTGGCGTTTGGATAATTATCATCTTATCTTAGGGGGAAAAAAATATTTGATCCAAATCACTGCGTTATACATAAGAATGCATGTACAGGCAAGTCTTTATTTTGCACCATTTATTTACACGTGTTTTATATAAATTTGAAACTGGAAGTTGTGCCCTTTAGTGATCTATCATTCTAATGGATAGCTCGAAATGATTTTTATCATCAGATATAATGTTTTTTGATATCAAGGCTCATGCTTACCATGACTTGATTTGATTCCTCGTCTACTTGATTTACTTAATTGCATGTCTACACACACAACAATAGATTTTCCTATTTTGGTGACACTTTAGACTTGCTCCCTCTTTATGCTAAAAACGATCATATATCATCACTAAAAGTTGAAAATATAGGGTAAAGTGGAAATATATTAATAAGCATATTAAAGTCAAGTCAATAACTTCACAGCTACTTGGGTTGGATAATAGATTGATGCAGTTGCGAAGCCAGAAATTTAGTTTAATGGGGGCACAATTTGAACAATGTCAAGATATACTCCCTCTATCCCGAAATATACAATTTGAACAATGTCAAGAAATACTCCCTCCGTCCCGAAATATTTTGGGACAGAGGGAGTATATCTTGACATTGTTCAAATTGTGCCCCCATTAAACTAAATTTCTGGTTCCGCAACTGCATCAATCTATTATCCAACCCAAGTAGCTGTGAAGTTATTGACTTCTTTTTTCTTAATTACTTGCAGTCGACTACATGAATCTTATGTTTTAATACGAAAAATTAAATCCTGATTGATACTATTTTGATTTAATATATTTGTGATTGCCCTTGACCAGTTTCATGCATGTTTTGAACGTTGCATGATAATTTGTTTCGATATATAAAGTAATTCCAATAAATTGCAAAGCTTTATCGTATTTTGAAAAACAATTCTGAAAGAAAAGAAAGGAAAATACAAATCCTTTTATTTTATAACCTAAAATGAAAATTTTATTCACAAGTAGTGAGATTAAGTAAATAAGTAAGGATTTTGCTTACTGGCATAGGGTCAGTAAATAAATTGAAAAATATTTTTATGATTCTTTCTTATCGTTTCCGGTTTGGAGAAAGTCAGAACGATTGAGAGGGTAAAAGAAAAAATGGATGACTAAAGTAGCGATGAGCTAGATGTAAGTTAGGAAAAAGTTATGTGCAAAGAGCAAGAGAATTATTACAATTAATAAAAGAGAGGACTAAATCATCAAGACTTGATTTTTTCTTTACAATTATTTATTTATTTATTTATATAATCTTGAAATGGGGATTTTTACAATGTTCAAGAATTATGTATACAAAAGTTGAGTTGGGGCAATTGGCCCATTCGCCCCTATGTGGCTGCGCCACTGGGTTGACGTAAGGTTTATACTGGCTAAACATGTTGGGTCCCAAAAGGGCTCTAATACCACTATTGGGCCAGAGAAGTTTTGATACCACATTTAAATAACTGACCTACCTTCTAATGTTCAGAATTCTTTTAAGTGCTTGCTTGTAATTTTCAAAATTCTTTAAGTGCTTGCTTCGATTAAATGTGCTCGTTTATTCTTAAACATTTGCTTCAAAATGTTGATCTAATTGATATATTGAAATCTAATTTCTATTTATTTTTGGTTGTCAATGTTTTTCCTAATGGGGTTGTATTTTGATAATGCCAGACTTGGACTTCCTATTTCACATGTTCTTTCTTGCTCGATACTGCAAGCTTCTCGAAGAGAATTCCTTCAGAGGAAGGACTGCAGATTTCTTTTACATGCTCTTATTTGGTGCCACCGTTTTAACGGGAATCGTTCTTATTGGGGGAATGATACCTTATGTCTCAGAGTCATTTGCAAAGATTATATTCCTTAGCAATTCCCTTACATTCATGATGGTTAGTTGGTTCGCCTTCGTTAACATAGAAAATGTACTTATTTGGTTAAACTTGGCAGGCGATAATGGTTGTGAAATCCTTTGTTTTGTTTTGTCTTTTTTTTCCTCCAACTTTTCAGGTTTATGTGTGGAGCAAGCAAAATCCTTTTATCCATATGAGTTTCTTGGGCCTCTTTACATTCACAGCAGCTTACCTTCCATGGGTAGGTGAATCTCAAAAGTCCTGTTCATGTGTTCTTGTTGAACTAGCATTTGATTAGCCGTTTCTAATCTCTCTTTCTTTCTTTTTTAGTACTGTATTCATTTTTAAATTATCTTTTGCTTGTTTAAATATTTCAAGTTGAGGAATCAGTTGAAGACTTCAGAGTTGTCTGTTTTGGACTGTCTTGCTTAGTCACTTCAGTTGTCATTCTCTCTCCCCCTCCCCCTTTTTCTCTCTCTTTTTGTATCAGTAAAGTGATGTGGCTGCAATGGTCATCTGTACTTCATTATACTAATTAAATTGTTTTGCTGATTTTGATGCTACAACAACCACCCCCTCCCCCCAACACACACTACTACTATTACATTGTTTATTAATAAGTTTGTTCATTTTATTCATTTACCATTGCAAATGTTAGTTGCACAACACAGCATATGTCAGTCGAATTACATCACCAATGCCTAGCAAGACCAATACTTAATACCTTGAACCGTGCAGTCTGATTGGCTAGAAATTTCATTGAGTTACATAATTCTTTCTTGAGTGCATGGATGCTGTAACAGGGAGATATTAATAGGAAGATTATTATGAAGCCATAAATGCAGAGGTTTTGATGCTTTATATCTTTTGTTTCCATCTATGCATTAAGCAAAATAATCTCCTTTTTTTTTTTTTTCTTTTTTTTCTTTTTTTTTTGCTTTTGTTTGTATTTTTGCTTTTCATATATTCCCAAACATGGGTTGTTTGCTTTGGTGCCTTCATTAATGAATCTTTTTTTTCCTTCTTCCTTCTTATTCTTTTTAATGGTAAATCATTAAAAAATTCTTCTTGAAGGAAAACCTCATTTTTACAAAATGTGCACAGACGAGTCCTTATTGAAGGCAGCAGACGACTTTGTGATTTAAATGTTTCTTTGTCCTAATTCTGTGAAGTTGTGGGAACAGGGATGAACTTGTTTGGCAGAGTTGTAGGATGCATGTTCTGTATTTACCTTCAACCCTCCATAAAAATGATATCTTTAAAATATATCTGATAGGGAAGTATTGTGAAATATGGTCAGAGACCATGTAATTAGTGTTAATATTATGTTTTTTCACTGAAGATTTGAATTTTTTAAATATTTAAATGTTCCCCTGTAGTATTTTATTTCAAATTTGCCTTTTCTTTATGAAGGACGTTCTTATTCCTGAAACTGAGATGGATTTGTTCCTTTTATGTTTATTTCAAATGGAATTGCAATCAGCCACGGACTCCAACTTTATATATTTTAACAATTGGTGGCTCTTTATCACTCTCACTATTTTGACCTGTGTAGTACCTGATTCTATTCCTGTTCCTGCAGGTTCTTTTAGGATTCTCTGTCCTCGTCGGCGCTAGCGCGTGGGTGGATCTGCTGGTATGTTAACGTATCATGGTTTTGTTGTCTGATAAGCGCATTTATTGCATTGCGAATATGGTTTATATCGCATAGTTAACCTAAGATTTTGTTAAGAACAGTGTCACGAGTTGATCACCAGAGTGTAGCAGAAAGGAGAGCAATTATTTTTTTCTCCTCGTATATTCTATCATTTTAAACGGACTAGAAAATCATTCTGGCACTACTTCACTATCATTTGGGTCATATGATGCGAATATTATGTAGTTATCATTTTCTGTAAAAGGCACCTCCAACTGGACATATTTTACTGGGCCCCCACCCCCAAAAAGGCATCAATTTCTAGTTGCATTTCTATTAGTCTTGGACTTGGTTACCAAAAACCTTCTAAAATAGGTTTTGGTCCTCCTCTCAATCCTTGAATTGGAAATCTGCAATCCTTCCTTCCTGAATTCTTCACTCATCCTAATGTGGGGGTGAACGTTGGAAGCTGAAACTGTGTCACGAAAAGACACTTTAGATCACCTTCAGTTCAACACACCATCGCTCATCTTTTTGCGAGTTGAATTTCATTGAGCACGTGCGTAGAATAAAAACACATTAGACATATATATATATATATATATATATATATTTATTTACACAAGTAATGTAGTTACATGTGCATGCATAATATTAATTACATGTTATATGCATGCATCCTTCTAACACATGTTCTCTACACCTCAAGTATATTTGAATTTCTGCCTTGCGCTCTTGCTGTCATTTTCTACTTTGGTTATTCAACTCTGGCGAGAGGATTACATCTTTGTAATGGTAAAGGCCTAGTCATTGAGGAGTGATCAACTTGATGCATTTAGGCATGGACCAGTGTCTTGCTTACCTCTCTTTTTATTTGTTCATGTAAACATTCCGTTTCTTGCGTTGGTGTTTGACACTAAATTACTATTTTGTGGTTCAGGGAATGATTGCCGGGCATGCATACTATTTTCTTGAAGATGTGTATCCACGAATGACAGGACGTCGACCCCTGAGAACTCCATCGTTTATCAGATCATTGTTTGCAGATGAGCCTGTAGTAGTGGCGCGGCCTGCAAATGTTAGATTTGCTCCCCCACCTGTAGAGGAAGTTCAGCAAAATTAATCAGACTCACCGGAAGACTAGACTAATGGGAGCTGCCCCCTGCTTATGTTGATATCTTTGTAGAATTAGATGGGAATCCAGGTGAAAGTATGTTCAGTCCATATACAGGAATACTTTTGAAGCATGTTAACTATGGTTATCCCTTTCAGAGCTTATCATGATAATTTGCATGATGTTGCTGCCATTTTTGGCATGTGGGTTTGAAGATGGTTTTTTTGTAATTTAAATTTGGATGGGATTTGATACTTTATAGCATCTGGCATAACAGGAATTTTTCTTAAAATTACAGCCAACCTTTTCCAATAAAGTTATCTTGCATTTTGTTTCTATTTTGTCATATTATCGTTTAGCATCTGACATTTAAAATTTTGAAGGTGTTAGCTTTCATTTTAGGCAAGGCTTATAGGGTTAGCCTCTGTCTAGGTAAATGGCCGAGTCACGTCTAGTTTCAGCTCACTGGAGCTAAAAATTCATGCATCAGGCTACATTTGCAAATTGAGCATGATGAAAATATCAATGCTCAATTCTCACAACATGTTGGAACAAATTATTTGATTCAATCTCTTTTTGAAGTTATGCATTGCACCTGAGGGAATAGGTTCATTTGTTTACTTCTACTATGGACCATCTTTTTTACTGTGTTGCTTTTTGGTTTTTTAAAGTTTTATCAGGACATATTTATTCCTAGGACTTTTCAAAGGTGATATTGGAAGGGCATTTTTATGCAGAAAAAGTTATTAGGGCATATTGAATTGAAGCACATGCTTGCCTGAGTGGTTGAGTTGCTCCTCAAGCCTGAAAGCTTGTTTTCAAACCTTGCATCTCCCCTTCCCTCTAACCAACTAACATTCTTCCCAAGGAAAAAAGAAAAAAAACACATACTGAATTGAAAATAAATTACTAACCTTGAGGTCAAGGGTTTAAGGTCGGTAGAGAGAAGATGATACAATTAATTTAGGACAACTACTTTGTTTGGAAGATGACCTACTCAGTAGGTAAGTCCTGTCCATTAATTTATGCAGAAACATCTTAGGTCTATCAAACAACAAAATTACTAATCGTCAAGAAAACAGAACGGAAAGGAAGAGTTTTTCACTTCAACAGTGACGAATCCAACCTTAAACAAAAAAAAAAATTTCTTTTTCTTTCCAAAATTACATAACCAAGTAAATAAACCCTTGTTTTCTTAACAAACAAGCAAATCAGCTAAAAATGATACATTCACTATAAACGAAAATTACAAGAACAATTTCCTTTTAGCATGTGAATCCAATAAAACCATAAATGTTATCTGACGTCCGGTATTCAAGCTACAAAACCCATGAAGAAATCAATTCCATGAAGAAATCAATTTAACTTGTCGCAAAGACCTCCTTTATACATGGGGAAAAAAGAATCGCTGCCACCATGAGCCATGCCAGAACAATACATCTGGACTTTTCTTGTGGCCCTGCCTGCTGCTACCTCTCAATTCCACTAGCATCTAATGCCGCAACCATGTGAAACCATTTTTTAAGGTAAAAAGAATGATAGTTCGGAGGATAATATGAACCATGGCTAACGGATGGGGTGATATTGGGCTGATATTCTCTTGGGAGGCAACTTACGCAGGATGTAGAGGACAAGAGCTGAAGGGAGGATCTCGACCACCTGTTTTTTAATCAATAAAAAGAAGCACATGCTTAAAGAAAAGTAAAAGAGGGACCTAAAAATGAGGTTATCAATAAATATTCTTTGCAGATTACCGTGTAATAGATTAAATTCAGAACTGGATGATCCAACACATCGAGTGATGCATCCAAATCAAAAGCAGATAGAACAACCTACATTTAGAAAATAAAGTTATGAAGGCACGAGTAGGAAATCCAATTCATATTTGAAAAAGCAGCAAAACCTAGGAAAGCGGATGAAGAAAGTAGAAACCCATGCGAGACTAATGTTTTTCTCGACTGTTGAATTTTGGTTAAAAAGCAGATTGCATAAATTTCATTAGTTGAACCTTGAACATAGGATCTAAATTTCATAACCTCTTCACATATCACTAAATTTGCATCTTACTCTCTGGCTTGGTAATCTGAGACTATGCTGCAACGATGATCATCATATTCCCCCACCCCCAACCCCAACCCCCATACACCCACTCGCAAAAATTCACGGTCACTTCATTTTCTGTGTTCTGAAGTACTGATCAAAGAACAATATCCATTTTATATTTAAATCTTTGGACTTCAGCACATTGATGGCACTAGTACTTGTTATGCAAGGAGACATCATTGAACAATCTTTAGTTGCTTTTTAATCACTCATCAGCCACTACATACTGAAGAAATTATTATCCAGCCACTATAGCGAACAGATTATAAGATCAACATGTAGAGACACTTGACTAAGCAAAGCCTCACTTAAATTACTTGGAATAGCCCTACATGAATCAACTCTTCCATTTAGCTTGGTGCAGTGGTGAAAGCTTAGGCTAACAAAGCATGGGACCGGAGTTTGAATCTTAGAGCAAGCACTTTGTACAAAAATAATACCAAAGTGTAGGGTTGACTTCAGTATTTCCTTCTCAACACCCTAGGGTAGACGTGATTGAAGCTAGATAATAACTTTTTTTTTCCTCCTATAATTGTTCTTGTAAGAGTCAAAACTCTGTCATATATGTCATTTATAATGTCAACCTATCTATTTGTGACTTTTTTTCCCCCTTCCTAAAACCCACATATTATCTGTCTAGGAATCTATCATTACACTATTGTTTAAATTCTTTGTTGTTGCTCCATCACTCTCTCTCAAAGTTCCACAGTATAAATCATCAATTTAATATATAAATTTTAATCATAAATTTTACCACTCATGAAGCACTTCTTAATCATTATTTGATCATTAAACAATTATCTAACCAAGACACATCATCATTTCATTAACACTTCTAAAACCTAATAGGAGGAATACCATATGATCCTAAAACCTTTCCCATTTTCATCTTTCACAATTTACTCTCCACCTTGGGAAATCTAACCCTACAAAAGTACATGGTTTCTCTAATTCTTTGAATTTAACACATTTTTTCTAAGCCTGAATTTCCTATACTGTTTTCATCAAATAACTTCTCAAATTAACTGTTTAACCTTTCTCAAATTTAATCACCATTGGGGGTGGGGGTGGGGGTGGGGGTGCGGAGGAGGCTAGATCACCTTCCATACCATACAGAAAGAGCAAGGTCAAGCAAACACTACCGGTCCAATTTGTGGTTTTCCTCGATATAGTATTACCATATATTTCAACCACATTTATGCCATATTAACCAAAGAAACATAAAAGTCAATTATCCAATCTCATAATCCTTAAAATTCTATACAAGCATTAGTGAAGAAAATACTTCTATTGAAATTACTGGTGTGCAGAGTAGTCTGAACCTTACCACAAAGCATCTTATAAGAAAGCAGGTGAAGCATATGGCTGTCACAGATCCAACCTGCAACAGCTAGCACATATTAGAACCAAGATATTTGGACCAATTGCCATGAAGTTTATAAAAACTAGATCTCAAAAATAAATAATAAATGAATAAATTAAAACCCTTAAAAGGAAAAAGGTAGGGTTTAAAAAGAATTTACTGTGATTACAAGGATCCCATATATTATGATAAACTAAGTAAATGAACTCTCTGAGAACAGTATCCATTTTCATTTTTACTTTTTCCCTTTATCAGTCTACAGTTCTACATTAAATAGCCAAATTCATATTAGTATAATTTTGTAAAGGTAACACTTGAAGTGAAGTCAGATGATACTTGCATCTGTTCGATTCAGTGCCTCGTCTGATAGGAATACACAAATCATGTTACATGATGCCATATTATACAGTGCTGGCCATGAGAAAAGGAAGTCTATTGAAATGAAAGTAATGTTGCGTTTAGTGACCTGGATTTGGATTTGAGAATGGATTTTAAATCTTTGGATTTAAAATACCGGATTTCAGGGTTCAAAATTTGTTTTAGGACACTAAAGTATTTTTAAAGGAAGGATTTAAAATCCACTCAACTCGAGAAAGACAAGAATTTACATTCATCATCATCCTTGCCTTAATCCTAACATTGGAGCAACTCCATTTTCTGCAAAACATTCAACCAACACACAACCCACCATGGATGTCATTAAACCCCAATCACCATAGTTACTGCCATGGCCAACCAAATAAACCCTCTACATTGATCAAACACCTTTGATGCCAAAGCCAAACCACCAACATGTTATAGATCCACTCGTGAGGAGCTTAACTTTATCCACCACCATACTGTTGACTCTATGATCCTATATGAGCAGAACCAATGATGTGATAACAATTCCAGATCTTATTCTGTGCCATAGAGTCAGCACAACTAATGTGGAAGAGATTTCAATGAGAAGTAATCTATTTGAAGTTCCCAGAAATATTTTGAGAACAATTCATGGCCACCACATGAAAGTCTGCACAATCTCAACTCTCTAACCTACAGGACTACGTTGTTGCCAGCTCCTACACTAACCTCTTTGACCCTGAATTTCATTTGAATCTGAACGAGTACAAACAGATCCTAAGTTTTATAGGAATACGGGTTTCTTCTCACTGAATCTATACTTAAAAATGAAATGGATGTTGAAGACGATATAGATCATTGCACTACCAAGCCTTATAGCTCAAATGGTATTTCCTCCCCCACATGGCAGGTAGAGATGGTGTGTGTGCGTGTGCGTGTGCGTGAATGAAGTATATATACTAACCCAAAATTAATAATGATTATAACAATAAATTGTGATATAGATCATCTGCAATCCATCAACAGCCCTAGTTTGCTACCACAGTTTTCCCAAACCATGAAAAGGAACACAATAAATAACTGAAGTGAAACACATATTATGCTGGTAATGGAGAAAATCCAAGAAGATGCACCACAAGGAATTGAACAAGCAAGCATAATTCAGAGGACAAACTGTAATAGCAATGCACAAACCTCATGAAGCTTTTTTCTTCTCCCTTTGGATTCAATAGGAAATCGTCTCAGCATGAAAAATAATCTATAAAAATTGTTGGATATGACAATCCACATTGCAAAAAATTAGATACTGTCGAAAATCAAAATACAGATTGCTTTAGATTCAGAATTCACAGAAGCCAATAAATGTCATACAGAATATTCACCTTCCTCCATAGAGCAGGAAACCTAATGCCGCTATAAATGATACCACTGGAAAAAATAAAATAAAATAAGCATCCATGCACGTAAAAGAAGCAATAATTATTATGGTTTGAAAAAGATGGCCAAAGATTTCTCAATGTCTGCAAATGGAAGTTTTTAAACATACAGAATGGTTAGACAAGAGACCTAACCTGCAATAAATATCTTTCCAATGAATTCCACAACGCTGTTGTCATCTATCCAGAGGTATACCCAAATACAAACCTGATACCAACACCTTTTTCAGTAAAACATCACTTAAATAACAAAGTCAAACACAATGTTTAGAAGTGCTATTTTTAAGAGTAAGGCCCAATGCGCTTCGCCAAGGCTGTTTATGCTACTAAGTTTTGCAACCTCGGACTGCACCTTGTATGGTTACACTTGCCTGGAACCTGTGACAAGGAATGAAACACAACCTCCCACATCCCAGCAAACGGGAGGGCTGGAGGGGCATTCATGACCACCTCCTGTTACGAAAATCCAGACAGTTACCACTCAAACCATAACTTTCTAAAACCCAAAACGCTACCCATATGCTTCTGATCAGAAGGGAATTCTACTATGAAACCAGCGCGAATGCTCCATGTTGCATCCAATTACAGCCAAAGAAGGGGAAAAAAAAAGAGTACTTGCAACAGAACAAACTCATATCCTATACAATAGAGGTTCTTGCAATTGCTTGTTTTCATTGTGCTTTGTAGAAAAGTTGTCCTTTGTTTAAAACATATTTTTCCTCAATCTCTAGATGCAATACCTTAAAAGGACCTATTGCAGGAACTGTAGGGTGCATATTGTAGAGGATATGTACCCGTATGGAACGATTTAATTAAGTAGCCGGCAAACTAATAATTATCTTAAACAGACTGCCATGCCATAGTGTTTAGTTGAGACAAAAATAGTAGGGAATACCAAAAGGTAAGGATTTGTCTCCTATTTTACGTCTCCAAGCATGGATAAAATGGGCTAAGATTTCCATCTAAGGATAGTTATCACATTGCATATAGCAAAATGACTACAATTTTTTTCTTCCATCCTCTGTATCCACTTTATTAGTCCAACCTACAAAAGAATTCAGTTGCGTAGTTTTATCTAATCAATAAATATCAGGTCAAGGAAGGTACTAAGTAGCCATAACTAAAAGGAAAGCCAGGATTTCCATGTTTGTTACAATATTTCCAGAAGTGACAAGAGGTGTTCCACCACTTATCGAGCACAAGTTCGTACATTTACACGTAAACAAAAGGTCAACCTATCTAATAATGATGATTATAATATAAGAGATTAACAATAATAATAAAGGCAAATTGGAAATTGTTAAGACTCGAAGCAGAGATCTCAAACTACAAATGATGAAGGCAGCAGCAATTGGACACATACATGCAATTGCTACATGACGTAATGATATGTGTTTATGTGAGATTATAATATGAATACTTGATGTTGAAGGTTCCCTAAATCAACCGGTAAAAATAACGTTTTTATGTTTAGTGTGCCACAGTAAATGAAAATGTCAGATGAAGCATACGGCATACCTGTATAAAGTACATTGCAGCATTAAGTGAAATATAAAAAATTCTGAGCTTATCTGTTGGTAAACTTCTTGCCTGCTCATTAATAAGTATGAGAGGGTCAGAATTACAACACTGGTGGTTAGATAAACTAACAGTATTCAGGAGCATGTGACCCCACTTAAATAAGAATATAGATCAATGCCCTCGAAATGCAAAAGAATTTAGAATTTTAACTTGCCTGGTGATATATCTCTGCCCAAAATAGGACAAGAAGAGTGTATGTTGAGAAAAACAGAAGTCCAGGAAGATCCAGTAGTACAAGAATTAGTACCTAGTTCAAGACACAGCCAGCTGATGTCAGTGTACAAGCCCTAAGCATTCTAGATGCCAAATGATAACAAAAAAAATGCATTCTCATTTTACTAGTGTGCATCTTTTGATCCATAATAATTTCATCAATAAGCATTAGTTTATCCTCTTAGAAGCTGATCTTACCAATGCTTCAGATGGTTCATTAGAGTACTGAGGCTAAAGGGTACCTTAATCCAAACTATATTAGCTACCAAAGTAGTTGTAAATTAAAGAATGCATTGCAATTTACATGGAGGCAATTGATTTTTTTGTCCATATCCAATGTGATCAACTTTGAGTGATCGACCAACTCACTATAGTTCAAATCCTACTTCCGAGTTTAATTAGATACAAGAAACTTTTAAAAGGTCAAATGAGTTAAGCACAACTTATTTGTTCAAGTTACTGACCATGGAATGCATACTGAGCAGGAAATATGCATTCCACTATATTTGTCAGACAGTACATGAAACCACTGTGAATGCCTCTTGGATATGTTTTCTTCATGTTCCATTAAATAACAATTTCCCTCATCATTGAAAACACTAACGGTAGAATATGTCTTCCACCTCATCCAATAGGTGGTGACCGTTCTGTAAAAGCCTCAATGATGTTTCCTTTCTCCTTCTATTTATTTTTTAACATTTCTTTAAAGGGTGAAGATATCAAATTGAGGTAATGAAGGGAGAGGGTGATGAAATTAGGAGATTAAAAAACCATGAAAAGTTAGCTAGGCGGTGAAGGAAACATGGCATGCAACTTTGAAGAAATCTATTCTCTAATAACTCCCAATAGGAGAAGGTGACTTTAGTGAGAGTGAGGGCCTTCACCATTACAAGGATCTTGGAATCTTAGATATGAAGGCCTTGATTACACTTGAAAAGCCAAGACAATTGACCCACTAGACAAGGTATGTTTAGACCCAAAATTAAACATATCAGCAAACTTACCTTGGGATGCAAATAAAACACTTGCTTGTGAAATCCAAAGACAATTGCACGTACTGAAATAAATAATTCAGAGTCAGACCAATAATCTAAAACCCAAATGACAGAAGAAGTAATCGATACCCAATTGCTACCTCCATTTACAATGAAGTTCATAAGATGGAAAACCTTTTGTGTTGTCCAACCATACTCAGGCACTCTCAATTCAATCCTTATTAATTGTATCTGCATACCATCAATAGAGTTGTAGTCAGCTATTTACAGTTAAGAATAGATTTTTATCTAAGTGCAAGAGTCATACAACTTAATATAGAATGAATAATATTATCTTTTCATTTGATAAGTAAAAGTGAGGGAGAAAGGGATAGAATGAATAATGTTATCCGAAGTCGGGTTTGGTTTTTAGGAGGTTTCACCTCCTTGAAGTGCGCAATTCCTCCCCATTTCTAACTCTTACTTTTATTTTCAAATCAGCCGCATTCAATATTTATGGATCACCTCCAGGCGAAACTTGTAGGTTGAGTTGAGGTTGAATGTGCAAAGGTGAAATGTTAGGAGAAAACACCCTCAAACAGGTTCTTTTGTTTTCATTTTTTTTTTCTTTTTCAACATTATCTTAGATGGCATCACACATATTCCATGATCAAATTCTTAAAAAATTCAAACCTTGAGGACAAGATTCCTTTAAGGAGGTTTATATGATATGTACCCATATAGTTTAAATGAATTTGGCTTATTTTAGAGGTTAGATTAATCAGCTATTAAAATTTACTAGAATTGTAATTCAATAGATTCCTGTAGAAGTTGCATGGCTTGGCATGTCCAACTGGGCTTGGCTTTTAAGAGGTTTTCATGGTTGTGGCCTTTCTAGGAAGTTTCCAAAAAGTTTGAATACCAACGTAAATCTCTATGAAGTTGTAAACACCAAAAGCCATAATACCGGCAGACAACATAGGCATATTCCACATGAACCCCACCCACCCACCCACAAAATACTGGAAACTATATATTCTCTCTTTATTTTTTGTCATCCCACCACTGAATTATGGATGAAAGCCCGGGCTTTAAAATTTGTTCTTTAATTTTTATCCCTTCAACAAATTTCATATGAACCAGGCAACAAATTGGAGATTTGGGACTTAATACACATCTCAGTAGTTGAGACTTCAAATTTATTTCAAAAATTCAACACTAAGTAGGATATAATCTATAAATGAGTTTGGGATTCCAAAAGTTATGTCAATTGAAAAAATGGAAATAAAATACAAAAAAAGTCCAACCGTTCATTACAATGTCATACACTAAAAATCACAAAATCTACTAAGTTTTTTTATATAGAGGTATTGCAATGCCGTAATGAACTATAAAAGCGTCAAGCAAATGATTTTTTTTTTTTTTTACCATGAAAATCAATCCACATAAGCCACTCGAATCTACAATTTAATAGGTGAGAAAATTGAAAGAAAACAAATAATATATATTACTAAATCTAGAAACTTATTTCCAAATTGTTATTGTTGTTTTCCAAAACATTATTTACTAACAAAAACAATGATTACCATTAACTGAGCCACATAATCATAAATGGGAAATATTTTTTTTTTCCTTTCTAAGCTCCCAATGATTGGAAAACCTAATTCTCAACAAGCATATTCCAACCTTTTTCTTTTTCTCAGCAATACAACAGAGCAAAATGTGCAATACAAGTACAGATTAGGACCTTAATACCAAAATCAAGATGAGTGGAGAAAGAATACCAAAGCGACAGACGAAACTAGGGCATAAGTAGCACAGAGAGTGTAAAAGATCCCATCTTGCCATTGAACCGAATCATTGATCTCGTCCCACCAGTTCGAAGTCAGAGCTCCGATGTCAATCGACGACGGGAAGCTCAGTGGCATTCTCGTCATTTCACTTGACCTCCCAGAGCTTCAAAAGCAGAGAGAGCGAGAGCTGCGAAGTAGAGAAACTGTGAAAAGTCAAACTCAACAAACATTAAAGAGAGATGAGAAGCAGAGAAACGTGTGAGCTTTGCAAACAAGAAGAGTATAGAGAGAGAAAGGGTAGAGAGAGAAAGATCTGAAGGGATAGTGTGTGTGTCTACCAGATGGTCTAAGAGGCTGTAGGGCTGTTCTTGGTCGCTCTCACCTAAGCTTCCAGTCCTCACCCGCTCTTCTTTCCTTCTCGGCCTTCTCTTTTTGGAAATTTAGACAGGGTAGTTGTATAAATAAATGTGTGTAATAAGTAACATTTATATTTGCTATTTGAATTAAATTCAAGAAAATTTAGTTTTAAAAAATTCGAGCAAGTGATGTTATGATGTCCGATTTTATTTTTTAATTAAGAATATTTTAGGTTTTCGGACTTGTATTTAAATAATGCAAATATTTTGCAGAAATTACGAGAAAAAATAAAAAAATCATAAGTCATCCTTACGAAAGAAGAAAGGGGATGCTATAATAATTTTTTAAAAATTAAAAATTTTTCTTGCACTTTTTATTCTCTTTTCTCCTATTAAATAAAATAAGATATTTTTTTATTCTCTTTTTTTTCATTTAATAATAATAAAAAAAAGCAGAAAGTACATAATATTTTTGCTATAATGTCTCGTTCATCTATTCTTTTTTGAATTCAATATAATTTTCTTTCATCTTAATAAATAGAGCATAAGAATTTAACTGTCCATATACTAGACATTCTTGAACATAAAAGTTTATGTTTAGTTGTGTCAATGTATAAGGTTAAAAATATATATAGGCCTATATTAACACTTAATATGCGCACAAGCATTGGTATATGCTTTTTGTGTGTAATGGCAAAAAAAAAATGTACAAAATCAAATTGCATATGATGCATAGTGGAATTTGAGGTGGTTAATGTTATTTCTCTACTCGTTTTTTTGAACAGAATTCTATTTTAAGTCTAAAGTTTGGCCAAAGGAATGATTCGAATATTCTATATCACGAATTAACTATGCTTCGATATTCACGTTCAAAAATATGATAATTTTTAAATATTTTAAAAAGAAAACGAAACAAATTTAATGTTTTATTTTTTTTGGGTGGGCATTATTGATTTTTGTTTAAAGATCTAAACTCAGTGGTCCATAATTACATGACCCTTTAAAGATCATGACATGCCATTATTTTATTTTATTATTATTATTGTTTTGGGGTGAAAAATGGCATACCATATTGGCAGGAATTGCCTCCCTCAATATTTTATTATTATTTTTTTAATGTACCATGCTATATATATAATTTTTACTAATATATCATACTATTGTTTTTTGAATATATACATATAAAATATTGCTAATACCCTCTAAATTATTATAAAGTTTCAATCTTGTGCCCCTATGTTGGTAAAACAAACAAACTAAAAATAAATTATTTAGTGATACAGTAATTATATGTAAAAGATAAATTTGAGAAAATAAATAATGTAAGGTCGTAAAAAGTAAAAAAAAAATAATCCCTCAATTGGTTGAGACAGCTCTAGGAATTAATAAAGTGCGTTGTTTGATGTGTTTGTTTTTTTCCTTTCGGCCTGTTTTTTCTCCTGGCCACAAAATAGGAAAAAAAAAATATTGCTTATTGAGACTATTTATGAATATTAAAGCAATTCTTTATCAAACTCGTCAATTTGGTCCTAAATCTTTGTGATAATAATACTTCATTTATTCTTCTGATTATTCGAAATGATAAATAAATCAGCTAGTTAATATATCAATAATTATGTACTTACTTTTTCTTAGTGAGTAATACGATACTCAAATCGATTTCTGGGGGACTCTTATGACAGTGGCTAACAAGAACTTCTCTATAATTATCATAGAATTTAATCTCTCCTCTTATACTATTTCAATTAATAATAAACACATCAATCGGTTTTAAAAACTTATGACAATTTTATCAATTTTTCATTGGTTATTAAATATTCGACCATAAATGTTCTAGTTATTAAATTTTAATCAAAATATTTTACCTTTTGTTTATCAAAATATTTAACTAAATAGAGCCTGCATTCTGTCATTACAATGAATAATGCTCCCAGTGTGTATTTCACTGTTGATTGAATAAAGTTTTGTACATATATAATTATATATTTGATTGCAAGGGCTAGATGTGTGATTAATATGATTGCAAGGGCTAGATGTGTGATTAACTTGAATTTAAGGCATAAAAAAATAAAAAAATAAAAAATAAAATAAAAAAAAGAAAAAAAAAAAAGTGTACAATAAAATTCAAGGAGGAGCTCATTGTGAGCACCTCTTTTACAATCATTAAATTTAAGAGATTGTAGGATATATCAGTTAGACTCTGTTAATACTTGTGAGTCATGTGGTTCTGTCTTGTTGGGTCTTTTGATCCTCTCTGTTATATACGTTTTGTTTTGTTTATTTGTTTTGGATGTGGGTTATAGTTAGATATGTCTCTCGTAGATGTCGTAGGGGCGTTGTTTTTGTCTGGAGAAAAAAAAAAAAAAAACAAAAAAATTTTAAGAGATTGTAGGATATACTTGAATATTTTATTGACATGACATACAAAGTAACAAATGTGACATGCCACGTGTTGCACCTGATAAGATACTGTACTAAAAGTTTATATATTGAACTATATTATACTCCGTACTTTGCAAGCTACAAAATATATAATTTTTGCAAACTGATGTGTATCCATGGGTTATTATATGTTGTCCCATGTGAGCTTGCAGTCAAAGGGTTCAAATGAAAATTATTGGGATGTATAGATCCCGCTTCTCTTTCAAATCACATATTCTGCAATGTTTTGGAGGAAGTATTTGCCTTATAATCTAAGAGCAATGATATTTGTAATGTTTCTGTTTTTCGCTATTTTCTTTTTTTTTGAAATTTTTATTATTGTAAGGGTATTTTCGTCTTTTGTCCTTTTTCGTACCGGACACTGTTGAGTGTGCGGGTTGTGTCCTAGAATTATTTGGGGCATTTCATTGAGTTCATAACTCCTTGAAATGCAATGATGATTATTTTGGCATTTTTTAGTTTTTCGAGTCGGACGGTCCCGTGTGAGACCCGCTACCAGAACTGTTACTTACGGGGTTATTGTTTGGATCCATTTGCACCATATCAATTTTATTTAATGTGTTTTATGTGACTGCAAATTAATATGTGCATATGTGTATATATTTGTATGTGGGGGTGAAATGAAAACAAAAGAAAAGGAGAAAAGAACTTAAAATTTGGTGGGACCCATAACCTTTTTATGTTTTCATGATGCCACATTTTGGTTCCATATCTCTCAATTCTCTCTCACTCCCTTGAGTCTTTCTCCCCCATTTTAGACTCTTCTTTTTCTTTTTCTTGGCTTCAAGATTCAATTCTTGATTACTCCATCAATACTTGGAATTTTTGGAAGCCATTTGCGGCAATTCGAAGAGCTCAGCGAGACCTTCACGTTGATGTAAAAAAGTTCTTGTTTGGCTAAGCATGCAATTTCAAAAATTTTAGGGTTAAATTGGGAATTTTCATCTAACTTGAGGAAGTGGTCTCTAATACTCAATTTTCTTGTTCCTTTGTGAGTTTTTCTACCTTAATTGTTGTCAAGCATGATTAATTTGAATTGATTGTTTCTTATATGACTTGATTTTGTATATGAAGCATGCAAGTGTGCAACTATGTGTGATTGTTGATTTGTATGAAAGGCATGCCAAAATGTTGATTTTTCTATGTTATTGTGTTGACAAATTGGTAGAAATGATACATGGAAGCATGTGTAAATTTTTTAGAATTATTGTAAAGCATGCTTATTTGTGTAGTATAAAATCCCTTATTGACATAACATTGGAAGTATGAGACATACATGCATATCAAGGGGCATGAATGAAGGAAAATGATTTGGAATAAATGAAAAAGGGATTTGTGGGGAAATGTTTTGATTAAACGGTTTTGAGAAAACCCGGTCGCCGCGGAGTCACCAAAGGGCCGGTGTGTTAATGTAACCTAGAGGAAACTAGGGAGTTTGCCCTAGCGTGATTGAGCTATCTGGGCTCCAAATGGAGCCGCGAGGGTGCCAAAGGTCAGGGACAGTAGCTAACCCTTCTATCGTGTCGCTGCGAAGTCACCAAATGACGAGTTATATTAGCAATTTGTGAAGTGATAAATGTTTTATGAAAATAAGGAGTGACATGCATGGCGTTGCATTCATGGTACGACATTTACTCGTTTTGAATTGGGAATTGATATTATATTTTTCCTGGCTTAGTATGACCCCGCTTCCTATTATTCCATTCATTATTTGGATTCACGGGGTTACAAGAGGTGTGTCTTATGCACCACTTACTGAGCAATTTGCTCATCCCTTTATATTTAACATTTTTTTCAGGATACGGAAAAGAAGTAGTGGACGATAATCTACCCTAGTTGTAGCTTGGAGTAGAAAAATGTCTCTTTTGCTATCTTTTGTATTTGGGCCTAATTTTGTAAAGTGTTGACTAAAGATGTATTACTTTGTAACAAGTGATGTATTTAGGTTCATTTTGTATATGTCCATTGAGGAAATGTAATTAACTTTTAATCACACTAAATTCTTTAGTGTATTTTAAGTAACGTATCGTAAATTATGTTATATGTATGTGAGTGTAGTGGTGTGAGTGATTGGTTATCAAATGTTGGTGTATCTTGGTTTTCTTTGGACAGTGAGCAATTGAGTGTGGATAACCCAAAACCAGTCGACGTGAAATCCCATATGTCGACTGAATGACCTGAACCAGTGACGTGTAGCTTTCCACATGTCGACCGGTATCTTGGCAGTGAGCATTTCCTTTGTACAAGTCTTTAACCAGTGGATGTGTAACTTCTCATACGTCGACCGATATCTCCAAATTTTGGGCAGTGAGCTATGTTATTGTGCATAACCCAAATCAGTCGACGTAAATTGTACATACGTTGACTGGTTCCTGTTCCACACATTTTTTATTTAGTTTCCCTAATTATCCTTTACCAACTATTTTAAAGATGCCAGTAATTACTTTATGACCCAATAAAATACAATAATTATATTTTAACCATAGAAAAAACTATATTGCTCTGGACTTTATTTTATTTATTATGTGACACGAGTAAATGACTATTATACCCTTAGAGTCTCAAACCATTAGAATTGTGACAAATGACTATCTTGCCCTTGTTGGACTTTTATATATAAATTTTACGTGAAAGGACCGTATTATCCTTGGATGATTTTTGGATCGGGCAAGGACTTGTTTAATGATCCGGATCCGGTAGATTTGGGTCGTTACAATACTTACATAGACTATTTTAACTCATTAATTTCATTGAAGGAATTTATATTCATTTAATAGAGTGGATAAGTTCAAACATGATTCTCATTTATTATATTAAAAGGGATAGAAATTCTTCAATTAGACAAATAGGTTTGAGATTTTGGTGCAGCAATTATTTTCCACCAACTATTTTAACCTATAGGTCTAATTAAAGGGATTTCTATCCATTTGATGAAGTGGATAAGCTCAAACATGGATCCCTTTCATTACATAAAAGGAATAGAAACCTTTCAATTAGACAAAATAAATTTGAAATTTCCGTGCAGCAATTATTTTCCATAATCTAATTACATATTTTTATTGAGAATGATCAAAATTATAAGATCTCCCGTTAACTACTCACCATTTAGTGGAGTTTTATTTTTGAGATTCCAATTTGTATTGGCGAGTGTAATTGCTGATGTAAGCGGGGGTGGTACACAATAATCTTTTCTGAAATAATAATTGTTGCCTTTCGAAAATAAATAAATAACTGAATAATTTAGACTCTTTTATAAAAGTACCACTTTGTCCTGGTGCTCGAAAGAACTTTGTAAAAGTGTTTTCAATTGTTTATTTCCCATGACAGGTCGCACCAAGCAATTTACAGAACATTGAGGCAATATATACCAATTCGTTTCCATTACATTCTCTACAAAATTGTTCTCTCTTGTTCTTGACAGTGAATCATCATTTAATCTAAACATGAAAATTTTCCATTCCACGCAGTTTCTATAGATTTACGCTTTAGATAATCCCAACTCCCGAGCCTATTTGCAAATGAAAGCTAGCATAATATTAGAGAGCCAAACACACTCATAAGAGAGTGTCCTACTTTAGCACAACGCCATAAGAGGAGTATACGGCAAAAAGGGTGTTGATTGATGACATCTGCTCATAGTCTTGGCTGCAAGACACTCCTGCAAACCACTCCTGCTAGACTGAACAACGTTGCTGCTCCGATTCCCAATCAGCTTATTTGAGAGTTGGGACACCGCAAACTCCATGCTTAACCTTTCACCAAGCTAATGGCAAAAGTACAATAATTCAGCAGCTGCTCATACAATCAAAATGGCATATATATATATATATATATATATATATATATACAGAAATCCAAGATATGAGGCTCAATACAAATACTTACTGAATCCCTGAATTTTGAAAACAGATCAGAGAGGTTCGATGGGAAAAAAGAATTTAATCCCTCTTCTAGATGACAACCGGCCCTCAATGATAACCTGGAACATTTTCTCAGCTGCTCCACAGCAAATGGATTGAACATAACAATCTCATCTATCCGATTCAGTAACTAAAATCTAAATTTTTTTCCTTCCTGCCATATAACCAGAGAAAGCAATAACCATGAAGAAAGAAAACAGCATTGGAAGAAGAACCTCAATTAGTGAGGCAAAAATACCTCACATTCAGGGAAAAGAAAGTAACAAGTACAAATAGGAAAGCTTTGTCAAGTAAAACTCATTTTGGCAATTGAGACAAATATTTTGAAAACAGAAATTTATAGATTAACCACTTTCAAAACGTGACATTAACATTCTAATTGTTTATGGTATCCTGCTAAATTTATATATTAGACTTGACATCCATGAATGCTTCGAGTGGTGGTTATATGCAAGTACATTTTTTTTAAAGCGCACCTGGACAAGTACATACTTGTCAAGGGGGACACATATAGGCACATGTACTATCCGTGCATATAAATATGTATTTAGGTGCATGTATCATCATAAAAAGATGTATATGTTCATATAGATGTTTAAAGAAATATATATATGAATTTGAATATGAATTTTATAGGAACCTGTATAGGTATGGTATATAGGTACAGGAAAAGCGTTCATAGATATGTGTGTGTATGACATATGACATATAAAGGCAAATAATGTCGGGTAATTGATACAGCTATATAGGCGCATATAAACTGTATTTTTGAAAACATAGATCCATATAGGTGTATATGGGTGCATAGGTATGTGCGTGTATACATGATGCACACACACATATATAAATAGATAAAAATATTCATACATGCCTATAAAACACATGTTTAGAACATATAGTATGGTAGTGGGGTCAAACCAGGAAGAGTATTCTTTTGCTTTACAAAAGCAAAACGCTTTTGTCCCTTTCTTCCTTTGTTAGGTGAAAAAAATGTTTTTTTGGTCTTTATAAACTCTATTTTATTTCTTTATTTATATATGAATATATATTTTTATCAATGGATATTAGCCTGGATGGTATGATCTCTTCTCTTCAAATGGAAGGTTGAATTTTTGAGTACTGCTAGGAGCAACATTGTGGGCGTGCGTGCATTGGGGGAGAAGTATTTTTTAGCATATATACAAAATCGTAGGTGCAGATGTATATAAATGCATATATAGGCACATAGATGCCTATATTTACATGCATCATCATATAAGTGTAGTAGTAGGGATTACAATCTTTATTCTTTGTGCCTACGAAGCATTGTGTACTTCGTTGCCAAAAAAAAAACACAGCGTGGTGGTAGGGATGTATCATATATAGCATGGTATTATAGGCCTCTTTATACATGTATATCTCGTATATCTCATATTATTGTATTATGATGAGGGAAAACCATGATAAATTAAGTAAAACATTCTATTACCATACAGTACACAACACTATAAATTCAAATGAAAATTCAGCCAATATATATATATATATATATATATATATATATATATAAAAAGGGCTAGCACAATCAATGCGGGATCTGGGGAGGGTCAGATATATGCAGACTTAGTCTGGAAGGTATGATCTCTCATCCCATATGGGAGAGGTTGATTTTTCGAGCCCTGCTAGGGGCAACAATGCTGGCATGTGTGCTTTTGCTTGAAGTTTCAAAAATAAAATTAAAAAACAGTATTTTTAGCATATAGATCCGTGTATGCATATATGGGTGAAAATGGCTCATCTGCATTCATACATATACATAATCGTAGGTGCAAATGCATATATAGGCACATATATGTAAATATATGCCTATATATACATTATCATCATATAAGTATGGCAGTAGGGATTACAATCTCTATTCTTTGTGCCTAAGAAGCATTGTGTACTTTGTTTGAAAAAAAAATAATAATAATAGGAAGTTGGTAGGGATGTATCATATATAATGTATAGCATGGTAGTTTGGAACCTGGGGTCGAATATGAATTAATTAAGTAAAGAAACGCATTTTTTAGTAAATAGAACATATACACATACATAGGTCATACGGTATATATATCCGCGTTCATGACATTATAAACAACCTGCACAGAGATGTATAGAAGCATGCATAGGATCACATATGTACATATAGGCCTCTATACACACATGTATATCTCATACATAGTATTATAATGAGGTAAAACCATGACAAATTACGTAAAGGAATCTATTACTAGACAGTTCAAAACAAAATAAATTGAAATGCAAATTCAACTATTATATAAATATATATATAAAGGGCTAGCACAAGAGCCAATGCAGTGTTTGGAGAGGGTCAAATGTATGCAGCCTTACCTCCAGGTCACACTGGAACAGCCTTACCGTTGCGCTAAGGCCAACCCTCATTTTACATATATATATATATATCCAGAAGTTCAACTTGTTATTGACCCCATCTTCTTCAGAAATAACTTGAGCAGCATGTCCGACAAGACTAGCAAGTATTCGCTTATTTCCCAAATCCGACGTAATAATAACGATAGTGTTACATAAATCAACAATGCATCCGCTTATGTACCAAGCACTGAAAGTAGAGCACGTACCGAAAACAGACATTTGGGCTTTTTCAATCTGATCAACAAGGAGAACACGGTATGGCTTCATCTTGATGGCCTCAAGGAGCCCCAAACCATGTTGCTCATGGCTATGATGCCTAAAATGCCACAAAGTACTGGTTATATTATACATAAGGAATAATAATAACAGAGGTGTATATAATTAAAAAGGAATCAATATAATAAACATGAATAAACAACGCCAATTTCACGCACAATGGCAGGTCCAAAGATCCACCCATCAGCTGAAAAAATGAATCAGGATCACTATATTCTTGCATGTTGATTTCAGTCACCATCTGTGCCTCGTCATCAGTACCAAAGAGCTCAGCAAGACCTTTTACGAGATCTGCTTTACCAACACATGTGAGACCCAAGAATAGAAAAGACTTGACAGGATGATGCGGCAAACTATGAGGTGCATCAATAGAGCTCCATACAGCCTCTGCTACAACATCAATTGCCTGATATTTTCCCTCCAAATTACCATATAATATTGTTCGAAGACCCTCCAACCTACCGCTAGCCCTTTCACCACCCTGCTCTCTATAACTAGATTCTGCTTCTTCATTCAAGAAATTCACTGGTGCCTAAGAAATATATTGGCAAAAGATCAATGAGAAGTAAAATTCAATTAAATCCATTCATTCATTGATGAAAAAGAAGATAAGATGAAGATATCTACCAATTTATCATCATTGCACACTAAGTTGTTTTTAGCTGTATTTATGAGACCATCCACCTTATCACCCAAATGACGAACTGCCAGAGTAATATCATTTGGATCGGCTCTATTTTGTGAATCCAGTGTAGTTATCAATTCAAGGTATGCTTTCCATAAAGTGTAAAAATTGTTGACATATTCCTTCTCTTTCAAGTACACACGTCTCAATTCTTTTAAAGATTCTTTGAACCGGCTGGAAATATCATCGCCCAATGGAAATCTTCTGTTCTCCTTTCTGTAAGACAACTCATCCGTTCCCGTAAGGGAATCAATATAAATTGTTGAGTTAGCATTTATTTTGTTCTCAGATACCATCTCAGAAAGCACAGGATCAACATTCTTCTCTAGCCAAATCTTCAAACCTTCTACGCCTAACTGTTACAAAATTAGAAGCTAGTAAACCTGTCCATTAGGTTAAAAATCTACAGAGAGTAAGGAGTTGTGGAAAGAAGTGATCGATGGTAATGAGTTATAATTCTAGCATGCTTGTATTGCAATGCTACGACGGGCAGAGATTTTAAATTGATGAAGAAAATGCAGGTGAGAAAAACAATCAAATATGAATGTTAACAGAAAAAAACAGAAGGCAAGAAACTAATTTTATTAAAGAAAACGTTAAGAAAACAATTCACTTGGTAAGTTAGAGGAAGCCAAAAAAAGAAGTTGCAAACAAGATGCGTAGCACTTCTTGAAATTGTCTACTTATAGTCACAGGTAGCAAATCCTATTGGAACATAATTTTCCTGTTTCTGGGGCAACGGAGGTTGTCCCCACAGCCTTCAGGGGTTGAATTATGTGCTTCAGATACCCATATTCACCCCCAAAACAAATCATCTTTCAACAGATATCTGCTTAGGAGCAGATGAGAAAACAGAAAAGAGCCAAAAGAAACAAAATGAAAAGAAAACTGTAAGTAATTGGGTAACAATTTACTTTATGAAGTACGAACAAGGGGAAACAGATGAGGAGTGGACTTAAATCAAGGAACAAAAAGATGAAGGGAGATATAGTCTACGAAGAGAAATAATAGCCACTAATTCCATTGTGGTTTCTTTGCTTCTCCTTGATTCCTTGTAAGATTGATCACATGCACAATTGTTTTACTAGTATGAATTCATTGGTACATAATCATTTGACCTCTTAAAATCTTGTTGGAAAAAATAAAAATGGTTCCCCTAGTTAATCTTCAATTAAAATTACAAATTCATTCAATACCTTTTTCATGGAGAAAATTATTACCTAACTTTTACAATATTTGGCTCCCATTTTATACTTAGGCTCCATTTGTTTGGATGTAAAATATTTTTTTATATTTTGATGTTGGTTGTCATAAAATTTTCAAAAGAAAAAAAAAATTGAAATCTTACAAAAATAATTTACTCATCAATTTTCGACAAGTTATTTTATACGCCCTGCCCAATGAACTCGACCTCAACCTCAAATAGACCTTTGCCAAAAATCGAAAAAGTACAAATAAAAATATATATTACCTAAAAAAGGCTCCGAAAAAAATATTTAACGCCGAAACAAACAGAGCCTTAATTGACAGGAATTCAAAAGATATATATACATATATGTGGGTACATATATATGTATAAATACAGATGCATGAACACCACATGAAAATCCAACAGTGATAACTAAACTGGACTGTCAAATATGCCAAAGCAATCAAATCCTTGGTTTAGCCCAAAGACACAAAAGCATGCACCCTATAATAAAGTAGAGCCACAATGATGCATCTCAGGATGTCTTTTGCATAACAAACAAATAGCAATAGAGAACACTAAGCTCTTCCACTGTAAGCTAATGTTCTTTTAACCAAAACTATCAAGATCCACTGAATTTGGAAGGAACAAGACCCCAAGCAGGATTACCAAGCATAGTTTTGCTTAAGGTAGTTCATCTTAGGTCAAATCAAAGGATTGCAAGACTATATCCTTTAACCGAAATATCAACATTCACAAGAAGGAGATTAAATAAAAAGATACTTACTGTTAAACAAGAAGACTTAAAAATGATACTTCTTAATGTAGCATGCGATGGGTAAACAATGAGATCATATTTCCCTATGTGATATGCTCTTTCCCTAATCTTAATCCTCGCAATTGCATTGAGATGTGGCAGGGAAAGGCTATTGAAAACGATAACATCATCCAAAAGTTCAAGCAATTCACCTTTGAACCTCTTTTTTGCCTGCAAAAGATGCAGCACAAAGTTAGTCACCACGTGTAGTTAAGGCTAAAAAAAGAAAAAAGAAAAGACCACGAGAAAATAAGTAGGAAGCTCCTAATACCAAGCATACATTTACAATAAAACTGACCAATCTCACAGTGTCACTCTTCCTACCACATCTTACCTCTCCGAGAACAGGGAGGCAACCACAAGCACGTTCCCCTTTCCAAATAGCATGAACATAGAACCCATACATGGTACAAGTTGTGCAACTTGGAACCTTCTCCAAACAATTGCAGAGCCAATGCTGGAATAAACCCTTTCCAACATCTGAAGTCATGATAACCAATGATTTGGTGAAGTCAACTTCATTTCCCTGTCTGTCTATTAGACTACCATGTCTCAAGATGTCAAGAAGAATGTCAATGGCATAGTTATTGACCTTGTCAACATTGTCAAACAAAAGAACACAAAAAGGCCTATTATTAACAGCCTCTATAAGCTTCCCACCCACCCCATGCCCCTCAAGGTTGTATCCACTGAAAACAATAAAAACAAAAAATAAAGCAATATAATTGTATAGAAGTAAACAGATCAGTCAGCACAGAGAACATTACCTGGAGCGAATACCAAGAATGCATGAGTCACATCCAACGGAATGTAAATCCCTGTATTCTGACATGTCGAATCTTATCACTGCGTCTCTGCTGTCAAACATGTGCCACACAAGTTCGCCAACAAGCGCTTTTGACCTGCTATGACAAGGACCCAGGAAGAGAAATGATCCAATGGGACGGCGCCTACTTCCATCATGCCTAGACATCAACAAAACACTGGAGATTTTTTCAATAACATGATTATGTTCAACCAACAGTTCACTCGGATCGTGTTAAAGTGTCACCAATGGTGGCTTATAATTAAACAGAATCCAAGAAACAGGAACGCCAGTCACAAGGCTTGCTACCTACACAGAAGACATGGTAAAACCAAAATTTATCACAATTATATCATAACATTAGGAAACCACGCAAAGCCTAGACAACCCAAGGCCTACGCTGAAATGGACCAAAGCATATGCACCTCTGCAATCCTACGTAAATGAACAGTTAAGGCGAACTTGAAGTTTTCACTAGTTGATTGAAAGAGTTTAGTCATAGTGTCACAATTTTTTAAACTCTTCAGAAGAGGGAACCATCTCCTGCGCTGATTCTAAATCCAGATGTTGCAGTAGCTCCATATGCACCTGTTTCAACATGCAAATCTCCACAAACCTTTGTCTTGCTGTCTCCTGAAACTGCTTCCACTGCTTCAAATATCTATCCCATATCACTTCTGCATATTTATTTTCTATCTCCAGCTGAAGCAGAGTCATGCATATAAAATCAATTATATTAACTAGAGTTTGCTTACGCTTAATTTCTAAGAAATGAGGGGTAACGTTCGGAAAAAATGACAGCTAGCATGTACTTACATAGAATAAAAATTTGGCTGGTATGATCCTTCTCTTTTTTAATTTCATTCAATTCAACACGTGAGCGATAGAGCATATATCCAAATTTATCCAAACAAGTCTCCTTCGCATCGACACTTGTGACAAGCTTATGTCTCAGTCTCTCACAGGCTTTTTCCAGCACCTCAAGTGCCTTCTTTTGTAGGATCACCACTTGGTTATTATCAACTCCTCCTCCTCCTCCATTGGACAATAAAGCTGAACGACGATGAGGAGGATGAGTAAGAAGACGAGAAGGAGGAAGAGCAGGAGGAGGAGAAGAAGACAATGATGAGAATCAATGTTAGCCCACTCAAAATCAGAGCACCTCCTAGCTATGCTGTATGCTTGCACCACAGCTCACATCAATGTGGACACCATACTTCCTCTCTAACTTCACCATGTCTTCAGATTTAATCTTGTTTACAAGTCGCTCCATCGTACCTTCCATTTCAACTATGGTCGACATCTACAATAAAAATTCCATGCCAAAAACATAACTTAAAGTCAGACTTGTTACATCAAAAGGACTAAACTTTCAGTTTGATCATTACGAATGATGTTTTCTTTCTCTTAATTGAGTTGTTAACATGGTTCTCTAAATGCCAGCCAGAAGCAGATCAATTGAAGTCTCAGACGCGTCACAACAAAAGAACTACAATTTAAGTTAAACCAGGGTGAACGAATTTTCTTGTATCTTAATTGAGTTGTTAAGATGGTTCTCTACATGCCATAAGCAGATAAATTGAAGTCAGACTCAGTACAACATAAACCAAAATTTCAGTTTGACCACTATGAATGAAAAAGTCCAATTTTCTTAGTTTAGTTGTTAAACTTGTTAAGATAGTCCTCTACATTGCATACATATACACCAAACACAAGTAATTAGACTTCAGAATGTCCCAACACCATAGATTTCTTCTCCTATTCAAAATATGAGGGCATATAAATCAGAGAGAAAAAAATACTAATGTTATGTTTGGTGGCCCCGAATTTGTGGTTTGAATTTGAAATCAGAGAAAATTTAGTACAAATTTTGAACTATACTTCCTCCTATCCCAAATCCAAGGCACGGATTCGCTGCTCCCAAGCATAACGAACTCCATTGTATTCAATTAGGAAACATAGTAAGTAAGATGTGAGCGTATAACATATAGAAAGGGATAGGCCCGCAGACTTACATTCACGTGAAGAGGTGGTTTTTAATTTTGAACTCGTGCCCTCTAGGTCTGAACAACTTATTAGAGTGTATATAAATCAAATATAACATTAGAATGAACTAACTGTTCAATAGAGTTTCTACTGGAAATACTCTGAGACTCAGCACAATCAGAAAACGACGTAGAAACCCTAATATCTAAATAAGTACCAGAGACGATGCTGGATAAGAATTACCGATTCGGTGTCCAATGGAGCTGCAGCTATTGGCATTCTTTCGTGAGCCTATAGTCTATGCAGTTCGGTACAGTATCAAATGCGCCGTGTGTATATATATATATATATAACGTTTCTTGCAGAGCCTTCCTTTCTCAGAACTCGATTTGAGGACTGGTCTGGACTTCTCTAGTCTAGTGATCAATATAAAAAAAACACAAATGGTGGACGATCATGATTTGAGAGCGTCTAGACTTCTCTAGTCTAGTGATCAATATAAAAAAAAAACAAATGGTGGACGATCATGATATAGTTGGAGATTAAGAACTAATATCGGGCTCTGATACTTATAAAAATTACATATAAATGGAGTCAAAGTTCCATATTTACTTAGAGGCTGAGTCAAAGTTTCATATTTCTCTCAAATGGATTGCTGAGGTGGCACATAGTTTTTTACTGTTTAGAAATTGTGGTGCCTAAAATACCCTTTCGCGAAGGTATTACTTTTTCTTCGAAGGTACTACTTTTTTGAACTGAAGGTACTACTTTTTAGCGTCCAGGTACTATGTTTTTTAAACACCCGCGAAGATACTACTTTTTCTCCGAAGGTACTACTTTTTTGAACGGAAGGCACTACTTTTTTAAACTGAACGTACTACTTTTTTATTAGGAAAGGGCATTTTAGGCACCATAATTTTCTAAACAGTAAAAAATCATGTGCCACCTCAACAATCCATTTTAGAGAAATATGAAATTTTGACTCAGTATCTAAGTAAATATGGAACGTCCTCCGTCCATTTATATGTAATTTTCCCTAATTATAATGGGAGCATGTTTTATCAAAAGTGATATTTTGTCGATATATTTTATAATTATAAATAAGGCAACTTTTCATAAAATTCTCTTACTAAAAAAAACTTCGCAAATAATTGGTCATTACTAAGATAATATAACAAATTAAAATGCATGGGAATTCTATTTGAGAAAATTATCACGAAGGTGTTCTCATTGGTTTACCTATATTTAAATAAGATCGTTATAAAATCTTACAATGAATAAAGGATCAGTTTAGGTGTTGTCATTGATCTATCAATATTCGAATAAGATAACATAACGGAATTTTATATGGTCTAAGTAAATTATAAAATAATATTAAAAAAAAAACATAACAAATTGAACGATGTTGTTATTTATCATTATTACTATTCTTATCTTAATTTCATATAATTAATATTATTATTTGTTTTTTTAATTTTTTTTATACTACATATCATTTTACATTCTTTATTTAACTTTATTAGAATCAATTTTAATAACTGAATTCTACTTTACTTTTATGGATCTTCTCACTTTTCTAATTTTTATTTTCATTAGCAAGAAATTTAATACATCATTCATATATTCATTTGTTGTCTTTTTAGGACTCAAAGTCTACCATCTCTACTTTAGCAGGGAGAACGTAGGCCCTCTCATTTTCTTATTACATTTGACTGATTTATGTGAGTTAAAATTAATGTTTTCAATATTCTTAAAGTCGTGATAAAATAGTCTTTAGACTCTTTACTCACATAATATTAGATACGAACTTCCTATCATTTATTCAAATAATTTTGATTTTAATTTTATTTGAGTAATGCTTTTAATGTCTAAACACACTAACTCTTCAATAAATTGAAATAAATATTAAATAATTCATTTGATTTTTACGGATATAAAAATATTGTCTTGTCCTAATGATTTATTATAGAATGCTCTAGCATTATTATTTGAATAAAACTAAAAATAAAATGAAACACAAATAAAATTAAAATTATTTTTATTTATTTATTTATTTTTTGAATACTACTAGTATAGGAGGGTATGAATGTCATCTTATTTTTATAATACGTACTCATCTTTATTGTTGTGTCGGCGTCGGCGTCGGCGTTTTTGTCGCAGTAAACAATTCGGAGTCGCTTGTCTCCGCGACTTCAACGCTGTGCCGTGCGTGGTCAATCGACTGGTAATTTTCTTATTCTGTGTTGTGATTTTGCTGAGTCTCAGTTTTTATTTTTATTTTTTATTATTTTTTTTAGAGCAGAAATGGTATTTGTTTGTTTCTTCTATCAATGGAGGTTGGTTTGATTTTCTTGTTTATTCGATCGAGGTTTTATTTATTTTAATCTTCCCTTAACAACTTCTCTTCATCATAAGCATGTATCCTTTTCTATCTAGTTTCATGTATGTGTGATTTCTGTTTGATGATGGAATAGATGCCAAGTTTAGATCTTCTTGGGTGCAAACAATTCCACTTGAGTGGGGACGGAGTGAGTATTAATTAGGGAAAAAAAATGCCAAAGTTTAGAAGTTGGGCTAGGGTTTTGTTCTGTTTCTGTTATATATACAATCACATATGTACTACTATACGTTATATGCTATATCTATTATGTTTATATTTATATGTTTTATGTTCATATCCTACCCTACTTTTTTGCTTCTAATGAAAACAATGGAGTCTACTTTTGAAATTGAGTCTATTTTTGCTATTTTTGAGAGCACTAAATCGGCCCCTTGATTTAGAATTGGAATTGGAGGAATTAAAAAGTAAAATTAAATTTCCTCCAAATCCAAGGCTCCAATTCAGTGCTCGCAAATGTGTATATTTTTCTCTATTTTGCTGAATTATGTGATTTATGAATAGAGTGCATCAAGTTTTGTTTCTGCATTAGACATTGCTAAATTGCAACACAAAGATTTTTTGTGGAAGCCTATTTTTGATTGATTTGGTGTAGATGTATGGGATGTTTAAGTTATAGTGTTTTTGATGGAACTGTTCTTGTGAAGTCTCACTTCAATTGTTTGTCTCTGGCGTGGAACTGATATTGTAGGATTTCACAAAAAATGGATATGGATATGGAGTGGATGATAGCGTGAGTTGTTCGCAAGGTTCAATTAAGAGAGGTGGTGAAGTTAGAGATGGCTCATGGTGTTTACATTTACGGGGAAGCTGTTGTGCTAGCCTGTGACATTGTTGGGAGAGACTCTGATGTTCAGCGGGCTTACATTGATTCATCATCTTCGTCGTCATCACCATCATATTCTTCTTCTTATTCTTCTTCTTCTTCTCATTTAGCTTCGTCTTTCAATTGTAAGGGAGGACTTGTTAACAACCTAGAGGTAATGCTGCAAAAGAAGGCAGTTTAGCTGCTCGAGAAAGCCTGTGAAAGATTGAGGCACACCTTGTCACAAATGTGGATGAGGCTTCCATAGACATGGCTGAATATATGCTGGATAGCCCGCGTGTTGAATTGAATGAAATTAGGAAAGAGAAGGATCATGTCAGCCAAATTTGGATTCCTCGTGTATGTACCCAGTTGCTGTGCTTTTTCTCCCCCCTTTTTTTTGGCTAGACCACTCATTATTTTGAATTAGTATGAGCAAACTTAAAATTAATGTGGTCGGATTTATCTGCGTGCCCATTTTTTTCAGGTAGAGATGGAATTTAAACTTCTAAATTTTGGATGATGTTAGTGTTTTGGATATGTGGAAGGAGACACTGGCATTCCAGCAAATTCCACAAAGAAGGTTGGAGGATATGGACATGTTGAAACGGGTGCACAGAGAGCTTCTCCAACGTCTTGAATTAGAAGCAGCGCAGAAGAAGGTTCCCTCTTCTGAAGAGTTTCAAAAACTTGGTGCCATTTTGACTGACCTCCTATGAAAGTGCCGTGAAATTTTCAAGCAGAACTTAGTTGTTGGCTCAGATACGATAGCAAAGGTGCATATGCTTGTGTCTTTTTCAGCCCCGGCCACCTTTGGCCTTCGCTAGGCTACATTTTCTGTTATTTCCTCATGTTATGATAAAATTGAAGAACGGATTCTGATTTTACCATGGCTGCTGGTGTAGGTGGCGAGCCCTGTGACTGGCATTCCTGTTTCTTGGCTTCTTAACTCTTTCAAGCCGCCGTTGGAGCCTCAAAGCAAAGTTGGCCTACAGTCTGGTTGGACAAGATCATGTCATCAATGCAATCACCAGTGCCTCGTTAAGGCCTAGGCCCGATGGAAGTGCACCTCATCCGATTGGATCATTTCTCTTCCTGTGCTCTCATCTTGGGACTTCAAATCTTTTTGAAACTCTTGCCAAGAACATTTTTGACAGCAAAGACCTGGTAATAAGATTCGACATGTCAGAATATAGCGATTTGCATTCTGTCCAGTGTGACTCATTCTTCCTCAATGTACGCTCAAGGTAGCTTAACTCGGGAATTCACTCTATGCCGACCAATTTCTTATTTTTTGAAAATTATGCTTAAATGGCTTTATTCTTTATTGTTTTCAAAGACTACAACCATGAGGAGCATGGGGTGGGTGGGAAGCTTATAGAGGCTGTGAAGAATAGGCCGTACTGTGTTATTTTGTTTGAGAATGTTGACAAAGCCAATAACTACGCTATTACCATTATTCTTGATATCTTAAGACACGGTGGACTAATTGACAGTCAGGGAAATGTAGTTGACTTCACCAAAACATTGATAATCATGACTTCAGATGTTGGCAAGAATAAGTTACGGCATTCATTTTTGTGATTGTTTGTGGAAGTTTCCAGATCGCCCCATGAAGGATTGGCATCAAGTCTTGACGAACGAACATGTTTGTGGTTTCATCCCTGTTTTGAAAGAGGTAAGATGAGATAGGAAAATAGAGGAACTGAAGATTAATTTGTTTTATTTTGATGGGCATGCTCAGGGCTTCCTATTTATTTATTTTGCTTATATATTGCTTTTTATCTTTTTATGCTATACACCTTCTGCAGGCAAAAAAAAGAGGTTAAAAAATGAGCTGCTTGAACAACTGGATGATGTTATCGTTTTCAATGATCTCTCCTGTTGCAGTTCAATGCTATTGCAAGGCTCAAACTCCTAAATTTAGCAAATTCTGTGAAACAAAATTGCCTCATTGTATACCCTTCTGAAGCTGCATTAAGAAGTATCACTGTTAAATCTTCTTGTACAACAGTAAGTATCTTTCTAATTATTCTCCTTATGAATGTTGATCTTTTGGTTACAAGGAAGATACAGTTTTGCAATCCTTTTGTGTGAGTTATTCCTCCTGGAAAGCCTAGGCTTGGTATCGTTTCGAACCTTGATCCTTCCGAACTGAGTTAAATGTTGATCTTTTGTCATAAAAAACAAACACTGGTCCAACCTATCAAAAACAAAAAGAAAAGAAAAGAACACCTGGTCCTGCATTTTTTATGCATGCCGAGATGAGCCTTCTCTAGTAAGATGATGTTTTGGTTCTAAGTTGCATTATCAAAACACTTGACTAAATAAGCAGTGAATAAGTGTTGAATCTGTTCACTTGGGTTATCAAACAACACGTTAGAGTTTAGGTTCATCTTTATCAATTGCTGCACCACTGTTAAAATCTACATTTGTGTACTCAAGGTCTTTTACAGAAAAAAAATGCTTAGTGTTCTCTATAGCTATTTGTTAATCAAAAGACTTCTTTAGAGACATTATTATGGCTCGACTTTTTTACAGAGTGCATGCTTTGTTGTCAAGCAATTGACATTGGAGAAAGCCTTTTTTTTTTTGCGGGAAAAGATCGATAGTGTTTTAATTTTTGGATGCTATGCTATTTGAAGCTTCTTGTCAACTTACATAGTGAAGGATGGATGAGAATTTGAGCTTGAGAAACACTAAATAGGTTCACAAGCTCATTGTGGATATTTAATGGTGCATTCGGCTAACCGTTTGAAGGCCTTCATAAGTGCGCCCATATTGAATTTTGGCCTTGGAAACATAATTGTTGGATCAGTTTTGACCATCTAACATTTGTTTGCATTGTAAATTTATCACTAGATTGAATTCTTAATTAACGCTTTATTTTCTCAAATATAAGACTAAGACATGTCTCTCGTTTTTTATTTATTTTAACATTTTCTATTGTTTAGTTTAGTTATCAGCTAAAAGTTTTAACTCCATTCATGTTTGAAACTACTTTTTATTACTACTCTTGGTGTAGAACTTCAAGAACAGCCCTAAGTAGCTAAAACTTACAGAATTCAGTGGCTGAAAGTAGGGATGGCAACGGGGCGGATATGGCACAGGTTTGCCTAAACCCATGACCGCCCCGTTTAATTATTGACAATCACATACCCGACCTGCACCCGGAACAGGCTGAAATCTCATAGTCCATCCCCGCCACGCTTGGAAATGATGGTACCCGTGCCCACCCCGCCGAGGCATTTTTTTTAATTGTGGCCTTAAAACTCACACCACTGATCTTTGACGGTAGAAAAGAATGGAGGCTTCCTGAACATAATCAAATCCACACTACTGATTAATGTGGCAATAGATTTTTAGATTATTACCAATCAGAATATTTTTTTTTTTGATAAGTGCCAATCAGATTATTACCAATCGTCTTTATCATCAAATTCATATATTGCCCTGTACCTTGAAAATTTAGAGCATCTGTTCTTAGATTCTTTCTTATTCCATATCTACTAGCTATAGATCATCTGATATGTTTTCTTCAATAATCATCTGATATCTACTAGGAATCCTGACCTTGTTTCGTGGGTTTGACGAAAGAGGCGAAGAGTGAGGGGGCCATCTGAGAGAGACGAAAAGATCTTACCAGGGACGATGAAGTCGAATTGCCGATCTCTTAGTTGTCCGGAGAGTGGTGACTGCTTGAGGGTTTGGTCTTTGGTGACTTGCAAGAGTTTTCGAGATTGAGATGTGCCACCGTGAGTGATTGTTTTGTGGTGAGGTGAGGGACTGGACTTGGGGTACTTTAGGTTACAAGTTTTAACTTACATATATATAATAATAATAAAGAGTATATATATGGCGGGGCGGGCGGGGTTTTATCAAGCCCCGTCCCTGCCCCGTAACCTGAGACTGGTTTTCTTTTCTCCCCTATACCCTCCCCTACAGGGCATAAACCATTCCCACACTTGTGAAATTAGGGGCGGGATGGGGCGGTTCAAATTGCCTTCCCTAGCCGAGAGTTCAAACAAAAAGGGCTGAAATTTGGAGGTTTGATTGTAGAAATGCAGAGAAATCAAGGAGAGAAGAAATAGAATAAGAGCACCCTATTGGAATCACACCAACAGGTCTAGGCATCACACCTAGCGAAGGTCTCACACCTTCATATTTTGTGAATAACTCACAAAGAAAGTTCATAAGATATTTTTATTCATTCATTCACCGATCAGCTAAGCTTACACTACATTTATTTATAGGATTCTGCTCATGCCTCTTAGAATAACATGGAGCTTAACTTGTGACTTTTGATCTTATCTCATAATTGAAGAAATCAATAAACTTGCAACTCTTCCAATTCCTAACCCATGACTTAAAAACAAATAAAAACTGCCTTATTTGCATCATAATGCCCACTAAACTCATAAATGATGCAACTTGAAAAAATACCCAATTATTCAAGACTCCAAGTGGATCCACATCATCTAAAACATGCCAAATTGAGTCTTAGAATCCTCCTTTCCGCACCTTTTGTACACATTTAAAGATTGCTGCCATTGATCTCCATCAACTCTATTCCTGGGATTCATTTTCCTGATGGAAGCCGAGGGCGAAGTTTCCCAACATCCATCTATAGGATTTGTAAAGTTCTCATACTTAAACAATCATGTAGATGTTGCAACTTACTAGTTTTTATATGTACACATATGTAGGCCCAAATATTTGTATATATAAATGCACACACATGCATCTATATTTAAAAAGGAGCATAGGTACATGGAATTGAAGTTTCATAAATATATCTCTATAACAACAGCAAAAACCAAAGCCTTTCCCCAATTATTTCGGATCGGCTACATGAATCCTATGTTTCCATTCTACCCTATCAAAGGCCATGGCCTCAATCAAACTATAATATTTCTTATTTTTATTTTTCTGCTGGGCCCACAAAGCACTAACTTATTACATTGTTATATCATCTTTTGGCTGATCATTTTTCCCCCAAAAATCGTGACCAAGCTTTCTCTCACTACCAGAACTCTCTATCTCTCTATATCTACATCATTAAGGCCTTGATTTCTCTCTCGTTTTTGAGAGATTTTTTGGTGCTGTTTGCGGCGAAACGGAAAGCTCGGCGAGATTTTCAAGTTGATGTAAGCAATTTCATCTTTGGCCAACCAGAGAATTTTCAAAAATTGGGCTTGGAATTAGGGTTTTTGCATCTAAGTGAGGTAGGGGTGCTCTAATTCATGTTTTCTTTGATCTTTTGTGAATTTTCCCCCTTTAATTTGATTATAAGCATGTTTAATTTTAGCAATTTTGCCTATATTGTTATGATTGTATGTAACTAAGGTGATGGATGTATTATATGTGTTAATTGAACCTATGATTATGATTATATACTTGGTGGTGAAGATACATGCTTAGTATTGATATTTTAGATGCCCCATGATTTTTAATTGTTAAGAAAAGTAATGTTGAAGTTATGAAAATAAATATTATGATTTTTCCTTAATAATGTGATCGTGATTTAGATGGAATGTATTGGATTTATTTTAAATTTTTCTTGAAAAATTGCCATGATGCTAGATATATGATGTGTATCTATATGTGTGTTATGTGTAAATAATATATGTGCGTATGATTTGTTGATTGGATATGGAAAGCATGCTTTTGTGATTATGTTGAATTAAAGCATGCTATAAATTCATGAGAAAATTATTCTTTATTATGAAATGTTGTTAAGGTTTAATGATGTGAAAATTATGGTAAATTGTGAAGCATGAAGTATTCATGCATCTATTGGGAAAGAAAAAAAAAAAGAAAAGGGAAAAGTATTTTTTTTAAAACCAATGAAATTGTTTTAGGGAAACGTTTTCGAAAGTGTTTGTGAAAACCGGACGCCTAGGAGGCGCTTAGTGGTCCGTGGTGTTAGTGTGATCTAGAGGGGGTTAGAGAGAGACTCTAGTGTGGTTGAGCTACCCAGACGACGCTATGGAGGTGCCATGTGGTTGAGGAAAACTAGCCAACCCCTCTCTCGTGATGCCTTGGAGGTGCCTTGGGTCGGATTATACTAACAATTTGGAAGTTGAAACGGAAATGTTTCGGAAATGGGGAGCGACATGAGCATGGCATTGCACTTCATTGGCATACATGATGAATTTGTGACTTGGATGACATTTGTGTTTATATTGGATGTTGTGGTTATGGTTTACATCCCCGGTACAATATGATCCCGTTCTCTTGTCTTTTATTCTATACGTAGATTCACGGGGTCATAAGAGGTGTGTCTTAGACACTTCCTACTAAGCTTAAGCTCACTCCATTATTAACATTTTTCAAGATACGGAAGGGAAGTGGCGGACGATGCTTCTCCACAGGTTTTGACGGGTTAGTGAACTGTTTTTGACATATTTTATGGCTATGATCCCATTATTATTATTATTATTATTAATCGTATTATGTATCGACATAGGAAACGATGTTAGTGCCCTTAGTTGACCTCGGGTTCGGATAAGGACCCGGTTAGCGATTTGGACCCTCGGGTTCGGGTCGTTACACAAACCGCATGATACTATATTCTTCCTTACGAACTCTAAGGCCATTCTGCTCTATATAGATGGACATAAATAGCCACGTGTCACATTTACTTTTTAGAGAAGCATGCAAACATACGTTGGTGTGTGTTACGACAAATGTTAATTAATTGACATGTTGTCTGCACATGCATAGGTACATGTACACACGCTGCTCATGAGTCTGTTCATGGATTTATACGTCCATATGTATATGTGTACAATATATACATCATTTGAATACCTGCAGATTAAGTTTACAACTGCAGGCATACAATGGAGAAGTAGGAAAAATAGTGCTTTCATGTAAATGAGTTCTGAATGTATTATAATCTGGACTGAAAGTTATGACAATCTAGCAGAATTATCTATAATTTGTTCCAACAAAATTCTAAAAAGTAAATTATTTGTGTCTAATAAATTGGTAGTAGGATAACTGATAGCCGAGATATGATAGGCTAGAATCATGGGATTTCATTTTATTTAAAAATATGTCCAGGCATAGAATATGCAATGATTTTATTCAGTTTCCTTTCTTGTAATATTAACATGTTCTCTTTTTAGTATATAAATACCAGAGCCGTGAATGAGTGTTTAAGCCTCATTCAAGTCTTTATGTATTATTATTCTCATTCAAGCAATCAAGCCTTTACACATTTCTCTTCTATTCCTTCTATCTTGTGTTTCTTCTATAACAATTGTAGATGTCATCAATCATGAAAGAAATCAAGGAGAAACAAAGAAATTTAAATGGAATTGGTAGCAGTTACTTATTTTTCCTAAAAATTTGGTTCCGTTTAATTTGTTTATCTATTTTGTTTATTTTTATTTGAGGAATTTGGCTCTTTGCTGGGTTTTCATCTCCGTTAACTAGAAAACGTCTTATGCAAAGTGATTTATTTTTGGGAATGATCTCTGGAGGGATTATGGGGATGCCCTCCATTACCACAAAAAATGGAAAAAGAAAAGGACATATGTTGGAGGAAACGTTTCTTACTTATGACTACAATTCAACAATTTTGAGAAGCATAACACGCCTTTTCTGCAATTTCTTTTTGCCATTTTTTTTAACTTACCCAAGTGAATTCCTTTCCTTACTTTCCTTCTAATGAAGTTAATTTCTTGCTTTTCTGTTGATATTTATATTTTGTATTCCACCCCCACCTACATAGTCTTCAACCATCTCACACGTACGTCTGCCCTCTGTAGTACTGCAATGAAAGCATGCTAGAATCACATTCACTACAGTGACATATGCATACAAGTTTTATGTGCTGTTTGATAAAATTGAATTTTAAGGGTTGAATTTTTTTAATTTTTAAGTAATTTGCAAACATAAAATCCGTTAGAAATTGTCTGATTAGTATGGATAACTGAAGACTCGAGCTATTCATTTTATAGTTTACCCTATAATTAATTACATTTGGACAAGGGACCAAAATATCATAGTTGAGCATGCCAGATATTGACACAATCCTATTCCTACCCAACGCTCAATACAAAACCTCTAGCAGTAAATTTGCTACATGATCAATAAATTGATGATGCTAGTGTACACAAAATATGAGAAGCAGAACTACAATTATATGTGTGATTCATCATATGATTGGCTTTTCTAAAGTATTTAAATGAAGTTTGGTTAAATGACGTAAGTATCATAATTCAACATGCCAAAAATCAACACAAACCTACCCAACATTCAATACAAAACCTCTTGCTGTAAACTTATTATATGATCAATAAATCACATTACTGTGCAGTGTGCACAATATCAGAATGTATGATTTATTGTTACAATTGGCACTGTTAACCTGTAATATTGTAACTGGATTATTACTTCTAGAATTGCATTAGCCTATTAAAAAGCAAAAAAGGAAAAAAGCTATTGTATTGAGATTTTATTTATTTTTTCCTTTTGTTTTAAAACAAAAGGGAAAAATATGAAAGAATAGTGAATAGTTGGATACAAGATACCTAACAAGAGTTTGTAAAAAGCAATTAGGCATACTTATTAAGGAATTTAGAACAGAAGTGTATCTAAGAACCTGTTGAACTAAGGATGTAGAATATATATACATATAATATTCAGAAAACATATTTTTTGCTCTTCGGATTTGAACCCCTGTTTACATGTTTGATAGCCCGAGCATTTTACTGCTGCACTAGACAATGGCCCCAAGAGTTTTCCAAGACTCATGAACCACGCTTTGTACTTGAATTTATTCTAAGGAGCACAGACACTCCTCTAAGGGGTGTTGTGGGGCATTGGACGTGGACACATGTGGGAGATGCCCTGGAACTTACATACTACCTCCGTTCCACTTTAAATATTGGCTTCGGGAACCGTGACTCACAATTATGAGTCACCGTTCCCGAAGCCGACATTTAAAGTGGGACAGCGGGAGTATATTTTTGCCTGGTTGAACACGGTTGGGACATGGTGGAGACATGTCGAGAACACTTTTGTGACAAATTGGGGTTTTTTTTGTTGTTGCAATTATTATTATTATTATGAAAAAGGTGTTCTAATGCAATTGTAAAACATAGTATGGGTTAGGAGAAAAATTAATATAAGGTTTTAGAAAACAAAACAATTATTTAGCTTTAAGCTCCAAATTAGTGATTAAAATTGTGATAATGTTGGTAAAATGAACAAAAATCAATTATATATTAATATTGTGATACATTGTTATTTTATTGATGTATCACAATGTCCATATTGTGTCGTAGTTGTGTCCATGTTTCATTGGTCCCATCCTAATACTTTTGCGTGAATCATGCAGACGCATGTTTATAGGATCAGTGCCCTTTGATTAGGGTGGTATATTGAGGAAAAAATAGTTAACAAAGAGGGTTAATAAGGGTCTTTCTATTTCTTATACATTATAAGACTCTTTTCACGTAGCACATTCAGCTTTTAGTGATAAGTGAAGCCCCTATCAATTAAAATTTAGAACTTTTTTGTGGAATTTGTTTGTTTAAGTGATACCTAAATAACATTATCAAACACACAATTGATCGAGAAACCACTTAATTTATTCATTTTTAAGTACTTAATTGGATTATCAAACATCTTATAAATATTTAGAGTTCTAGTTCACTTTCCTTTCTGTAGGTGTTTAATCTAATGGACAAATTTTACTGTCTCCTATCATGTAACAGGTAGGTGGAGCAGCTATGAGGATATGGCTAGAGAAGAATGTTGCTCCTGTGCTTCTTGAGATGCTATCTGAGAACAAAATAAATGCTACACCAACCATTTACATTGATGTCCTTGTTGGAACGGATGAGCTGTCTTACAGAATGGAGAATAGTAGAGGTTTAGTGGGTGATAATGTTTTCAATCGGTTCAAAGAATCTTCAATAGAATTGAGACTTCTGTACTTGAAGGAGAAGGAATATAACGACATGCAACACGTACTGATGACGGGGCACAGATGGTGACTCAATTCAACATGCAAGAATACAGTGATCCTGATTCATTTTTTCAGCTGATGGGTGGAGCCTTTTGCTTCCCATTGTGTGTGAGATTGACATAGTTGTTTGTTCAAATTTATAATATCAATTCTTTTTAATTATGCACACCTTTGTTTGTATTACTCCACATGTATGATTTGAAAAGTACTTTGTGGCATTTTTAGGCATGCTAGCCATGAGTAACATGGTTTGGCGCTCCCTGAGGCCGTTAAGACAAGGCCATATCGCGTTGTCCTCCTTGATCAGGTTGAAAAGGCCCAAGCTTCTGTTTTTAGTGCTCTCCTTTCAGTGCTTGACCATGGTACATGAAGATGTGAAGTTGGACGAGTAGTCAATTTATGTGACACTATTGTGATTGTTATGTCGGATTTGGGAAACAAGCGTATACTTGCCGGCCTTGTTGGACATGCTTCTCAAGATACTGTTCAAGAAGGTGACCTCGAACAGGTGATTAACTAGAAAAGAGCAAAGTTGTACTTCAGGATGGAAGTGATTGTTTGATTTTATAATGTTGTCATATTGTTTGGTGAAAGAATGATTTACTTATTAACGTGGTTTGACCACACTATCGTATATAAATACTCTATGGTATATACATGTATATATTAGCGCATATTACTATATGTAGGTCTATGTTCCTATGTCTGCTTTTATATTTATATGCACCCATGATTGTTTAAGTTGTACTTCTCGATGGAAGTGATTTGAGTCTGAGTTTGATTTTATTTATTTATGAGTATCATACTGTTTGGTAAAAGAGTGCTTAATTTATCCTGGTTTGACCACACTATCATATATAAATAATCTATGTTATATACATATACATATACGTCTATAGGTGGGCATATGTGTATATGTCTGCTTCTATATATATTTGTGTCCATGATTGTTCATGTAAACATCATGTCCATAGACGCCACCATATGAACCCATTTATATATACAGGAGTCTATGTGCTTACAAAAACAATTAATTAATTTATCATGGTTTCCCCCCACTACAATACTAATATACTATATATTGATACATAGCCTTATACAACATTATACATACATGTATGTATATGGAATCCTATATGTACAGATGTATGCGTGTAAATTTGCACCTATTGTTTATATATATAGTCACTGACATACATTATGCATTCATATATATATGAATACATTGGTCTAGTCTGCTTGGATGGGTTTATATTCTAAAAAGACAATTTATAAGGAAGAAGGAGCATTTAGATTTATGCCTAAAATGTACTTACAGGAAGGACAAAAGAATGCTATACTTAATTTATCCAAGTTTGACCACACTACCATATAATACATAAATGTATAAATAGACCAATATCTACATATATGTATCTATACGTGCATCTATATATATTTGCCCATAAATACATATATGCACCCATATAATTTTTTGTGGATACATCATTTATACAGACATACCATATGCACATATTGGTCTATATGCTCAAAATTACTCTTTATATGCACTTATTTAGCTGTATTGATGCCTATATCTGACATGTGCCTTTATGTATATAGACTTGTATGTACCATGAATGCTTTCATATGTGCCTGCAACTGATTCACATACATTCAAATGTATGCCTCTACATATATCTATATACACACAGAAACCTAATTATGCTGATGGCATGCACTTCAATATATGCACACACTTGTATATGAATGTGCAGTACATGAGCCTGTAGGCCTGTACGTGTGTGTATTTCAGGTGCACTTTGAGGAAACATATTTCCATATTGTGTTGAAGTCACGTTTCAGAAGATGCTTAATCCATAACTTTCTGCTTACAAAAATTTGGCTGGACTAAAAAAGAAATTACATGGTGAATCGTTTGTACTTGCACTTGACCAAGCTTGCCATTTGTTTCTTGATGGTCATCACTTTCTTTGGTTGTGTCAGGGAGGAAGACTTTTCAGATTTGAGTTGCTGAATCAGATAGATGAGATTGTTATATTTAATCCATTCGCTCGTGAGCAGCTGAGAAAATTTTCCAGGCTACCTTTGGGGGCTGGTAGTCATCTAGAAATGGGATCATATACTCTATTTCCATCAGCACTCTCCTCTCTGTTTTCAAGGTTCAGCGATCCAGTAAGTATTCATTCGCATTGAACCTTGTATCTTTGATTTTGTTTTTGTACTTAGTTTCATTTAATTTCTTGCCATTTTGGTTGTGTGAACAGCAGGCTGAATTATTTGTAATTTTGTTTTTAGTTTGTTGAAAGGACAAAAGCCGAGTTCGTAGTGTTATCCCAACTATCAAAGAGGCTGATTGGGAGCTGCAACCTTTGGTGTATTTGGTAGCTACCAAATTTTGCACATATATATATATATATACACACCAGCTTTTATTTAGAATTAGGCTTTAGGAGTTGGGATTGAGAAATGTAGAGATGTGTATTGAGACTCTGAAATTGATCTTCCAAGGGTAAGCCCTTGTGTCTTCTCGACCATATTATATAAAATTTTCCACGTTAGCCCAAAAAATAAAAAATAAAAAATCTGAAATTGATCCACCTGTGGTTTCATATTACCTTCTTGTTGATGTTTCTGAAATATTATTTTTATTTCAGGTAAATGAGTCAGTTCATTCTTACCCCTGGAGAAAACAAAAATGTCTTCTTGTGAACTAGTGAAACTTAAATTGTCTGTCTTCAAATTGGTGCTTATAAGATTCAAGTGTAGTTCGTTCATTCTTTATTAAAGTCACAACCTTTGTCTACCCACTAATTATAATTAGTATCCTAGTAATCTTAAGTGTTTCCAGTTAGGTTAATATTCCACACACATATGTATAGGCTCAATTGGAAGAGAAGTTATACTAGCTGAATTAATGGTGCTAATATTTGATACACCTATGGGGAATTCTAGGAGAGAGAATCTTGAAATTTTATCAAAACACTTACAAAATTCTGAAAAATGACATTCGCAAAATATATAATAAAATATTAAAAAGTTTCAGTAATAGTGAAGTAAAATGTGCATGAATTAGTTAACAACTAAAAATATGTAGGAGCGAAACCTCGGATATCCCGGATTATCCAAAAAAAAAAAAAAAAAAAACTAAAAAAACTAAAAATATGTCATAAAATCCTTATTTCAAAATTTCTCAAACTTTATATAATGTTATTATGCTAGTACATATATATGATTAATATTTCTTATTTATTCCCTTGGTCTCAAAATAATTTTTTTTTCTTTTCTTTTCGGACTATTCCAAAATATTCGTCTTACTTAAAAAAGTTTGAACAAGATATTCAGTCTCTTCATCAATACCCTTGAAATTAAAAAAAAAAAAAAAATTCAAACATAATTATACATATTTTCAAACTTGAATTGAAAGAGTAATTTAATAATTTTTAAAAGGGACATGAGATGTTCTTTTGAAAATTTCTACTCTTTAAAAAATATATATATTTTTTAAATAAATTATTATATGATCCCAAATTATTCATCACTTGACACCAAAATAAATTTCTCAAAAATATTTAAACTTTATTAGTTTATTCACTTTTTTACTTAGCTATTAAGCGGTGATTGACTAAAGAGTAAAGACTATTGATTGCAACATGTAATAATTTCTCTCTATTTTAATGACGAAGGGACTAACTGGGATCAAATAGAATATTAAAGTACAAAATTTTGTATTATATGCTGCATTTTTCAAGATGTTTTTTTTTTTAGCACAACATTTTTCAAGGTTGATACACCACACAATGCACTCAAATACTCAATACCCTTTACACACACGCGCACACACACACACAAACTATGTACCTGTACCTGCAGGCTGCAGCTTTAAAAAAAAAAAACCTGCTGGACGCAGCTTTAAAGGTGCTCATTGCATTTCATTTCATCAACACCTTGGTTGGTTGACTGATGGAGCTCTTTCTTTGCATTTTCATTTAAACTGCGACGTCTCAGTTCATTGCCAGATCTCTGAAACCCTAGTTTCATTCTCACTACTTCTCATCTCTCACAGTCTCATTGATCCAACTCACTCCTTCCTCCTCTCACACACACACACCCTCTCCTATACATCAATGGCTTACCAGAACGGAGGTCTTAGGGATTTGCTAAGAGACGACGGCGGTGGTTTTCTTCCGGTGATAGTTCGGGTGATTCTCAACCGACAACACCTACCACACTACAACCTCACCTGCTCCATTTATGAAGCCCCTCCCGCTATAACCCAACCAGATGCGGCAGATGCGGGGAAGTCATCCAAGAAGGATTGTGGAGGTTGACCAGCGCGGAATGTTGTCACAGTTTTCACCCAGAATGTGTGAGAAAAATGAAGACAGAGGTGATGAGCTGTGGGGATTGTGGTGACATTATCAGGATTCCTGCTCTGATTCTAAACTTGGGTGAAAACGGTGAGTGTTCTCAATCTTTAATTCATAACTGTCTTTACATCTACATCTAATTTCTCATATATATATATATATATATATTATTGTTCTTTTTATACAGTAGCTGAGATTGCTGCTCGTTTAGATCAACGCCCACCGATTCCGGCATGATGATGACCTCGCAGAGTAACTTGATGGATAATTTTGTTGTTCACCAAGATTTGAACTCCTGTTCTTCAGTTCTTAATTGCTCACACATTTTTTGTTGTTTTGATATGAGGTTTATATTGTTGATTTGTGGCTTAGGTCTAACTTGTATGTTAATGGATATGGATTTTGGGTTTATGTTTTTGATTTCAAGTACCTCCATGGTTTAGGACGTTAATTTTAGGTTTATAATTTGGATTTTAATTACTCTCAACTGGTTGGTTTGTTTACTCTTCACGATGAAGAAGATGCCTTATCTGGTTGTGCTTTTGTCTTTTGAGCAGTAGCTCCTTCCATATTTATCCATTTTATTGCCCCTAAATTTGTCACTTCTTTGACTACTAATTTATGAATATAGTTGTTACAATTTTCAACTTTATTTGGTAGGCCACATAAATGAACAACAGGGTAAATAAATCATGTACTTTGTCAGTGTGTAATTGCAAAAAAACAGAGTGAAAAATTGTAATAAAGAAAGAAAAAAGTGTTGGTATTGAAAGAAAGATTGGGTGGTTGACTTTTTGCTTTGATTTTGCTTAAATATTGGGAGTTTGTTTGAGATTTTTAGTATGTTTGAATTAAAATCAAATGCATACTTAAACTAATAAAGTACGATTTCAGGACCAAAATTTCTTGTCTTTTTATTGATTAAACTAACAATAGTATATGTGGTTCAATAATGCCCCAATAATTTTGCAGTTAAGACATTTTTTTTTTTTTTTTGATAAACTAGGGTCAAAGAAGAAATAGCCAAGTTTATCATGTTTTTTCTTTCATTGTATCTGGCATTATATGAACTTGTTCAGGTGTTACTGCAACCAGCTTGAACTATTGAACATATATGTATCTTTATATGTGAATGCATTAATTTGCGTAAGTGTGTGCACTAATCGCTCTTGGGGTTTTCATTCTTAGTTGGAGTTTGATCTATTAATTAATTTTCAAATTGCATTATATTAGTATGATCTATCACTTATTGTACTGGTATGTGAATTCAGTTATATTACTTGGAATTCCTTTTAAGGCCTTGTTTGTGGGTTGATTAATTCTTCAAGAATGGTTTTCTGCATTTCAACACCTTTTCTTTGGATGGTGCCAACACAGACTATATTTCTAGCACTAGAATTTAAGATTGGAATTTGTGCTGCCATTTTTTTAATAAAATTTTGGCTTGTGATTTGTGGGTTCTGATTGTTTCTTCATTCTCATTAATTTATTGATTTATGCAATTATGTTTTGAAATTGCCATGAAACTTGCAGGGAGACAAGCATTGGCTTCATGTAAGTAGGAGTTGAAGATGAAGGAATAGCTAGTAGACTTTTGAAAGGTTTCAAGAGAGTTCTCTTTATGGTTTTTTAGATATACGTTTGTAATTTTACTTTATTTTATGAATTGCTGTGCACTTTGTTGCATATGGATTATAGAATTGGTGATATTGTCCAAGATCATATATGCAATACTAAAGAATTTGGCTTCTCTGTTTCAATGAAACCAAATTACAAAGCAAATTGAATGTTGTCTGGTGCTTGGCATGCATTTGTTGTGAACTAGTTTTAAATGGGTCTTTTTATTTTTATTTATTTATTTATTTTTTTATCCTTGTGGGATTGTCTGCATTTGTTATATTTTTGTGAGAATAGTATTTGGTAATAGGGTGGAACTATTGAATGTTCACTAGATGCAGCAGACACCATGGGGACGCATATGGTATCAACTCATTTCTTACAGTATATTATTTGCATTCGGTGTCAACCAAGGGCGGATCCTGGGCTTTGGTGGTCTCAAGCCCACTAAAAAAAATTCTGTTCCTACAGCCATTTATAGCCCAATAAAAAAATTTATTACTAGTATTAGCCCACCAAAATATTTCCGAATCCACCCATGGTGTCAACTTTTCATTTTTGGTGAAATATGCTCCATGATCTCAACTTTTGAGGAGATTATACTCCTTTCATAGGCATTAAATCAATATCTTTGTCCATTTGAAGAGGATGTGGTCCGCCATTGAAGAACCACAAAAAGAAAATACGGATGACCAACAAAATTCATAAAACCAAAGCTCAAATCAAGCAGTTATAGTTATATGTAAAATCTGAGATTTTTTTTTTAAAAAAAAAAAAAGAAAAGAAAAACATATAGAAATATTTTGCCATCCAAATGCATCAATCACCCATACACACACACCAAAAAATAAAAATAAAATAAAATAAAAAACTCTAGATTTCATGACATTAAGTTTTACATTTTATCCAGCAATTTGTAGCTTTTATATATTTCCGTTATGAATGCTTGAGAAAACAGAAGCTTCCACGAGGACAAGATAACAAGAGGACGAGTAAATAAGAAATTAACGGATGTAACTCTAGCTTTTCACTTTGATGGGCTGTGGTGAGATGCAACTCTTGGTATTTCCTCCAAAACCTACAGATAAAGTGTAAAGGAAGTATCCAATAATTTTTAATATAGTTTATGGAATTGAAATATTTCCACCGCTAGCAATGGTAAACTTGATTAGATATATACTAAACAATAATGAATTAAGTCGAATATACACACACATATGTAAGTTTAATTATAACTAGCTCGATGGAAGTAAATTAAGTAGTAGTTTGATCAATCAATTTCTAAAATTATTGCAGTATTTTAGCTTAGCTAGCCCATGGTCGGTTCGCAAATGCCCTACGCACAGTAACTCCCTGTTTGGTAATATTTTCAAAATTTTTTTTTTCCCGTTTGGCAACTCTATTTTTACTTTTCGCATTTCAAAACTTTTGAAAACTAGTTGTCATTTCCTTCACAATTTCTACAACTCCAAAATGAAACTTTGATTTTCAGTTTTGGTTTTCAAATAATGTTAATTATTATTTTATTATTTTTCAAAATTAGAGAAGTATTATTTTATTATTTTTCAATTATACTCGAATAGTAAATAAAATTTTAAAAATATTTTATTATGCTAGATTAGTAAAATTAAAAAAGTTGTTTTATTATTTTTCAATTATACTTGAATAGTAAATAATATTTTATTATTTTTAAATTATTACAAATAGTAAATATAATTAAAAAAATATTTTATTATACTTGAATAATAATATTAAAAATGTTATTTAGTATTTTATTAATTTTCAATTACTCAAATAGTTAATAATATATTATTTTATTAATTTTCTAATATATTCAAATAGTAAATAATTTTTTTAAAAAACTATTTTATTATACTAGAATAGTAAAATAAAAAATATTATTTTATAATTTTATTAAAATTTCTAATTATACGCGAATAGTTAATAACATATTATTTTATTATTTTTCAATTATACTTAAATAGTAAATAAAAGTCATTTAAAAAAAAAAAAATACCAAACATATTTTATCTTTTAAAAAATTCAATAGTAGATGTATGTTACCAAACTGTTTTGGTAACGACAAAAAGAACAGCACAACTTTTCAAAGCTTGTCATTTTCACGAAAATGAAAGCACAACAAAAAATAAAAACTACAACATTACCAAAAAGGACTTAAATCACTCACTTTTGCCATGCAAGCATATATTAGATGAAATATGTTTCTCACTCCGGACCCACAGAACAATCCAAATCATATGAATACTGATTTAAACATATAAAACCCAAAACCCTCCAAATCACCACCACCCATTTTGCTCCACTACCCCCTATCTCTCGAGCTCTTTGGTTTTATTCAGACCCGAACCATACTCCACCACCGCCATGTCTCTAATTAACAAAGACGAATCTTCTCTCACATAGTAGATCTCGATTGCCGAAAATGGTTTAGTTAGGTTTTCTTCCTCTTTGGGTTTTGTAATATAGCGAAACCACGCGCACAAAAGAAATCCACTCTCAGAATTAGGAGTTTCCGATTCACACACACACAACACACACACACTTTCTATATTGGAAATGGATTTAATAATCGGAGGAATCTCGAGTTTACTTGAAGCTTTGCCCATGAAACTACTGCGAGTGGTTCACAATTGGGTCACAAACCAAAACTACCCTATGTGCCTCCCATATGTATTTGATTTTGTCTGGGTGAAGAATATAATTAACCCTTCTGTGCTTCCCCAGTGTCCCTTGTGTTTTTACCCGTGCCTATTCCGGAGGAGCCTGAGGATGAAGACGAGCATGTTCTCTCAATTCCGATCCTGATCTATTAGACGTTGTGTGACTACTTTGGGTTGGTTATCAAAGATGATGCCTGGCAATACACTTCACGAGTGTGTGGGCATCACTTTCACCCAGAATGCATCGAAATCATTCATATTGAAGAAAAACGTTGTGGAACTTGCGCTAAAAAATTTCATGTATACAAAACTTTCCTGCATATAGGGATAAATAGTGAGTGTTCATTTAATGTATCTTCAATTAACATTTCTATATATGTTAAATTTCTTATGTATACTACTTGTTATATAATATACGCAGTAGTTGAAGATCAAGAGCTATTTCAAGAAACACTCGATAGGTATCTTGAACCTATACTCGAGTTGTTGCAGCATATAGTTTGAAGTCACTTAGCTCTTTGTTGAATTGTTGGTGTATTTGGGATCAAATTTTTATATCTTTAATCATTTGTATGAAGAATACTTAGCTCTTTGTTGAATGCTGATTTGGATATATAAAATCCAAAACCTTCCAAATCACCACTACCCCTTTGCTCCCTTACCTCCTCTTTCTCGAGCTCTCTGGTTTTGTTCAGATTCGAACCACACTCCACCACTGCCATGTCTCTAATTAACAAAGACGACTATTCTCTCACATAACAGATATCAACTGTCTCACACACACATACTTGGAAACGGTTTAGTTAGGTTTTCTCCCTTTCTGGTCTTGTAATAGAGCGAAACCACGCACACAAAAGAAATCCAACCTCAAAATTAGGAGCTTCGATTCACACATGCACACTTTCTGTATTGGAAATGGATTTAGTAAACGGAGGAATCCAGGGTTTACTCGAAGCTTTGCTGGCGGAACCACAGCAGTTGGTTAACAATCTGGTCATAAACCCAAAATACCCCATGTGCCTCCCATATGCATTTAATTTTATAAAGGTGAAGAATATAATTAAACCTTCTGAGCTTCCCCAGTGACCCATGTGTTTCTAACCCATGCCAATTCCAGAGGACCCTGAGGACGAAGACGAGCCTGTTATCCCTATCTATTAGATGCTATGTGACTAATGTGTGGTAACTCAAATTTTTAGGGCTTGATTTTATTTTTATTTTTTGAGAGATATTATTTATTTTGGGTTTATTTTGCCTTGGATCAGATTTATTTTTGGGTGAAAGATAGTTTCTTTTATTATTTTATTTGGTATAGTTCATGAGTATCAATTTGACTGATGGTGGCTTGATTTTGTGGAAGTATATAGTTCATATATATATATATAATATGTTGTTGGAGATGCCAGCTGCCAGCCGAAGGTGGGAGAAAGAAGGAAAAAGAGAAATGGTTTTGGAGGGTCCCACTTGAGATATATAATGGGTTTGGTGTGATACCCCCGGATTTTCGAATGCGAGTTGGCCAGGCCCACGCCCGAATACCCGAGGATATCAAAATAAATTGATAATAAACGAACACAGAGTACAAAAGAATAAAGAAGAATAAATAAAATGCTGACAAGAAACTAAAATGATAATCTAATAATAAACCTCAGAATATATTTCCATTAATTAATAAACTCTTCTGATACAACTGATCCTCCAAAATACAACTCGGGAGTCCATACTGTGTGGCCCCTTAGAAAATCCAAACTAAACAAATGACAGCAATAACTGTCTAAATCAGGAAACTGAATCATAAAGGAACTCCTATGTAGCATCGGAAGAATGAAGTAGACTGATCCCTGCTCAGCACGAACAACCTCTACTCCTGACGAACACCTGAAAAATAATGGTGGGTCAGGCCCACAAACAAGTTCTACTCTACTATAGTCCAAGCAGAGATCCGATACACGTATACATCCTAGTCAATCCAATAGTAACTAGTAGTCCGTATATATATATATATATATACACACACTAAATGAACCTCACTAGACTATAGGGTTGTCTCAACCTGAATAGTAGGTAACATGCAAAACGCACATATAGTGGGCATGAATACCTAGACCTACCAGGGTACACAACTACACTATATCTAGCTACAAATCACTGGCGATATACGCACCCTAACCACTGATCCTAAGACTCAAGCTCATATCATGGCACCATACTTATATATATAAAATCTAGTAACCATCCTATCCGGTATAAATTAATCCTCCATAAGTCATTCAACTTGTTCAGCTGACCTAACTTGAATATAAGTAGGACTTAACATTTTAGTTAATCCATTCCTTTATATAATAAATTAATCATCCATAAGTCATTCAACTTGTTCAGCTGACCTAACTTGAATATAAGTAGGACTTAATATTTTAGTTAATCCATTCCCTTATATAAAATAGGTAGGACTTAACTGATAAGTTAATCCGTCCCTAGAATGCCACCGTCTCATACCGGTGCATTAAATCACATAATTCAACAATTGATGTAACGATTAAGGAAATACATCAAACAATCCAGAAATAACTATGATAATATGATATCAAGTTATCACAAACTAGGAATGACTTATTATTTATTTAAGTTTCCTATATCATGTGTCCTACATAAACTGAATCTTATATATATTATGATATTTTATTATACCGTCAAATAAGCATTCTCCATATTTAATTCATCATACACATTTAATCTTAATTGTTAAAACATATTAAAAGATTAAATTCATTCGTTTGTTTAAAACATTCAAATAGCAAGCATCATTATGATTGAGTCTATTTAAATTTATTTAAACCCAAACCTAGTTCTTATTTAATGTTCAGGAATCCTAGGCATGTTTCTACGTTCCATCATTCCACAGATATGAAATATACATAATTTTAATATGTAAAAATTCACACCGGAAATCAAATCAAAATCATGCATTTATCAATTCATAACACAAGAACAGATATGAACCAAATTCATAAAACCTATGTTCTAATCCAATTAAAATGCATAATTATTTAATTTTATGTGTTTAATAAATCCTGAAATTTCCTAGGCATGTATAGAAACACGAATCAAAGGGAGAGAGATAGAAGAAGAACTTGCCTTAAACTTTCGGATTGAAAGTTAAACTTCTTCTTCCTTGATCTTCTCTCTAAAGGGTTTTCTCCTCCTTCCTTCCTCTTCCTCCTTCTCTCTCTAACTCTCTCTCTAGAATATATTACGTGATATATTTTCACTCATTTTTCAACCTATAGTTGTGTATATATAGGCTAAATAATAACCTTATTCCTTTTCCACATCCAAGTCAACTTAATAAAGAAAAATAAAAAATGAAAATATTAAAAAGGTAACTTAAAATATGTTACGTATATAATCTATGTATATCCTTATTAATTAAATAACATATATACATTAGATTATTTATTAATACTAAAGTTACCATAATATTAAAAGGTAACTTAAAACATGTTACGTATATAATCTATCTATTTCCTCATTAAATAAATAAAATATATACATCAGATTATTTATTTATACTAAAGTTACCATAATATTAAAAAGTAACTTAAAACATGTTACGTATATAATCTATTTGTATCCTCATTAAATAAATAAAATATATACATCAGATTATTTATTTATACTAGAGTTACCATAATATTAAAAAGGTAACTTAAAACATGTTACGTATAAAATATATATATATCCTTATTATATAAATATATAAAATATATACATCAGATTATTTATTAATACTAAAGTTACTATAATATTAATAAATTATTTTCTTTATATATATATATATATATATATATAACTATCCATGGGTAATTATCCATACCCATCCAACCTCCTATCCAAGTAGTCCATGGGACCCAATTAGTTAGCCCATTACCACTAACCATAACCATAAAATAAAATAAAATAAAACATTTAATCATTTAATTTACAATTAATTACAATTAATCAAATACATCATTTAAGCACACAATCTAATTAAACAAATAATACAAATAACACCTAGACAAAATACAAATAACACATAGATAAGTAGCCAATTAATCAAGTAACACTTAATTCAATTAAACACATAAACAATTAGTCAAATAATCAATTAAACAATTAAAAAAATATAATAAAAATAAATAAATAAATACCGAGACTATTCTTTTAAAATTAGGGGTATTACATTTGGTATATATATATAATGTCTGATGGAGATAAAAAGAAGCAGGTTGGCCGAAATTGGTGGGAAAAGTATAGATAAGGTAATGTGATATTGGCGGGTCCCACTAGGATATTATTTGGGCAAGACTCTTTGGGCTTTGAATTGTGCACGTGGCTGTGTCTTATGTTATGGATATATATATCATTTGTTTGTTAGATAAGTAAAGATAAGGAAGGAAAAATATCGATAAGTAAGGAATGTGGTGCTTTTTTGGGTTCATTTTGGCTGATCGAAATTCCATTTCGAGCGACTGAAATGCTGCTGCCTTGTCAACTTTGTTTGATTTGTTATCCATGCATGTTAACACCATTTGTATGATCCAAATTTACAATTTTAACCTTAGATAAGCCATATTTTGGCAATTATGTTCTAGTTTGACGTAATCCATATTTTTTTTAGTGTCATTGATGCCATTAGGTACCAATTGATCCTTTTGACTTAGCTTCTGCATTTGGGATCCGTTTTCGGGTCAATTTCTGGGTTACTCGTTGACACACTGGGTTCTTCGAAATTCGAGCCGTCACATAATGTGGGTTAGTTATCAGGGGTGATGCATAGCGATACACTTCACAAGTGAGTGGGCATCACTTTCACCTATAATGCATCGAAATCGTTCATATTCAAGAAAAATGTTGTGGAACTCGTGCACAAAAATTTCATATATATAAAATTTTCCTGCATACAGGGACAAATAATGAGTGTTCATTTAATGTATCTTCAATTAACATTGCTGTTTATATTGAATTTCTCATTTATACTACTTGTTATACAGTATATGTAACAATTGAAGATCGGGAGCTATTTCAAGAAGCACTCGATAGGTATCTTGAGCTTGTACTCGAGTTGTTGAATCAAATAGGTTGAAGTCATTTACCTCTTGGTTGAACTGTTGATGAATTTGTGATCCAATTTATATCCCTTTTATCTTTAGTATGAAGAATACTTTTTTTTGGACAACAATATCAATGCGGACTCACAAAACAATCCAAATCATATGAATGCTGATTTGGACACATAAAGCACAAAATCGTCCAAATCACTACTACCCCCCTCTCTCGAGCTCTCTGATTTTGTTTAGATCTGAATCATACTCCACTACTACCATGTATATAATTAACAAAGACAACTCTTCTGTTACTTAGTAGATCTCGATTGTCTCACACACACACTTGAAAATGGTTTAATTAGATTTTATCTCTCTATTATTTTTGTAATAGAGCCAAACCACGCACATAAAAGAAATCCAATCTTATAATTAGGAGATTCCGATTTACACGCACACTTTTTGTATTAGAAATGGATTTAGTAATCGGAGGAATCCCGGGTTTACTCGAAGCTTTACCCGCTGAACCATCGCGGGTGGTTCATAATTGGGTCGCAAATCCAAAATACCCCTCGTGCCTCCCATGTGCATTTGATTTTGTCTAGTTGAAGAATATAATTAACCCTTCTCAGCTTCATCAGTGTCCCTTGTGTTTCTACCTCGTGCCTATTCCGAAGGATCTTAAGGACAAAAACAAGCCTGTTCTCCCAATCACGACCTTGATCTATCAAATGTTGTGTGACTACTGTGGGATGGTTATCGAGGATGATGCCTAACGATACACTTCACGAGTGCGCGGGCATCACTTTTAACCATAATGCATCGAAATCATTCATATTCAAGAAATATGTTGTGGAATTTGCGCTTAGAAATTTTATGTATACAAAACTTTCCTGCATGCATGGACAAATAGAAAGTGTTCATTTAATGTATCTTCAATTAACATTAATGCTTATATTGAATTTCTCATTTATACTACTTGTTATACAATATATGCATCAATTGAAGAACGAAAGCAATTTCAAAAAGTACTCGATAAGTATCTTGAATCTGTACTTAAATTGTTGCAGCATATAGCTTGATGTCACTTAGCTCTTTGTTGAATTGTTGGTGAATTTGGGATTTAATTTATATCTCTTTCATCGTTAATATGAAGAATACATTTCTTGAGATAACAATATAAATACGGACCTACAGAACAATCCTAATCATATGAATGCTGATTTAGACACATAAAACTCAAAAACATTCTAAATAACCACTACCCTTTTTATTCCACTACCTCATCTCTCTCGAGCTTTCTAGTTTTGTTTAGATCCGTACCACACTCCACCATCGCCATATCTCTAATTAACAAAGACGGCTCTTCTATCACGTAGTAGATCTCGATTGTCTCACACACATACACTTAAAAACGGTTTAGTTAGGTTTTTTCCCTCTCTGGTTTTTGTAATAGAGCAAAGCCACACATACAAAAGAAATCCAATCTCAGAATTAAGAGTTCTGATTCACATACGCACACTTTTTGTATTGGAAATAGATTTAGTAAATCGAAGGAATCTCGAGTTTACTCGAAACTTTACCGGCGGAACCACCTAGGGTGGTTCACAATCAGGTCACAAACCCAAAATACACGATGTGCCTCCCATGTGCATTTGATTTTGTCTCTGTGAAGAATATAATTGACCTTTTTGAGCTTCCCCAGTGTCATGTGTTTCTCCCTTGTGCCTATTTCGAAGAAGCCTGAAGGCGAAGACGAGCTTGTTTTCCCAATCATGATCCCTATCTATTAGACGCTGTGTGACTACAACGGGTTTGTTATCAATAATGATGCCTGGCGATACACTTCACGAGTGTGTGTGCATCACTTTCACCTATAATGCATCGAAATCGTTCATATTCATGAAAAACGCTGTGGAACTTGCGTACAAATATTTCATGTATACAAAACTTTCCTACATACATGGACAAATAATGAATGTTCATTAAATGTATCTTCAATTAACATTGTTGTTTATGTTGAATTTCTCATTTATAGTACTTGTTATATAATATATGCAGCAATTGAAGATCGGGAGCTATTTTAAGAAACACTCGATAAGTATCTTGAACCTATACTCAAGTTATTGCAGCATATAACTTGAAGTCACTTAGCTCTATGTTAATCGTTGGTGAATTTGGGATTCAATTTTTATCTCTTTTATTGTTGTTATGAAGAATACTTTTCTTTGGTCAACAATATCAATGCAAACCCACAGAACAATCCTAATCATATGAATATTGATTTGGACATATAAAACCCAAAACCCTCCAAATCACCACTTCCCATTTTGCTCCAGTACCCTCTTTCCCTCAAGCTTTTTGTTTTTGCTTGGATCCGAACCACAATTCACCACCGCAATTCTCTAATTAACAAAGATAGCTCTTCTCTCACATAGTAGATCTCGATTGTCACACACACACACACCCACACCCACACACATACTTGAAAATGGTTTTGTTAGGTTTTCTCCCTTTTTGGGTTTTATAATAGAGCAAAACCACGCACAAAAAATAAATTCAATCTCAGAATTAAGAGCTTCCAATTCACACACTCACACTTTTTGTATTGGAAATTGATTTAGTAACTGAAAAAATCACGAGTTTACTCGAAACTTTACCGGCGGAACCACCGTGGGTGGTTCATAATCGGGTCGCAAACTCAAAATACCCCATGTGCCTCCCATGTGCATTTGTTTTTGTTTGGGTGAAGAATATAATTGACTTTTCTGAGCTTCCCCAGTGTCCCTTATGTTTTTACCCCTAGCCTATTCTAGGGGAGCCTGAGGACGAAAATGAGCCTGTTCTCCCAATCCTGATCCCGATTTATCAGACTTTATGTAACTACTGTGAGTTGGTTATCAAGGATGATGCCTGGCAATACACTCACAAGCATGTGGGCATCACTTTCACCCAGAATGCATTGAAATTGTTCATATTCAAGAAAAGCATTGTGGAACTTGCACTCAGAAATTACATGTATACAAAACTTTCTTGCATACAAGGACAAATAGTGAGTGTTCATTTAATGTATCTTCAATTAATATTGTTGTTTAGGTTTGATTCTCGTTTATACTACTTGTTATACAATATATGCAGTAATTAAAGAATGAAAGCTATTTCAAGAAGCACCCGATAGGTATCTTGAACCTGAACTCGAGTTGTTGCAGCATATAGCTTGAAATCACTTAGCTCTTTGTTGAATTGTTAGTGTATTTGGGATTTAATTTATATCTCTTCTATCGTTAGTCTGAAGAATAATTTTCTTTGGACAACAACATCAATGCGGACCCACAGAACAATCCTAATCTTATTAATGTTGATTTGGACACATAAAACCCCAAACCTTGTAAATCACCACTACCCTTTTTGCTCCACTACCCCTTCTCTCTTAAGCTCTCTAGTTTTGTTCAGATTCGTACCATACTCCACCATTGCCATGTCTTTCATGAACAAAGACGGCTCTTCTCTCACACAGTAGATCTTGATTGTCTTACACACACACACTTGAAAATGGTTTAGTTAGGTTCTTTCCCTCTTTGGTTTTTGTAATAGAGCGAAATTACATACACAAAAGAAATCCAAAGTTAGAATTAAGAGATTCTGATTCACACACACACACACTTTTTTTATTTATTTTTTTATTTTTTATTTAAAATGGATTTAATAATCGGAGGAATCCTGGGTTTACTCGAAGCTTTATCGACGGAACCACCGCGGGTGGTTCACAATCAGGTCGTAAGCCCAAAATATCCCATGTGCCTTCCACGTGCATTTGATTTTTTCTAGGTGAATAATATAATTGACCCTTCTGAGCTTCCCTATTGTTCCGTGTTTTTCTACCCCATGCCTATTCCGGTAGAGCGTGAGGACGAAGTCGAGTCTGTTCTCCCAATTTCGATCCTGATCCCGATCTATTAGACGTTGTATGACTACTGTGGGTTGAATATCAACGATGATGCCTGGCGATACATTTCACGAGTGTATGGGCATCACTTTCACCCAAAATGCATCGAAATCGTTCATATTCAAGAAAAACATTGTGGAACTTGCGCTCAAAATTTCATGTATACGAAACTTTCCAGCATACATGGACAAATAAAGAGTGTTCATTTAATGTCTTTTCAATTAACATTGATGTTTATATTGAATTTCCCATTTATACTACTTGTTATGCAGTATATGCAACAATTGAAAAATGAGAGCAATTTCAAAAAACACTCGATAAGTATCTTGAACCTATACTTGAGTTGGTACAACATATATCTTAAAGTCACTTAACTCTTTGTTGAATTGTTGGTGAATCTGGGATCTAATTTATATCTCTTTTATCGTTAGTACAAATAATACATTTCTTGGGACAACAATATTAATGCGGACCCATAGAACAATCTTAATCATATGAATGCTGATTTAGACACATAAAACCCAAAATGTTCCAAATAACCACTACCCCCGTTGCTCTACTACCCCTCTCTCTTTCTCTCAGTCTCTGGTTTTATTCAGATTCGTTTCACATTCCACCATCGCCATGTCTCTAATTAACAAAGACGACTCTTCTCTCACATAGTAGATCTCGATTGTTTCACATACACACACTTGAAAACGGTTTAGTTAGGTTTTTACCCTCTCTAGATTTTGTAGTAGAGCGAAACCATACACACAAAAGAAATCCAATTTCAGAATTAGGAGCTTCTGATTCACACACGCACACTTTTTGCATTGGAAATGGATTTTGTAATCGGAAGAATCCCGGGTTTACTCGAAGCTTTGCCGGCGGAACCACCACGGGTGGTTCATAATCGGGTCGTAAACCCAAAATACACGATGTGCCTCCATATGCATTTGATTTTGTCTGGGTGAAGAATATAATTGACCCTTCTTTTCTTTCCCAGTGTCCCTTGCGTTTACACCCCGTGCCATTCTGAAAGAACCTAAAGACGAAGATGAACATAATCTCCCAATCACGATCCCGATCTATTAGGCGTTCTGTGACTATTGTGGGTTGGTTATTAAAGATAATGCCTGGTGATACACTTCATGAGTGTATGGCATCACTTTCACCAAGAATGCATCGAAATCGTTCATATTCAAGAAAGACGATGTGGCATCACTTTCATATAGTAGATTTTTCCTTCTCTAGTTTTTGTAATAGAGCGAAACTACGCACACAAAAGAAATATAATCTCAGTATTAGGAGCTTCTGATTCACACACGCACACTTTCTGTATTGGAAATAGATTTAGCAATCGGAAAAATCACCGGTTTACTCAAAGTTTTGCCGGCAGAACCACCGCGGGTGGTTTATAATCGGGTCCCAAACCCAAAATACCCGATATGCCTTCCATGTGCATCTGATTTTGTTTGGGTGAAGAATATAATATACCCTTCTCTGGTGTCCTTTGTGTTTCTACACCGTGTCGATTTCAGAAGATCCTGAGGACGAAGACGAGCCTGTTCTCCCAATCCCAATCTCGATCTATCAGACGTGTTGTGACTACTATTAGTTGGTTATCAAGGATAATGCCTGGTGATATACTTCACGAGTGTAGGCATCACTGTCACCTAGAATGCCTCGAAATCGTTCAAATTCAAGAAAAACGCTGCGGAACTTGCGCTTAGAAATTTTATGTATACAAAAATTTCCTACATAAAGGGACAAATAGTGGGTGTTCATTTAATGTATCTTAATTTAACATTTCTGTATATGTTGAATTTCTCATTTATACTACTTGTTATATAGTATATGCAACAATTAAAAAATGAGAGCTATTTGAAGAAGCACCCAATAGGTATCTTGAACCTGTACTCAAGTTGTTGCAGCATATAGTTTGAAGTCACTTAACTCTTTGTTGAATTGTTAATGAATTTGGGATCCAATTTTTATCTCTTTTATCGTTAGTATTAAGAATACTTTTCTTTGGACAACTATATCAATGCAGATCCATAGACCAATTCTAATCATATGAATGCTGTTTTGGACACGTAAAACATAGAACCCTCCAAATCACCACTACCCCCTCTCTCTTGAGCTCTCTAGTTTTGTTCAGATTCAAATCACACTCCACCACCGCCATGTCTCTAATTAACAAAGACAACTCTTCTCTCACATAGTAGATCTCGATTGTCTCTTACACACACACACACACACACACACTTGAAAACGGTTTAGTTAGGTTTTTTTTCCCTCTTTTGTTTTTGTAATAGACGGAAACCACGCACACAAAAGAAATCCAATATCAGATTTAGGAGCTTTCGATTCACACCGGCACACTTTTTGTATTGCATATGGATTTAGTAATCGGAGGAATCCCGAGTTTACTCAAAGCTTTGCCTACGGAACCACCGCAAGTGATTCACAATCGGGTCGTAAACCCAAAATACCCCATGTGCCTCCCATGTGCATTTGATTTTGTCTTAGTGAAGAATATAATTGACTTTTGAACTTCCCTAGTGTCCCTTGTGTTTCTACAAAGATTGTTCTTCTCTCACATAATAGATCTCGATTGTCTCATATATACACACACACATACACACTTGAAAATGGTTTAGTTAGGTTTTCTCCCTCTCTAGTTTTTGTAATAAAGCGAAACCAGGCATACAAAAGAAATCCAATCTCAGAATTAGGAGCTTCTAATTCACAGAAGCACACTTTTTGCATTGGAAATGGATTTAGTACTTGGAGGTTTACAAGTAGGAATCCAGGGTTTACTCAAAGATTTGCCAGTAAAACCACCATGAGTGGTTCACAATCAGGTCGCAAACCCAAAATACCCCATGTGCCTCCTATGCGCATTTGATTTTCTCTGGATGAAAGATATAATTGACCCTTCTGAGCTTCCCCAACGTCCCTTGTGTTTCTACCTCGTGCCTATTTCGAATGAGCTTGAGGATGAAGAAGAGCCTGTTCTCTCAATCTCGATCTATCAAACGTTGTGTGACTACTGTAGGTTGGTTATTAAAATGATGCCTGGCGATACACTTCACGAGTGTGTGGGTATCACTTTCACCTATAATGTATCGAAATCGTTCATATTCAAGAAAAATGTTATGGAACTTGCGCTAAAAAATTTCATGTATACAAAACTTTCCTGCTTATATGGATAAATAGTGAGTGTTCATTTAAGGTATCTTCAATTAATATTGCTGTTTATGTTGAATTTTTCATTTATACTACTTGTTATACAGTATATGCAACGATCGAAAAATGAGAGCTATTTCAAGAAGCACTCCATGGGTATCTTGAACCTGTACTCAAGTTGTTGTAGCATATAGCTTGAAGTCACTTAGCTCTCTGTTGAATTGTTGGTGAATTTGGGATCCAATTTCTATCTCTTTTATCGTTAGTATGAAGAATAGATGCTTAAATGTGTGAGTTTAGGCATGCTTAGCAAAATTTGCACACCAAATTTATATTGTCTTGTGTACATGTCAATTGCGATTATTTGTATGTCATATAAGGTATGCTTATATATGCAAGTAAAAACATTTCTAGATTTTGAACAAGTAGTGGTACATGTGTATTAACCTCTTGCAATGTTCCCGGAGTATTTTATGTTATTTTATGAGACATTTAGGAATATTGAAGCAATAAAAAAACAATGATCTGGTGGAGGGTTTGCCATACATTACTTGCATGCAAATTTGATGTGAAAACAGTTTTAACACGGTATGCGGAAACAGATAGTTGATTTAAATTGTGATTAACTCCTTTTAATGACCTAGATGAGATTAATAGGTTAACTTACCCAATTTGTGATTGATTAAATTATATATGCAATATGATCAATTTTCACATCCACAATCACAAAGATAAATACTGTAAAGTAAAACAAGTAAGGTTAGAGAGATTATACCAGGATTTTTAGCGAGGAAACACCAGTTGGTAAAATAAACCAACTATTTGCATGGGAAAAACCTCGTGGACTATGCAGTCCAAAGTAAACTGATCCACTATGTTTGAAATAAAGTGTACTGAACTTTGACTCAGGCTCACACCTTATCGTTCTACCAAACACCAAGCTAACAATCCTTTAACTTTGCGACATCCCGTCCAATAGCACTTAACCTTAGGCTTATTCTTGATCTCTGTAGAAGGGTTGCAGGTAGATCAAACAATACTCCTCAAATGCTTTGACCTTTTCAAAGTGTGTCGCTTTTACTCATTTTCTTCAAGATCTGAATTTCGATGTAGTATTAGATCTGCTCTTTCGGAATCTCTGAATCTTCAGTTAAGCTCCAATTCCGATGAGATAGAGAACAACACCACTAAATCACTCATGAATATATGTGTGTGCTCTCAAAAATATAATCAGAATAATCAGGTTTGATTTTATGAAGAATCTCTCTAAATGCTTTCTCAAAATATTTAATTGATGTTTCTTAAAGCCATACCTCAATAATGAATGAAAGAAGTATTTTATATAGAAGTTTGGAAGACCTAAACACACTTGTAAAACAAGTAGGATTTGCGCATAAGATTTAGAAGAAAGTTTGGACCAAAAATGAATCAAAACGAATTAGGAAACTGAAGTTGCCTTTTATGCTCAGCAGTCTTGAACCGGTACAAGATGTGGCTACCGGTTTAGGAAAGGCAGAATGATTTTCGACGCACTTTAGCTACCGGTTCAGCCTTGACAGTGAACAAACCTGCTGTGAACCATGGTTAGCTACCGGTACAAGGAAGTCTCTACCGATTCCCAATGGACAGAAGATAATCCTGTATTTCCTTCAACCCTCTAAAACTTCCTAAGTGTTGTAACTCACTCGTATACCTTCCTAAGACATTGTTCTCATCATCCCATAGTGTATTAAACCATGAACAGTTGAATTTCTTCAAATCTGCATCCGATCTTCAATCTTGAAATTTTGAATTGAAAAATTACAACTCGATCAAACTTGTTTTGACAACAAAATTAGCCAATTACAAAATATATATCTCACATTTGACAGTTTTGTTAATTCAAGACCAAATGATTTTGTAAGTGAACTTCTGAAGTTGATCTCTTTAACTATTAGATCCGCATACTCCTATATTATATTTAAATATATATGACATATGAAAATTGCTCTGCACTTGTTGTGCAGAACATTATCCTGCTCCGTGCTTCGTGTACATTGCTTTTTGTGTTGTACAGAGCATTGCTCTGGTACTTGTTTTGTTTTGGGATGTTTTGTTTGGGCCAAGGCTGGGGCTGCCTTGGGCTTTATTTGTTTGTTTGGCTAGTTTCAATATTCAGCTTGATATTGTGGTCTTATTTACTCAAGGCCCATGTCTCTGCACTTTTCTTTTCTCTATTTATATATGTATTTGCTTTACCTTTCAGGGGAAAAAAAAAAAATTACAATTCTTAGTTAGTCAGACTCATGACAAATACTATTCTCAAATTAACAATGGCGTTAATCACTAATCATACTTTAATTGAAGTCGAATGTTGATTTAATTTCTTCAACGACAATTGTTAGCCTATTATTTTCATGCTCTTATCCATATTTTTGTTGTTGTGTTTTATGCATTTCTTTGATTCAAAATTTCAAAATGTCTCTGCACTTTTGTACAGAGCATTGCTCTTTTGTGTTGCTGCTGTGTGTTGTACATAGTATTGTTTTGGGATTTATTTAGTTTTGGGATCTTTTGTTTGGGCCAAGGCTTGGGCCTGGTTTGTTTGTTTGGCTTGTCGCAATAGTCACTTAGTCAGCTTGATTTTTTGGGGCTTATTTACTCCATGGGCCAATCTCTTTGAATTTTTTTTTTTTCCTTTCTATTTATATATATATTTGCTAAAAAAAAAATTAATAATAACCATACAATTCTTAGTTAGTCATGACATATTATTCTCAAATCAACAAAGGCGTTAATCAATACTTTGATTTTTTTCTGGGGATAAACTCAACTTTATTTATAGACTCTTCAATTTCTTCATTTTTAATCCTATTGAATGTTTTGTGATTTTTTAAAAGGTAAAGTGTAAGAAACTTTCAACTATATAAAAAATGTGAAGCGAACACCTTTCTATGGGCAAATAACCTTTGAACATTTGAAAATTTTTTTTGCAAAGTACTCCATCTATTTACCGACAGTAAACATTTGTTGACGTTCAATTTTGACAGCTAGTTGCCTTCTATATTAATTTTAACACCCTTGTGCCATTTTGGATGGCTTTTTTGTTTGTGTTCTCTCAGGTAGCATTTTTTCTTCCTATAATATTTAAAAATGGGTGTGAATGTATTTTTTACTAATGAAAAAATAATAATAATAATATCGTAATCAATGATTCGTCGTTAATCTAATATTCTTTCTTGTAACTGTGCACCAATTTTGAGCTCACGTGCCATTTTGCAGAATTCATAATAAAATGAATTAATAATTTGAGTACCCAATTCAATAATTGAATTAAAGATTCAAATTCCAGTTTCACTTATTTAATTTTTTTAGTACCTATTTAATATTTAAATTAAAGAAAGATTCAAATACCAGTTTCTGCTCTTCAATACATATATCATTACATGTTGCCCAGAACTTCATTAAGACTAAATATAAGATATTCCTATCTTATCACTGAAGAACCAAATATGCCAATAAAATTCAATAAACTAAAGCTCCAGCGGTACTAATTTTAAAATATGTTATACTCATGGTTAATAATTTTATTGTACCTATAACTTGTAATATATATATATATATATATATATATATATATATATATATTATGACATCCAAATGCATTACAATATACAAATTCTGGAACAAGAGAGGGGAACAAAAAAATTCAGCATTTCTGACATTAAGTTTACATTTAATCCCATAATTTGGGATTAGATTACCCACATATAAACACGACATGATATCACCAAATAATTAAACACTGACACAGAGTAAGAGGATCTATGATTGTTTCATAAAATTGATGCATGGTACTAGGAAGAATTTCTCCAGGAAAAGAGTAAGAAGGCTCGGTTTTATATATTTCCAATTAATGCTTGAGAAAATACCAGCGTCCACGCAAACAATATGACAATACGACGAGTAGGCTCAACTGTGTTGAGCTTCATTCTCCTCGTATCCCAAACAATCCCAGTATTTGATTTTCTTTCCTTTTCCTTCGTTTTCTCAGCCCCAAAAATGGTGGGAAAACTCAAAACACGGATAAGAAAACATGGGATAGGCAACAGTACAGAAGATTAGTATGAACCAAAATTGAAACAAAGTTTCTATATCAACCTACAATCGGTGGCGTAGTCACAGAGGGACAAGTGGGGATAGTTGCCCCCACTGAACATTTAATTTTTTAAAATTTTATATGAAATTTTTTTTATATTTGTATATTTGCCCCCTCTAAAATTTGACAATCCACGTATATATACTATATATATATATATATATATATAACCAAAAGCCTCTAAAATTTGACAGTGCACATATATATATTATATATATAATACTAAAATCTCATTCACGATTATCTATCAGATAATATAATTTTTTTTTTCACTTTCCCAAAATATTATATTCTTTTCCACTTTCCAAAAAATAATAATAATAATAATTTTATCAAGATATTCTATCATATTTTTGACTTTAAACAAACAAATAGATTATTTTCATTACATCTTCGGTCTTCAAACATTTTCCACAATCCAAACAAAGTAAGCGAAATTACCAGTAGACAGAGACTCAATGTAGTGCAACAGACAGGTAATCTGATATATATTTTTTATCATCTAAATTTTACTATTATTATTTGATATTATAATTTTAATTAGAAAAATTATTCGTTAGTATTATCAAAATTATTTTAGGACTTATTGTTCTTTAAAAATTTAGTTTGTGTAATTGTGTTATTAATTATTATTCTCTAAATAAAACTTAGAAATTTTTTATTTTATTTTCTATTTGCAGCCCAAGTCAATGGAATCACATATTCAACCCTATTAAAATTTCTGATGGATTGAATTATCTTGTTATAACTTATAAGGTTAGATTTGATTATCATGGTTTTTTATTTTTTTACATATGTGATATATTAGAACAATTAGGTAACTTAGTTATTTTCTTTTTCATATCTTATTTTTGATTCATTGAATTTAAAATTTTTTTTTAGTATATTGAATTCAATGAATGAAATTTTGAAACAACAATAAATAATGTGAAAAATTGTTATGAATGTACTGAATAGAAATATTATGAATCAATGTTTTAATTTTTACATATATTGTTTTGCTAAAAATTATATATATATATATATATATTATTGCTATTAAATATTGTCCCCACTGAAGGAAATTTCTGACTACGCCACTGCCTACAATTCAACAAAGTTTCTTTACCTTTCTCAATCTATAGCCTAATTACAAATAATATATATATAATTTTTAGCAAAACAATATATGTAAAAATTAAAATATTGATTCATAATATTTTTATTCAGTACATTCACAACGATTTTTCACATTATTTATTGTTGTTTCAAAATTTAATTCATTGAATTAAATATACTAAAAAAAAATTTAAATTCAATGAATCAAAAATAAGATATGAAAAAGAAAATAACTAAGTTACCTAATTGTTCTAATATATCACATATGTAAAAAAATAAAAAACCATGATAATGAAATCTAACCTTATAAGTTATAACAAGATAATTCAATCCATCAGAAATTTTAATAGAGTTAAATATGTGATTTCAAATAAAAAATTTCTAAGTTTTATTTAGAGAATAATAATTAATAACACAATTACACAAACTAAATTTTGAAAGAACAATAAGTCTTAAAATAATTTTGATAATAATAACGAATAATTTTTCTAATTAAAATTATAATATCAAATAATAATAGTAAAATTTAGATGATAAAAAATATATATCAGATTACCTGTCTGTTGCACTACATTGAGTCTCTGTCTACTGGTAATTTCGCTTACTTTGTTTGGATTGTGGAAAATGTTTGAAGACTGAAGATGTAATGAAAATAATCTATTTATTTGTTTAAAGTCAAAAGTATGATAGAATATCTTGATAAAATTATTATTATTATTATTATATTTTGAAAGTGGAAAAGAATATAATATTTTGGGAAAGTGAAAAAAAAAAATATATTATCTGATAGATAACCGTGAATGAGATTTTAGTTATATATATATAATATATATACGTCTACTGTCAAATTTTAGAGACTTTTGGTTATATATATATAGGTAGATTGTCAAATTTTAGAGGGGACAAATATACAAATATAAAAAAATTTTCATATAAAATTTTAAAAAATTAAAAATTCAGTGGGACAACTGTCCCCACTTGTCCCTCTGTGACTACGCCACTGTGCATGCCCAACGTCGCTTTATATCTTCAGTAAGTCTCTACTAAAGCCACTCCTGCTTGACAGAACAACATTGTTACGGCTCCCAATCAGCCTCCTTGACAGAACAACATTGTTACAAAGAACTCAGCGTTCGACTTTTCAACAGACTAATAACAAAATTACAAATGAGTCGGGCTGCTGTTCGCACAACCAAAATGGCAAAAAACATAAAAATAAAAAATAAGTCAAAGATACAAGGTTTAATATGAATACTTACAGGATCACTAAACCTTGAAAACAGAGAAGAGAGTCCTGATGGAAATAAAGAATATGATCCATTCCGAAGATGACTACCGGCCACCAATGGTAGCCTGGAAAATTCTCTCAGCTGTTCATGAGCGAATGGATTAAATATAACAATCTCATCTATCCGGTTCAGCAACTCAAACCTGAAAGGTCTTGGTCCCTGCCATATTAACCAAAGAAAGCGATGACCATGAAGAAAGAAAACAGGAATGCAAGATGAACACCCAATTAGTCCAAAACTAGATAGAAAAGAACTCAAAAGGTAAGTATGAAATGGCAAGCTTGGTCAAGTGAAGTACAAATGATTAAGCATTGTAATTTCCTTTTTAGTTTAGCCTATTTTCTGGATTAAGCATCTTTTGATGTGTGACTTCAACATAAAAATTAGGATGTGCATCAAGTGGCGATAAGCAAATACATTCTTTTATTTTTCAAAGTGCCCCTGAATAAACATGTACTTGCTTACAGGCACATATAATGCACGCTCATATGTAACTAATGCATATTTTGAGGTGCGTGAATCTATGTGCATATAGATATATGTAGAGGCATGCATACATTTGAAAGTATGTGAATAGGTCGTTACAGGCACATATGAAAGCATTCTTGGTACATAGAAGTACAAAAGGGCTCATATGTCAGAGGCATCAATACAGCTATAATTGCATACAAACAGTTATTTTGAGCATATAGACCCATGTGTGCATATATGTATATGGCAAGTCAGTATACGTGGTGTATCCATAAAAAATTACAAGGGCAAATATATATAAATGCACATTTAGGTACATTTTTGTAGATATTGGCTATTTATACATTAGTGTGGTCATACTCGGATAAATTATAAGAAAAGCATTCTTTTGCCTTTCCTGTAACTCTGTGAGTACTTTTTAGCCATAAAACAAAATGTTCCTCCTTCCTCATAAACTGCATTTTTAGCATATAAACCCATCCAAGCATACGAGACCAATGTATTCATACATGAATGCATAATGCATGCCGCATTACAAATATATAAACAATAGGTGCAAATTTATACACATATATCTGAACATATAGGACTACATATATTGTATATATAATATAAAATGTGGTATGAGGTTATGTACCAATATATAGTATATTAGTATTGTAGTGGGAAAGATCATGATAAATTGATTAACTATTTTTTTAAGCATATAGACTCAATGGGTGAAAATTGTCATGCTTGGAAAGGTCCAAGTCCGTGACAATATGGTGGCTTTCGTGGACATGATGTTTACATAAACAATCATAGATGCAAATATAAATAAAAGCAGACATAGGCACATATACCCACCTATAGAGATATGTGTGTATAGTATATGTCATAGAGTATTTATATATGATAGTGTAGCCAAACCAGGATAAATTAAAGCATTCTTTATGAAACAGTGCGATAGAGTTTAAAAAATAAAGAATAAACCCACACTCAAAACACTTCCATCCAGAAGTACAACTTAAACAATCATGGTGCATATAAATATAAAAGCAGACATAGGCACATAGATCTACATATAGGCTTATATATACATGTATATATCAAAGAGTATTTATATACGATAGTGTGGTCAAACCAGGTTAACAAGTAAATCATTCTTTTACCAAACAGTATGACAATATTATAAAAATTAAAATTGAAGTTATCCTCAATCACTTCCATCCTGAGGCACAACTTTGCTCTTTTCTAGATAATCACCTGTCCGAGGTCATCTTCTTGAACAGTATCTTGAAAAGCATGTCCATTAACGCTGGCAAGTATACATTTGTTTTCCAAATCCGACATAACAATCACAATAGTGTGACATAAATTGACCACACGTCCATCATTACATCTCCATGTACCATGGTCAAGCATGGAAAGGAGAGCACTAAACACAGAAGCTTGGGCCTTTTCAACCTGATCAAGAAGGACAATGCGATATGGCCTTGTCTTAACGGTCTCAGGGAGTGCCAAACCATGTTGCCCATGGCTAGAATGCCTAAAAATGTCAAAAGTACAGGTCAAATATACTTATGGAGTTAAAAAAACTGAGGTGTGCATAATGGAAATAAAATATACTCACACACAATGGAAAACCAAAAGCTCCATCCATCAGCTGAAAAAATGAATCAGGATCACTGTAATCTTGCATGTTGATTTGAGTCACCATCTGTGCCCCGTCATCAGCAGAAAACAGCTCAGCAAGACCTTTTACAAGATCTGCCTTACCGATACATGTGAGACCCAAGAGAAAAGACTTGCCAGGATAATGCAGTAAATTATGAGGTGCATCATTAGACCTCCAAATAGCCTCCACTGCGACATCAATTGCCGGATATTTTCCCTCAGAATAACCATATAGTATTGTTCGAAGACCCTCCAATCCAATCCTAGCCACTTCACCAGCCTGCTATCTCTGACTGGATTTTGTTTCTTCATACCAGGAATTCACTGATGGCTAAAAAATATTGTTGATGACCGCGCCACGATACCTGATTATGTGACGCCACCTCTGCAACATAGGCACGACTGGCCAGTGCTTACCTGGCGTGCCCACGGTGGATTAGATATTCTCGAGCTACCAATCCAATAATGGAGATCACTGGCCGAGGAAAGGGTTGCTACCCTTCCTCTACTGTGGACGCGCCCCGCTCCAGTCGGATGGGCTCCTCCCCCCTGGCTCGCTCGAGGGTGCTCTCTAAAAGAGCAACCTCGACTAACCTGTTTACACATTTCCCTTCTTGGCAAAGAAGACCTCGGGATAGAATTGGGATGGGAACCTACGAGGTCATGAAGGTAGGACCTCAAAAGGGGCCTATCCCCACTGAAGCACGGGAATCTAAGGACATGTGGATAGGTGGCTGAGATCTAAGGGGTCGCCTCAATCCGAGGCCAGCACAAGGGGGAAAGGATACCTGGTACCTAAGCTCGAGCGATGAAGGATAAGAAACACATTAATTACGAAAGACATTTGATAAGACCCGCATTAATTAGGGAGTGCCGTTACCTAGTTTGACAGGGGGGCAAAGCGCCGCGGCCCATCCATCAGTGTCTCATCCGTCAGACGAAGAGGCCATCGAACATTTGGATAAGAGCGGGCTCAGCCAAAGGACTAAAAGGCATTGATCGATGAGGTAAACACTATAAATAGGGATGTTAATCAGCCTTTAAAAACACAACCACCACCACATTAACACTTATCCTCTGACAAGCTCGAGTTTGCATGGTACCGAGGTCGGCCTTCCTTTTCTTAATCTCCATACCTAGAGAATCCCTTGTGTTGCTTGGATCTCCACTTGGATACTGATCTCGGATCTCTTGGCTTACGTGGAACAAACTCCTCGTCTTGCTTACGAACTACCATCAACATTTTGGCTACTTTGCTAGGGAGGAGCGGTTCACCTATGTCAACCATATGAGAGATCAGTCCGCCCTCTCAAACCAGCCCTGCCCTAGGTGAGGGCTACGATGGGTCTGTAAGTATGCCTGGGTCGTACTTCCCTGGAAGTAGGATTATCTACCCTGATGCATTAGTCGAAGCCCATAACGCACTGTCGCACAGAATGGAGCAGCTTGAAGGCACTCAGAGGGAGGTAGTGACCTTGCTGCGGCAGATTGCTGACCAAGGAGCACTTCGGTGAGGTGCAAATCCGAGTGACAACCTCTTTGATGAGCTTATTGGGGAACATGCAACCCCGGACAATCCGGCGCGACAGACATTCTCGTCGTCAGTCGAGGCAAGACGAGCCACCGGTCGACACATGCGGTCGCAAGATACACCGTCGTGGGCTCGCCGAACCTTTTTTAGTACTCCTCTCACGGCACCCGTAAGGTTGAGTATGCGGAGTACCGATCGGAGGGAGGCTCGTCACAGAGACACGAGCTCGGAAGGGTTCGGACATCAACAGGACCTTATGCAGCGGTCGCCATATGTAACTATGGCGGACCTGCAAACACTGCTGCGAAATGAAAAGAATGTGCTGATGCAGGAGGCAGCCCCTGAACCATCTTACGCACAATCCATCGCGCTTCTCCCTTACCTCCCGGGGTACTTGACCCCTAAGTTCAGCAAGTTTGATGGAAGGAAAGGGAACTCGCGAGAGCATGTGGTACGGTTTATTGAGGCCTTGGGGCCCTTCGGAAACGATCATACTCTACGTCTTAGGGAGTTTTCAAAAACTCTCACGGATAGGGCTTACAAGTGATACGCGAATTTGGAGTCTGGGTCACTTACCACTTGGGGCCAGCTGGCTACAATCTTTCAATCCAAATTTTTTCAAGCAGAAGAGAGGGTGACAACCCTCTCCCTGACTAAAGAAATTCAGGGCCCTGGGGAGGATTTGCTCTTATATGTTCATAGATTTCATGATCGGGCTATGGAATGCTATGAAACGCATGAAGAGGAAGCGTTGGCCAAGATTTACATACAAGGCATGCAGGGGTCTTACCGCATTCACCTCATTAATCTGAAGTTCCTTACCTTTGCTGACTTAATTGAGGCATCTCAAAACTTGGCAAGTAATCTTGCTATTTGTGCGCAGGGTGCTACATAAGAAGAGTATCGGGGTAGACATAGACCCCAAGTCTCGGCCGCAGATGAGCCCCCCGGAAAGAAGAACGCGAGACCATCCCGTGCCCCTCGAGCAAAGAATCCGGACGAAGCGCCTCCCCCGTTCCCATGTACCCCTGAAGAGGTGGAAACCATCCTCAAGAAATGGATCCAGCACGGAGTCCTCAGGCTGCCAGAGGTCGCTCATGAGCCCACCACGGAAGAAATGGCCCACCCCAAGTACTGCATGTATCATCGGCATACTCGTCATCCTACTTATGATTGCTAGGCGTTGTGGAATACCTTTCATAGACGAATTGCAAATGGTGAACTCATTCTTCCCCCAAGAGATATGAGGGAAGAGCCTTTCCCCGCGCATGACCGTGGAGTAGCAATGATGGTGTCCGGCATGGAGACCGAAAGGGAAGAGTCCGAGGGTGGTGCGGCAGAGGTCGCGCTAGTACAGGGAGATGACCTCGACGCCTTTCACTTGTTAGAAGCGGCTCCTGTCAAGAATATTCTCCAAAAGATGGATTTTTCTACTTTTGCCCAGAAGAAAATAGCAAAATTTCTGTGGCTAGCGGTGAAGAAGGGTGTCAAAGAGGTGGCGTTTATCGCGTCACTCCCTGTATCACAAAGGTCAGCTGGGTCGGCTTTGGTCTTTACAGAGGAAGACAAATGTGTCCCTACTCCGCATAACAGGCCATTGTACGTCACGGCTTCGCTCAATGGGGTCGAGCTCAAACGGGCGTTTCTGGATAATGGTTCGTCCCTCAATATCATGCCTCTGGAAGTTTTTCGCTGCAGTGGTCTCCCGGACGAAAAACTTATCCGAAGGCTAACAGAGATTGTCGGGTTTGGAAGTGATATTCAGAGAACTGAGGGGCACTTGACGGCCGAGTTGGCCATTGGGAAGTTTAAAAGTTCGGTGAAATTTCACGTCATTGATTCGGATACCTTTTACCACTTGCTCATGGGTCGAGGTTGGATGCATAAGTTCGGGATTGTACCATCCTCGTATCACTAATGCATGAAGGGGTTTTGGAACGGAAACAAGTGATGGTCCGCTGCTCTGATTGACCATTTACTAAAAGAGAGTCTCACATGGTAGAGGCTGGATTCTTTAACGAGTTAGAAGATGCAGAGGAACCCCAACCATTAAAGGCCTTTCCTCTACCGAAATGGGAGGATGTTGACCAACAAAAGGAAGAGAAAATGGTAGGAGTGGCTGCTAGCCGGAAGAAGCCAGCTGTCTACAAAAGGATACGTTTATCCGACGGGAGAGTGGCATATCGCTTATGATGGTGTTGGGGGGCACGATCTCGGGCGAGACCGCGCCCCCGAGTGGAGTCGTGTCAAGTAGAATCTCCTAACTTTGAGAAGGAGACCAAAATGGAGTCAGGCGAATCCACTTGGCTCAGTTAAAAAGAAATAGAGGAAGTTAATTTAGCCAATGACGGTCGCTCCCAGGTAGTCTATGTGTATAAGAAGTTGGAAGGAAGTGAAAAAGCGGCACTGGTAGCCCTGCTCAAAGAATTCGAAGATATCTTTGCCTGGACATATGAGGAAAGACCCGGACTAGATCCTCAGGTAGTGGCTCACCACCTTAATGTACGACCGGATACATACCTGGTTAAACAGGCGCAAAGGAGTTTTCAGCCAGAGCTTGAGTTGCAAATAAAGGAGGAGGTGCAGAAGCTTTTGGTGCCGGCTTTATCAAACCAATTCAACATCCCACGTGGTTGGCGAATGTAGTTCTAGTGAAAAAGAAGAATGGAAAAATCAGAGTTTGTGTTGACTTTAGAGATCTGAACAAAGCATGTCTAAAAGATGATTTTCCACTGCCTATAATTGACAACTTGGTAGACTCAACCTCAGGGTGTGAAATGTTCTCGTTCATGGATGGATACAGCAAATATAATCAAATTAGAATGGTGCAGTGTGATGCAGAGAAAACAGCATTCCGCACACCCATGGGAAACTTCTATTTTACAGTCATGCCCTTCGGCTTGAAGAATACAGGGGCTACTTACCAGCGGGCCATGACAGCTATTTTTCATGACATGTTGCATAGGCAAATGGAGGACTATGTGGATGATCTGGAGGTGAAATCTTGAGTTCGTAGTAAGCATTTGACTAATCTGAGAAGTGTTTTCGAAAGATGTCGGAAGTTTAAACTAAGGATGAATCCACTGAAATGTACCTTTAGGGTTGAGGCTGGCCGTTTCTTGGGCTTTATAGTGCATCGTCAAGGGATCGACATCGAACGAATCAAGGCCTGAGCTATCATACAAATGCCCCCGCCGCAATCCCTCAAGCAACTGAAGAGTTTAGTAGGAAGGGCCTCGTATTTACGATGCTTCATACCGGAGCTCGCCGAGGTAACACATGCTTTTGGCGTTCTGATGAAAGAAAAATCCGAGTTCAAATGGAGCGAGGAACACCAGCAGGTTCTCGACCGTTACAGGAAACTGTTCTCCTCCCCGACCACCATGATAGCCCCTCAGATAGGGATTCCCCTCAGACTCTATATTACCTCGACAGAGCGCTCTATTGGGGCGCTCTTCGCCGAGGAAAATGACGGTTAAAAGCGTCCCGTATATTACATCAGCCGAGTTGTGCAAGGTACCGAGGCACGCTATTCTCCGATAGAGCGCCATTGCCTCTCCCTCGCCTTTGCAGCCAAGAAATTCCGCCATTATTTCTTAGCCCATACCATTCATCTCATCACCAAGTGTGACCCATTGAGATATCTACTCTCGCGACCAATCATTTCGGGACAAGTGGCACAGTGGCTTTTAATGTTAGCCGAGTTCGATATCCAATGCCTAGCACCTCGGGCCATCCTAAGTCAGGCCTTGACAGATCTGATAACCCAATTCCCTTCTGGAAATTTTGAGCCGATACAGGATGACCTTCCCCTCGATGAGTTTGAGTCAATTTGTTGCGCGGATGAGAACATGATCTGGACTTTGTCATTTGATGGATCATCAACCTCTGCAGGAGGCGGCGTAGGAGTAGTGTTAACCCCTGAAGAGGGGAAAGCCCAAAATCTTTCATACAAGCTCACCTTCGGATGTTCCAATAACACAGCAGAGTATGAAGCTTTGGTACTGGGTCTTCTAGCGGCTCGGGAAGCTAAAATCAAGCGGTTGCATGTGCAAGGGGATTTAAACTTTGGTGGTAAAACAACTAGATGGCTTTTACGCTATCAAAGAGCCGGCTTTAGCAGCATACAGAACTATTATCCAGAAGCTCAGTGGTCATTTTAGTGAGCTTCGAATAACCCACGCACCGAGGGCTGCTAATCGGCATCCGGACGCCCTGGCCACTCTGGCATCCAAGGTCGAGATTACAGGGGAATCAGTAAACATCCGTATTCACAGGAAGAATGAGTCATGTCTACATGATATAAAATGCACAGACAATGAGGACAAGGAAGATTGGCGAGCCCACTATGAATCGCAGCTGAAGTGCGGCACGGGTGAGGTTCCTTTGTCGAAACTAAAAAATTTTGCGCTGTATTTTGGAGTGTTGTACTTTGGGGCACCTGGCGGAACCTTGGCAAGATGCATCGGAGAACAAGAGGCGGGAAAAGTATTGGATGAAATTCACAGGCACACTTGCGGCGACAATTCCTTGAGTCTGTACCGGAGAATACAAAGGTAAGGGTATTACTGGCCGCGCATGGCAAAGGATGCGGCGGCTGTACAAAAGGCATGTCCTGATTGCCGAGAAGTGTTCGAGGGGTCCCGTTGTGTGGCCAATATTGAAGAAGCCTGGAGACGAAAATATGTGGAGTATCTTGAAAAGCGGACGCTTCCACAAGACCCCGAAGAAGCTGCGCTGCTAAAGAGAGATGCCAATCATTTTTTTATCTGTAGTGGCGAGTTGATGAGGCGCGGCTTTGACGGCAGAGCTAAGCGGTGTGTCAATTCAGCCGAAGCTTGCGAAGTTCTGAAGCAAGTGCATGAGGACGAACACCAAGGGTGGAAGAGGCTATACCATCGCATTATACAGTTGGGTTCTTATTGGCCTACGATGCAAACTGACAGTAGAAGCTACACCCAAAAATACCGAGAATGCCAAGTCCATAGTCATGCCATCCACGCGCCAACAGTGGAACTACAGCCCGCGGAGGCTCCTTGGCTCTTTCACACATGGGCAATGGATTTGATTTGACCCATTTCACCCAAGTCTAGGAAGATGAAATGGATTCTTGTAGCAACAGAAGTGTGCACCAAATGGGTCAAAGCGGTAGCTCTGTCAACAGCAACTAGGCAGGTGGTAGCAAACTTCATTAAGGAAAACATTATATGCCGATTCGGCGTACCTCTGGTCATTGTGTCAGACAATGGAACCCCCTTCATTAACAATAAGGTACGGGCACTCCTTCAAAGGTATCGAGTGGCCCACCGCAAGTCAACTCCGTACTATCTTAAAGGTAACGGACAAGCAGAGGCCACTAACAAGACACTGATTCGAATCCTAAGTAGAATATTGAAGGAGTAACATAACAAATGGGCTGAACAGTTACCGTTAGCGCTATGGGCATACCGAACTACCATAAGGGGAGCCACAGGCGCCACCCCCTTTTCATTGGTATATGGCACAGAGGCGGTGCTCCCAATTGAAATAGCGATTCCATCTGGAAGTTTGGCTGAGCGAAGCCAACTACAATTCGACCCCCGGGTAGGCGAGCTCGAGGCACTTCAGCAACCGAGAAAGCAGGCAAGGAGTAAAATGGTAGTTTATCAAAGAAGAGTGGCTCAGGCGTATAACGCCACTGTGCGTCCTCGGGCGTTTCAAAAAGGCGATTTAGTCTTAAAGACTGCAACGCATGTGATGCGAAACCTATCCGGGCCTAAGTTTACCCCCAAGTGGGAAGGCCCCTTCGAAGTTAAGGCTGCTAACCTCAGTGGATATTATGACATCGGAAGAATGGGGAGTAATAAGGTATTGGGCACGTTCAACGCCAAGTGTTTAAAAAAGTATTACTCTTGATTTGTAAGCCTCGTTTGAGGTCCTAGGACTGTAAGAGGCTTTTGTAGCACCAAACCTGCTTTTGTAAGAAGAATCATGTTTGCTGTTTACCTAATGTCTAATGATTAAGCATGATTTTCTTTTTTTTCTTTCTTTTCACAAATCAAACTTCTAGTTGACCTCGTCTGTGATAGAGGTCGTTTAAAAATCCTTTACCCACCTCACCTCTGGGAGAGGTCACAACTGCAATATCACCTCGCCTTATGGAAGGTCTGTCTACAGTTTACCCAAAAAAAAAACTGGCAGAGAGTTGATTTATAATAACTTCCATGGCATTGCGACAAAAAGGGGGGGGGGGGGGGGGGAGTTGGAACTAAGTAAGAAAAGACTGATTCATTAATAACATAAAAGGGGCCCTTGAATGGGCTATAAACGGTTCTTGTTACAATTTTTTTTTTTTACAATCTTAAGGCAAATTGTCTAACACTAGAGTAGCGGGGCCGAGTAAGGATAGCCTGCGTTCGATCTCGGCATTTAGAGAAATAATATGTTACTCCCACACTCTCACTTGTTTTTGTAGCTCGGCCAGTCGAGCCCTCTCGGACTGAAGAATCTCTTTCTCCTCCTCGGTCTGATCACGAAGATCTTTGATCTCCTCCACCATTCTTTCGCGCTCTATAAATGCCTTGATTTGTGCAAAAATGTCCTCAACCCAAGCTACGTCGATCTGCGCTCACTTCAGATTAGTAAATAGGCGATCTAGGGAACTGAGTTTCTCCTTGCTTAAATAACGACCCCTGGCCTCGCGAAGACTCACCACTAGTTCGCACGTAATTTTGTATACGAATTCTAGAAATAGAGGCAACATCCCTTCGAGATTGCCAAAGGTTTGAGGATGTTTAACCATCACCTCGTCCAGGATCTCCACCTCACTTAGGGAAACATTGGCCCCACCCCACGACACGTGCGAGGTAGCATGTGCCCCGCGATCTGGCCCAACAATGTTCCGCTTCTTCCTTTTTTTCACCGGAACAATTCCCTGTGTCTAGAATCGTGTTAAGCTCTGGTTCGGATGCGACTATAGCTCCAACTTGACCAGCATCCTGTTCCCCCGGTTGCTTTGAGCCACGAGGGCCTGAGGCTTCATCTCTGGAAGAGCCACCGGAGTTCGAGCTTCCAATCTTATCCAGACTATCATCTTCAGAGGAAGGAAGGGACTGGAGAGCTGATTCGACCATCTTTTGCAACTCGGCAATGGGTTCTCGAGGCAACACATGGACGACCTCGATTTGTGAACTGGTATCGCTGTTCTCATCATCGCGGCCGGAGTAATGACCTTCAGAACCTACGGTGGCCTCGGCTGCATCAAACATGGCCACCTCGACATCTGTAGTATGTGCAGAAGTGAGTTGGAAGAATATGAATGAAGTGAGTTGGAAGAATAGGAATGAAAGAATGATACCTGCATTAGAAAGAGAATGGATCTGACTCTTTTCAAAATTAAAGATCCCTATGGCAGGGTCTGCATCAGTATTAACCTTTCCCATGTCTTCATTAAGCCGGCCTAAGCCTCGAGCCAAAAGGATTAATTCCTTCACTACCTCGCGACAAGGAGGCGCGGGAGGGTTGAGGTCAGATGCTAGTACCGCCCGTGCTACTTTCTCGGGATTTTCAAAGACACTCGCGAGAGTGTGGAGGGGATCGGAAGGAATAGCTAAGCCAGCAGGTACCTTGAGAGCTTGGACTATGGTATTATCAGGTGCGGCTGTAGCAAGAGTTTTCTCAAGGGGCGCGGACTGAGACCTCGTACTCAGGGCAACCCTAGCTCGAGCTAAGGGGACGGAAACCCCCGAGGAAGGGATAGAGACTGGAGCGAGGGGAACTTCTTTGGTGGTGCCCTAAAAAAAGGGGGGGAGATGGTTAATATAAAAAGTGCAAGGAAGTTGCAAGTAAAGAATGTTCGCGCCTACCTTGGTTCTCTTGGTAGAGGTGATCGCGGGCACAAAAGAGCTGACGTCCTGATCAATCTTGCGTTTGTCTCGCCTCGTCTTGGTAGCTCGGAGAGCTATCGTAGGCGCAGCAGTACTTGGAGGGACCAGAGGTAGTAGGCCGGTGGTATTACAAGGTTTCCCGCGGGCAGATATAGAAGTGTTCTTAAAAGGGTGAAAAGAGGTATCGCCTTTTAGCAAAGAGCGAGCAGGAATAGGAGTTGGAGTACTACTCACGAACTGCCTAAAGGAAGTTATCACCTCCCTCCAATACACTCTCGTCTGAGGCCCCCATCGCCCTACCCGCGAGGAAGAAGGAACGTGAAGGATTTGGCGATCCCCCAAGAGTTTTGCTTCCTCGGAATCCAGAAAACGTAAGAAGCACAGGGTATAAGTACTATGATCTTGGCGAGCTCCATACCCATAGTCCCGAGGAAGCCCCTGGTTAAACCCAAACTGTCGAGCTACCCTGTGGGGATTGTAAACCTTGCCTACGCCCGAGTTAGGAGGAAGAAGGGCGGGAAGGTAACCTACAGAAGACATGGCAATGATTGTCAAAGCTGGGGTACGCCTCAATGACTTGCCCGAGATAACCATGCCATTTCTCGAGGTACAATATTCCACCGGAGGGCCATGGATGTAAGGGCGAGCCAGGAAACAACTCTCGCGGTCAATGTACTCCGCCAGCTTCTTTTTTGTAGATTGCTTGTACCATTGAAAGTATCGTTTCAGCCGCTTGTCTCGAGGAAGCGCTTTTGGGCGAGGACCATACCGAGGAAAGTGCTCATAAAGGAACATCTGAAGGAAGATGGTGTTAACAGGAGAAACTACACTCATGTGACCTACAGAGCGCTCCATGCCGGCATGTGCCAAGTCGAGCTCATGATAGAGTATGCTGAGGAACAAGGAGGCCAAGGGGAAGCTGTTACCACAAGACAATCTAACGGCTAAGGGGATAAGATCAGGACAGGGGCCGTCATCGGGGGGACCTGGGAAGATGAACCTCGATAGCCAAAATAAGAGAAAAGCTGTGAGGCGAGCTGAGTCCTTACATTTAGGACCATTGAAGGAAGCCTCTCCCTCTTGGTCTGGAGGAGGAAAGTCCCAAAAGTAGTAACGGAGGAGCGACACAAAAGTGCATTTTTTTTCAGTCTCCGAAAACTCCTCGCGAAGACCATCATCTTTGTAACGCGAAGCAATCTTGCCGGATGCGGTGACGCCACTGCGTAGCTTGGCAGCAAGTTTGACCTCGTCTTCAGAAAGTGTCCAGGAGCCCGAGTTGTGCTCACCAAATACGTTTAAGCACATGAGCTGCACAACGTCCTCTATGGTAGGGGTGAACTCCCTCCACGAAGTGACAAAAGTATGGCTGTCGCGGCTCCATCGAGACACGAGGAGAGCGAGATCATGGATGTCTCATGGAATGGTCAGCTCGCGGGTATTGCGGATTTCATCAGTGATCTTTGAGACCTTTAAAGTCTCAAAAAATTCAGCATCAGATAGTACGGCATCTGTCCACTGCTCCCACCCTCGGCCGTGGCCGGTCCGGCTGGTAAAGTTGAGATTGGAATAAGGAAAGTCGCCGCGCTCAACTCTAAACCTTAGTACCGAGTTAGCAGGAATGGGCGTTCCTACCTGTGCGTAAGGCTCGCCCTAAAAATGGAACGTGCCTTCTGGGGTCGTCCACCTCGCTCAATTCATCACTGTTCGACCAAAAAGTATCATTCGAACCAAAGTAAGGAGCGACTCACCATTCTGCCAAAGGAGGAACATTGGGAACATCGTCGCGCAAGGCCATGACCGAAGCTCTTTTTTTTCGAGTGAGAAGATCTTGAGAAGTTTGAGAAGGGGTTTAGTTTGCATTATGTATAAGGAACGAGTTTTGGTTTAAATAGTGGGGGCCCAGCACCCAAGCGTCGCGCCCCTTGGCTGGCGAAGAGACGGGGCTCGGTATCCGAAGTGTCACAGTTCGCGCGCCAGTAAAATTTTAACACGTAAGCTGGGACACTGAAGTGACATGACCTCTTGAACCAACATTTTTCCTCAGCATTGAAGTGATGTGACCCTTCGACAGAAATTACAGTAATAAGGATAAAAAAATTGAAACAAGTGACTTGTTCGAGCTCCCCTCTCAGGAACCTCGAGCAGGGGGGCAAAATGTTGATGACCGCGCCACGATACCTAATTATGTGGCGCCACCTCTGTAACATAGGCACAACTGGCCAGTGCTTACCTGGCGTGCCCACGGTGGATTATGTATTCTCGAGCTACCAATCCAATAACGGAGATCACTAGCCGAGGAAGGGGTCGCTACCCTTCCTCTATTATGGACGCGCCCCGCTCCAGTCGGATGGGCTCCTCCCCCCCTGGCTCGCTCGAGGGTGTTCTCTGAAAGAGCAACCTCGACTAACTTGTTTACACATTTCCCTTCTTGGCAAAGAAGACCTCGGGATAGAACTGGGATGGGAACCTGCGAGGTTATGAAGGCAGGACCTCGAAAGGGGCCTATCCCTACTGAAGCACGGGAATCTGAGGACATGTGGATAGGTGGTTGAGATCTAAGGGGTCGCCTCAATCCGAGGCCAGCACAAGGGGGAAAGGATACCCGGTACCTAAGCTCGAGCGATGAAGGATAAGAAATGCATTAATTACCAAAGACATTTGATAAGACCCGTATTAATTAGGGAGTGTCGTTACCTCCTTTGACCGGGGGGCAAAGCGCTACGACCCATCCATCAGTGTCTCATCCGTCAGACGAAGAGGCCATTGAACCTTTGGATAAGAGCAGGCTCAGCCAAAGGACTAAAAGGCATTGACCGAGTAGGTAAACACTATAAATAGGGGTGTTAATCAGCCTTTAAAAACACAACCACCACCACATTAACACTTATCCTCTGACAAGCTCGAGTTTACATGGTACCGAGGTCGGCCTTCCTTTTCTTAATCTCCATACCTAGAGAAACCCTTGTGTTGCTTGGATCTCCACTTGGATACTGATCTCAAATCTCTTGGCTTACGTGGAATAAACTCCTCGTCCTGCTCACGAACTACCATCAACAAATATAATGGCCGAAAATCAATGAAAAGTAAAATTCAATCGGATCCATTGAAATCATCTATTGAATTAGCAGAGGAAGAAGAAGAAGAAGAAGAGAAAAATACCAGTTCATGTCTACGGCACTTTAAGCTGGTTTCAGCTTTATTAATGAGATCATCCACCATATAATCCAAGCATTGAACCACCAGAGCAATATCATCTGGATCTACTATATTTTGTGAATTCAGTGTAGTAATCAATTCATCGAACGCTCTCCACAAAGTGTAAATTTGGTTGTAATATTCCTTCTCCTTCAAGTACAGAAGTCTCAATTCTATTAAAAATTCTTTGAACCGATTGAAAACATTATCACCCAATAACCCTCTACTATTCTCCATTCTGTAAGACAGCTCATCCGTTCTAATAAGGACATCAATGTAAATGGTTGGTGTATCATTTATTTTGTTCTCAGATAGCATCTCAAGAAGCACAGGAGCAACATTCTTCTCTAGCCATATCCTCATACCTGCTCCACCTACCTGTTACATGATAGGAGATAGTAAGAAAGGAAAGTGAACTACAGCTCTAAAGATTTATAAGATGTTTGATATTCCAATCAAGTAATTAAAACTGAATAAATTAAGCGGTTTCTCAATTAATTGTGTTTGATAATGTTATTTAGGTTTCACTTAAACAAATAAATCCCACAAAAAAGTTCTAAATTTTAATTGATAGGGACTCCACTTATCACTAAAAGCTGAAAATGCTAAGTGAAAAGAGTCTTAATGAATAAGAAATGGAAAGATTCTTATTAACCCTCTTTGTTGACTATTTCTTCCTCAATATACCACACTAATCAAAGGACACTGATCCTATAAACATGCGTCTGCATCATTCACGCTAAAGTATTAGGATGGGACTAATGAAGCATGGACACAACTACGACACAATACGGACACAGTGATACATCAATAAAATAACAATGTATTATAAAAAAATCACTATATTGACATTCCTGTTCACAAAATGTCATTTAATAAAAAATCACTATGTGATCGCTGGCGACCAATGTCAGTCGTCAAATGAGGTTAAGGCTTATAATTAGGGAAATTGTGTAAGTGTAAGGGACCTTAAAACCCTCCGTCAAACAACTTGCCCTTCGCCTTTTCTGTTTACAAGCACATATAAACTTCTCCCGATACGGAATCATGCGGTTTGATTGAGGCCATGGCCTTCGATAGAGCAAAAAGAAAAATAGGGTTCATGTAGCCAAACCAAAATAGTTGGGAAAAGGCTTTGGTTATTGTTGTTCTTGTAGAGATATATTATTGAAACTTGAATTCTATGTACCTATTCTCCTTTTTAAATAGATAAGCACAAAGCCTATATTTATGACTGTTTTAAGTCTGAAAACTTTACAAAGCCAATAGATGCATGTTGGGAAAATTAGCCCTCGACGCTTATCAAGAAAATGAATCCTAGGAATAGAGTAGTAACAAAAGTTGGTTCAAAACATGAATGGTGTTGAAACTTTATAGCTGAAAACTAAACAATAGAAAATGTTAAAATAAATAAATAAAAAAAATCAGAGAAGTGTCTTGCACTCGAGAAAATGGTGCATCAATTAAAAATTCAATTATATTGATAAATTTACAATGCAGACAATCATTAGATGGACAAAACTGATCCAACAGGTATGTTTCCAAGGCCAAAATTCCATATGGATGCACTTATGAAGGCTTTCAAACAGCTAAACGAACGAACCATTAACAATCCACTATTAGCTCGTGAACCTATTTAGCGTTTCTCAAGCTCTTCTTCTCATTCATCCTACACTATGTAAGTTGAAAAGAAGCTTCAAATAGCATAGCATCCCAAAGTTACCCTATCAATTTTTTACTCGTTAAAATGGCTTTCTCCAACGTCAATGCATTGACACCAAAGAATGCACTCTGTAATAAAGTCGAGCCGTAATAATGTATCTGAAGAAGTCTTTTAATTTACAAATATCTATAGAGAGCACTAAGTTTTTCGTTATAAAAGACCTCGAGTACAAAAACGAAGCTTTAAACTGTCGTGCAGGAATACAACTGATAAAGATGAACCTAAACTCTAAGGTGTTGTTACCCAATTGAACAGATTCAACACTTTTTCAATACTTATTTAGTTAAGTGTTTTGATAAGGTAACAAGTACACCACTTAAAAGAATAAGTTTCAAGTAAAATAGGATACAATCTCAAGTGATGGACACAATACTTATCATTGAACACTGAAGACTTTAAAAATTAACTTAAAAAAAAAAAAAATTCTTATTTTATAAATAGCACTAAAATTTCAATCCTTAGCTCATCACAAAAATAAAAATAAAAAATAAAAAATCTATACTTAATTTTCAATTTTATCAAACAACACCTAATTCCAACAGCCCAGACAACTGAACCCAAAAGAACCAAAGCAGGGACCTTCTATAAAATTACCAAGCCAAAGCCTGCCAGAGATGGCTCATCTTGGCATCCATAAAAATGCAGGATTAGTTTCGTTTTTACCTCAAAAGATCAACATTTAACTCAGTTCGAAGGACCAAGGAGGTACCTTCAAAGCGTTACCAAGTCTAGCTTGCAAGGAATAACTCACATGAAAGGATTGCAAGACTATAATTGTAACCAAAAGATCAATATCAACAAGACAGGAGAATAATTAGAAAGATACTTACTGTTGTACAAGAAGATTTAACAGTGATATTTCTTAACGCCGCTTCAGATGGGTATAATTGGAAACTAACCTATAATGATACAACTCTCATGGAAAATTGAAATTTTCGTGTGTTTAATGGAGGAAACATTTTGAGGAAAATTAACCAGTTGCGGGAATATCACCTTCCTGAAAACTTTCCTTTTCATGCTAACCAAACTACAAAACAATTTTAAAATTTCCTGTTTCTTTTCCTTTCTAGCTAGTTGACCCTAACCAAATTACAAAACAATTTAAAAATTTTCCGTTTCTTTTCCTTTCTAGCTAGTTGACGCTAACCAAACAAACGTTTAGGGCCTGTTTACTAATGCTTTTACTTTCTAATTTTTACTGTCAATTTCTAAAATTGTGAAGTAAAAGTGAAAATTATGTTTACTAATATAATTTTACTTTTCACCTTTTAGAAAGTACTTTCGGATTTAATGAAGGAAAGAGAAAGTGAGAATTTGTTACTTTCTCTACTTTCTACACTGTTTACAAGTACTCTCTCTACTGTATCATTATTTATCTAAAAAAAAAACACTCAAAAATTATAATATCCAATCGCTCCACGCTGCCTCCTCCTACCATGGCCACCGCCCAAGGGCGGATCCAGGATTTTCTCAATGGGGTGGGCTAAATTAAAATATATCCAAGTTTAAGTATAAAGTTACAAACATATATACATGTGTATATATGTATGATATACGTACTATCATATTAGATTAGTAAAGTAAGTTATAAATATATAATATTACTTATTGTCTCTATTTGTAACTTTGAGTGCAACAGAGCTTTCCATTTCATTGCTGTACACTTCTTAGATCCAATGCAAGAAACAAGCCAAAAGCTCACAACCCTATCATTGGTTCACAGTTGTCGTACACTTTGTGGCCCCAACCATATAACTTTCTCTCTACAAGTCCATATATATAGAAGTCTCCCATGCCAATATTAGTCAAGACACTCAGAGAACTTATTAAGTTTGGTAATTCTTATTGGTGGACTCTCTCTTCTTTGTTGTTTGAGTTTCAACATTTCAGAAGCTATGTCAATGCTCAAACTGATAAAGTTAAATTAAAATTGCATTTTTCTTTCTTCACATATAAAATTAGAGTTCAGATAGATGAAAAAGAAGAAAGCCCAAGTAGATGAATCATATTACACACCATTGTTTCAAAATTTCAGTAACTGAAAAATCGTGTGTGAAGTGACCAAAGATTCTTGTAACTAAAAGAATTAGACACTATGCTCAATAGCATGTCTTCAACTCTAAATTTCCTTCAATTCTAAGTGTTTTGACTTAATTTGAGTGCATCAACATATTATCAACATCATCAGTCGTCCATCACTAGAGTCAACGTTGACATCAACATCCTCATAACGTTAACATTAACATCCTCATCTAGAATCGTCATCCAGAATCATATAATCCTCTTGCATAAATATACATTTGATTAAGATAAATTGAAAAGAGACTTCTATCATAATTGATCATTTTAAAACCAACATCACTGCTACATCGGTAAAGAGATTTATATAATTTAATTAGCTAGACAAAAAAAACATACCTATTTTCTTTTTGCCCACTCCACCCATTTCCATCAACTCCCTTCTTTCAGAAAAGAAACCTATATTATTAGAACAAAAGAGGAAAAGTTTTAAAAGCGTTAACAAACTTGTAAAACATATATTCAGAAATTGAAAAAACTTCCATTAATTTCCATTAATAAATTGTTTGCGCATCACATCATAACAATATTATATATATGTATGTTGAATAAAAACAAAAACAAAAAATCAGTATGTAAAACATGAATAAATAAACATAACCAATAGCTAAAAATGCCAATTAAAATTTTAGAAAAAGTAAGAGTATGTTACCTGATGACTGAGGAGGCATGTTTGTTCAACCTTGTTCTTGCTAAATGTTAGGCCCGGTGCTAACCCTAAAAATAAGAAAACACTCAAGTTGTGAGAAAGAGGTTTCACAATCTCACTCATAACAATTAAAACACCACCATCTAAGTACTATCTGTATCATGTATCAACACAACCCAATTATGCTTTCAGTCAAAATGTTGGACACCTATCCGTAGAAAGAGGTGTGATTAGCACATATTATCCTCAGTTCTTATGTTAAATTAATCCAATAACAAAGTACAATGCAGCAGTTTAGAAATAATCTTCAAAATTAACAAATCAATATCCTGATATTCTGCATTTAATAACAAAAGAAAATCAAAAACCAAAATTTGAAAATAAAAATATGGCAGAAAGATTGAATATATCCTTCGTGGATTACACAAATTATATTTCTATGTGAAACAAAACATCCAGGATTTCTCAATGTTGTGGGCTAAATCAAAATATATCAACCAAAATCAACTGTTGTTTAATTCAATTTTAGTTAACTAACAATGTTTCTTTAGACAATTGACTGATTAAGGCATAGAAAATCCTATTTGGGTAATTAATAAAAAAAATTACCAATTTATTTCTGAACAATTCACCACTCAGTACCCTATCTCTTCTTTTGACCAATTTATTGAATCTACTAGTGGAAGCAGAGCGTGAGGTAGATCATGGCAAGCCCCTTCCAACACTATGGAATTCACTCAAAAGCATGATTTTTGCAAGTATTTTAATTTTCAAGAAGTAACTTTAGAGCTTTACCCTATATTAAGTACTTTTGCTTGTCAAATTTCTTGTTATGATTTTTTTTTTTTTAGTTCTGAAAAGATTTCTATATTCAAAAAGCTTGGCATGTTGATAAAAAATGTTTCAGATTCAATCTCTGCAGATTTCTAATCCAATTCAGATTATTTTTTTTTTTTTTATTTTTTTATTTTTCTTTTTTCATGCCTAGATTCAAATTTTCTTGGAGACATAATTGAAAAAAAAAAAAGAACTATAGAAATTAAAAAAAAATATTTGTTTTGCTGAAATAAAATGTAGATTACGGTGATTACCTCAAAATGCAATGCAAATTTTGTTACTTTATATTGTAAATATATAGATATATATATTTAAAAAAGATCATAAAAAATTTCACCAAGTAGGATTTAGTTTGCAAAACAAGAATCACAGACCTTTATTAGTGTTAGCAGTTGTAGAGAGAGGGGGGCAGGGGGGGGGGGGTGGCAAGCTTGAGAGTTGAGAGACAGTGGCTGAAGCTTGCAAAAGGCGAACCCGATCTGGATCAGCAAGCGATGGGAACTGAAAGATATGGGTTTTGATTTTTTGAACAATCTTAAATGATATGCCGATATGGGTATTGATATAGGTAATATGCTTTGATTCTTGCAGACAGATAAACTAAAATATATGGGTTTTGAACTTCTGATTCTTGTAGATTTTGTAGTTGGCAGTTGCAGGGGGGGGGGGGGGGGAATACAGAGTTGAGAACGAGAATAGAGACGGAGGCGATTGGGGAGGCTGAAATTATTTGCCCTATAAATATATTTTTTGGAAAAGGATGAGAAACAGATCATTACCAATGGTTGTTCGACACGTTCACTGCTACAGTTGTTCACTGTACTGTCCAGTTGTCACTTGCAGTTAAAAAAGAGTCTTCTTTGTTCGAAAGCATCCAACATGCCACCACTGTACCATTACTCGCCCAGCTAAATCTACCCCTATCTCTCTAATGCTAGTTTTGTTTGGAGGGTAAGAAAGGGAGGTTAAAAAAACATATGAGGGATGAAAAAATGTAAACAATAGTGAGAAGAAAATAAGTGGAAGAAAGATGGGAAGATAATTTTTTATTCCCAATTTATAAATTCAGAATTTGATCGAATCACACATCTTTGTATATTATGTCTTCTAATTTTTAATAAATTTTATTTAAAAATTCATACTATAATTGAAAAAGCGTTTCAAATAATATAGAAGTCATTGTCTATGTCAGTTTGATGTAGAACTTTACATTATTCATAAAATTTCACTTTTTATAGGTCCAAAAATTCTTACCATAGACTATATGGAAATTACGTTCTTACTGTTTTTTTTTATATATTTTATTTTATCTAAAAGTGAATAAATAAGAAAAGAAAAAATATATATGTGTGTTTATATATATATATATATATCAGTTGATTTCATTATTTTGACATGATAATTAACACACCAACATAATTTATTCTTTGAATTTTTTAATTTACACTGAAGAAAGTGGTGAAAATATCAATGGATGCGAATATGAATATTTCTATGTACCCGAGAGTATGAAGTTGGGAGAGGGTATCACTTATTATCCTTTAATTTTTTATTTGTACTTTGCGGCAATGCCAGCTGGATAGTACAAGTGCACTACACTGTGCCATCTTTACATAATGTGAAGTATGTGACTTAATTGGAGTAAATATTACTCCGTATTTTTATATAAATAAATAAAGTATAATATGTATTAAAATGGAAAACACAAATGTATAAATAAATAAAGTATAATATGTATTAAAATAAGGAACATTTATATTTTTATAATTATTGCCACGTAAAATTCAAGAATACAATTCAAATTAAGATTTGTGGGTTAATAAATAATTCTCATTTCTATATATGTTAATTGTATTCTTAAAAGCATTTTTTTTTGTGGGGGAACACAGTGAACACTCCAAAGGACACAAATGTTATATATATATATATATATATATATATATATATATATATATATTCGCACTTTACTTTTCTCCAATTGCACTACATTTATCATTTTCTTTTAAAGGAAATGATAAAAAAGTCCTTAAATTCATTAATGCACAATTCCTTAATTTATAATGTCATAACTACCGTTTATATAACTTTAATTTTTTTTTTTTACCTTCTTTACTTTCTTTAATATTTTATTTCCTTTCTTTTTTGTTTTTTCTGGATGTAATTCCATAGTGACTTCCTTTTCTTTTTTTTTTTGGTACAATCCAAAGAGATATTTATTCAACAAAATTGCCTTTTTTTTCAATTTTTATTTTTTTGGTAATTTTTTATGGGTCCTGTCAAAAGAAAAATAATTTATTCGATAAAAATAACCTTTATATATATTAGTATTATTATAGGTAAGCGAAATTTACTCCACTTTTTTTACATCTGCACTACAATCTTAAATGAAATTAGCAATTTTAACCTTTACTTTACAAGTAAATAATTATTACTTTTTAAATTACCAACTGCCCTTTCATATTTTCTCACCTTATGTCTAATCTTTAATATTTTAAGTATCTTTTGTTTACACAAATAAAATAAAATTTTGTTTTAAGGGACCGATTTTTTATTTTTATTATTATTATTTTTTTGTTATGCTAAATAAATTGCCTTTTTTGACTGGATCAAAAAAATAAAAGTAACAATTAAAAAAATTATCTCTTTTGACATGAAAAAAAAAACACCAAAAAATTATATTTAGTGAAAAATTATCTCTGTTGTCAAGATCCCATATAATAATAATAATAATAATAAGTACAAAGGAAGATAATAAAAAAAATTATCTCTATTGAATAAATTATCTATTTTGATAAGACCCAAAAAAGAGAGGTTATTTTTATCAAATAAATTATTTCTTTTGATAGAACCCATTAAAAATTACCAAAAAATTAAAGTTACCTCTTTTGATAGAATTGAAAAAATATTAATTTTGTTGAATACAATTGTAAAAATAAAAATAAAAATAAAAAAGTAAAAAATAAAATTATTAGTATGGAATAAATTATTTTCTTTGAGAGGACCTCCTGTAAAAAAACAAAAAAGAAAGGGAAAAAAAATAGTAAAGGAAGTAAAGAAGGTAAAAAAAAAAAAATTGCCCTAAAAATATTTTGTTTTTTGGTGACCCATCATGGACCCATAAATTTTGAGGCCCTTTTGTCACCTTGGGTTAGGGCCCGTCTGGGCTTTTTTGGTTTGGGCCTTTATTTTAGTATGGTGGCTGAGTTGACTTGGGCTTAATTGGATAGTCTAATTCTATTAATAACTTTTTTATTTTTGGCTGGGCTAAAATTAGTATAGTAAAAAAAAAAAATTAGCATGGGCTCAAGCCTACCACTACATCCACCCTTGCTTACTCTAGATTTGAATAATGCACTGGGTGGGGAAGAACTATTTTATAGTGAAGGGGTTGGGTCTCTATTGTAGAAAAATCCTAATGAGTCTTGGAGTGAGATTAGAAACCCTAAGGTGTGGAGTAGAACAGATATTTTCTTGGGTACTAAGTCATTCAATAATACAATATATGCTTAGATCTGTGTTGGTTACTTGGTCCCAATTACTAATCTGCAAATTTTTCTTCTTTTTCCGATTAATTAACAAAAGGTTAAGTACAAAAAACCCTCCTGATATATAGGGTTTATGCAAAAATAGTCCATACTTTTAAAAAATGTGCATTTCAGTCCATAAAATGAATAATTAAAGTACAAGCACACTACACTGTGCCACCTTTACATTTATCACTTATTATCCTTTAATTTTTTGTTTACACTTTGCCGACGGCAATGCCAGCTAGATAGTACAAGTGCACTACATTGTGTCATCCTTTACATTTAATGTAAAATATGTGACTTAATTGGAGTAAATATTACTCATATTTTTTTGAAGTATCGAGATGTGTGCCACATTATATATGTTTTTTTTTTATTTTTTTATAAATAATCTTATATTATAATAAAAATTTGAAGTTTTCTTTTTGTGGTTAATTTATTAACATTTTTTATATTTTTTAAATATAAAATGAATAATTAAAGTACATATCTATATTATATCACATCAAAGCACAAACGTGGGTTATTAATAAATAAACTTGATTAAAGAAAAAAAATACTATACTTCACGAATTTATATTTATGATTTTATATCAAATTATGTGGCTGCTTATTTGATTATTTTGTTTATTTTAAGATGCAAGGTCACTTAGGACCCATGATGTAGAAGAAAGGAGTTCAGTTGCCGTTCGGAGTGGAGATGGAGATGGAGGTGCGGATAGAAAGATTTTCTCCTTGTTTTCTGTGCCAGTATTTTCTTTCTTGTGCTGCAGATAAGTTTTTAATATAGAAAATAGAGAAAAAATAGAAAAATTTATCATTATAGAATCCAAACTCTAAAATAACACAATAATTTGAATTCAATTAATTTGGGAGACCATTTTTTTTATATTAAATCTTCAAATAATTAAACTAAACATTACAATTTTTTTTTATGAATGAGTAATCTATTTCTCGTAAATAAGGACACTAATTTACACTGTTAACTTTAAGTTTTTTAAAATTATATTTTGATTTGATATTTTCTGATTATGGTTAAATTTTAAAAATACTCAACAAAGATATACTTCTACATAAGTTCCGATAAATAAAGATATACAAAAGTCGAGAGAGTGAATAAAAAATATATATAATAATAATAATAATAATAATAATAATAATAATAATAATAACAGATATTGGTTGATAAAAACAAATTATAAATAGAGAAAGAAACCAGTGTAATTATTGTTCATTCTTACTTTTTCAATTTATTTAGTTTGTTAAAATGGGAAACACAAATGTATAAATGAATAAAGTATAATATGTATTAAAATAAGGGACATTCATATAAATTTCAAGATACAATCTCAAATTAAGATTCGAAATGTGTAGCACTGCTCCAAATTCAAAATACAATCTCAAATTAAGATTCGTGGGTTAATAAATATTTCTCATTTCTATATATACTAATTGTATTCTCTTTTATCTTCCCTTTGTTCACATGTTTCCTTGAATTTATTCTTAATTGGTTGAAGAAAACTCTTGAAACCACTTATCTGAATTGGATTTGTGGGGATTTTGGTCTGGTTAGCAACATGTGAAAAGGGTGTGCGAGAGAATCCCAAAACCCTGAACAAGGGTAGAGCTTTACGGGAAAGAATTTACAGGGTTCTAAACCATTGTATCTTTGATTGCAAACAAAAGAGGCACAATAAAAGCGGAGGAATCAACCAAAGTAATGAATTTGCCAATTGGTTGGTTCACACCAATTTTTCTGATGTTATGATTTATTGTTATGTTAAAATTTGCACTCATCATAATCAAACGCAGATAAAAATAAAAAATAAAAAGAAAAAAAAAAAGAAAAAGAAAAGAAAAGAAGAAGAAGTAGAGAGAGAAAGATAGCAGATAAAACAAAATTAAAATCAAAATTATTAAACTTACTTTCTGTTTTTCGCTTTTAAAATATTAAAAATAAAATTTTCTTATTAAACATCATTTTACTTTCAATTTCAACTTAAGGAATGAAAAGTATAATTTTACTTTTGGAGAAAGTAAAAATAAGAAAGTGAGAGTATAGTTGGGTAATCATATCCCAACTATAGAGTGTCCCTTTGATTCAATATTTTGATAATTATTTTTTTAATTTATAATAAATTCGAAATCATAAAAGTATAGTACAAAAAAAAGCTGTTTGGTTAATAGTTTTTGAAATTTTAATTAAAAAATTTATTTCTAAATAATTTTCTTTTATAATCATTTTTAAAAAATAATTATTTGTTTTGTCTATACTTATTATATAGAAAGTGAATTTTAGTTTTGCTCCCTTTATCCTTTCATTTCTTGGTAGTAATGTTTTTAAACTCGGTTTGTGTGAAAAGGTGGGTGCACCAAAACTTGGTGGTTCAACGTAGTACCGAATAGGACTAGGTTCTAAGCTATTAGGTTGGGTTAATACCCAGCCTATATATATCTAATTACTCTCTCATTTGAATTTGATGTGGGACAAATTTTTTCTTATAACAATTTAGTAAGGGGGACGAATGAGAGGAAAGTAGCAGAACAAGTTTTTTCGCTACTTCGTAAAAAAGAAAGCTGAAGGAAAGGAAAGGATGGAGGGAATCGGCTCCTTCTGTCCCTTCGTCTTACCACAACACAGTGGAGATTATATAATTGGTATAGACCTCACTCGGGTCCATTCAAATTATCCAATAAGATATGATTTGATTTTTGACGCCTTGATTCACTTACTAAAGTTGGTTCCTCATAAAGTCTGCAAGGTATGCATAATTCCTTTCTCCCCTTCGTAGTCCGTCCTCTGTCAAGAACAAGAAAAACATTATTCTCGTTTAGTTGGAAAGTATCAGTTAGATTATTTATTTATTTATTTTTCCTCCTGTCTAGTTAGGTTTCTAGACTTGCCTTATGAACACGTGAACATGGTGAGAATAATTTTATAATTTAATAAAATTATAATGTACCTAAAATCATTATATTCCGTCAAAACAAGGCTTACAAAGTTTGAAAAATATCAATAAAGTACTGCTTTGTAAAATATTATACAGTGATCGTTGTAAGATAATTCAATTAGGAATTAAATTGTTAGTATCTATAATTCAGCTCTTTAGATTTTAATTTTCAATTTATCAAAAAAAATAAAAATTGTCAAATTTTAAACTCTTTCTTTTCTTTATTTGAAGTCTTTTTACAATTTTCCCTGAATTTGTCAACTCATTTGTTTTTGCCTTTGAATCCTTATTTCGTTTTATCCTTGCAGATTTTACAAGCAAGTCGTTTCGATATAGAGCCGTTGCTAATAACGGTATTTTGAATTACTGAAGTGGGTTGTGTGGGCTTCCCTTTGTTTATGGCTAGCTTATTGGGCCCTAGTGATGGGTTATAATCACCCTTTCTTGTAGTCTTTTCGGACCATTCACAATTGAATTTTTTTGGGCCCAAATAGAGGCACCTTATTCTTTTCTTACTCCCATTCAAGACATTTCTTTACCAAAAGGAAAAAGATTATCCCATGGAGATTTCAGTTAATAAATAGTATATATTTATTATTTATTTACTGAAAATTGATCATCCTAATCAGATACACTTCTTTGCGTCGCCTTCAGCATAATAGGTATTGACATCCAACAACAATTAAGGGCGTAATTAGATTACAATAATGCATCACATGTATTAGGAAAAGATGATAGTTAATTTCATAAATTTAGTGCCCAACTATTCTCATATTCTAATAAAAAATTAAAAAAAATAAAAATAAAAATAAAAAACTATATGGCTTTTAACATCCAATTATATTTTTCTTTGTGCAGGCTTCTTTTACATAATTCAACTCGTGAGCACCAAAGGAGTGAGTCCGATCAATAGGAATATAAATGCACCAAACAAATCATGAGCTTTATGAGTTGGTTTGTAAACATATTGACACACGTCTCTACTGAGATTTGAACCATTGATCTCTCTTTGAAAAGTAAGAGACTGATACCGCTAGGCCACTGGCTCGTTGGTTACTAAGTTAAGGTTGAATATAATTAATGTTGCAAAACATGCCAGTAACAAGGAGCTGTACAATGTTCTGATTAGAGAAGCAAAGATGATTGAACTCTGTCAAAAAGTTCCCCTGCCGCCCGCTGCGCCGGGGGGGGGGGGGGGGGACAACGAGGGGGCAATACAATTTAGTTTACAAAGTTTTTTTATTTTTTATTTTTTATTTTTATAAAATGCAAGGGTACAATTGACATTTTATCCACATTTTTGACCGCCGCGTCACTTAATGGCCACGAGGATAATAAATTAATAAAGGCTTATTTGGATCACTGTGTATAATTAAATCTAACCAAAGAAGGGTGTGAGTGTAAAATTACCCAATAGAACAAAAAAGGCAAAGCAGATTAACAACCTAATCATAACGGTTATTATCACACACTTCCTTAATACCACATTTAAATGGTTTATCAATGAGATCAAGACAATGCCAGAGCCCCAACTCTGTTTCTGAAGTCACTATTTCTGCATAAGTATTCTCATTTTGACCACAATCTTTAGTAAAAGAATTGAAGTTGAGATACCATCTTAATTTAGTCAATTTTTATTTTTATTTTTATTTTTCCTAGTCGGTACTCACACACACTTATTTCTTCTGAGACTTGAACCTCTGACCTCTTTTTGAGAGGTAAGAGATTGATACCGCTAGGCCACTGGTCCATTGGTATTTAGTCAATTTTTAGCCTCTTGGATTATTCATTTATCAATGTAATATTAGACTTATTAGCTTATCAACCATCCAAGATCAGTAATTTACTATCTAGAGTTGTGTGAAGGTATTCATTTAATCAAATATTATGACAAAATAAAATCAGAGAATAAAATAAACATTCAAGAAAGTTCATAACCATACAACCAAGGTATCACTCAACACAGCATATTTATTAATCATGTTTATTTTCTCAAAGTACTTACAAATCTAGAAAGAGGAAACAATGAACCACTCCTCCATGGACACATTGAACTTTATTGAGAAGGTGTTTTGAAGATGGTACTAAAATAAGGATGCAATCTACAGTTCAAACAAGGTAATGGGCTGCTTGAGATTTATAAGGTTTGGTGGAACTAGAATGAGTAGAAGAATTGGTGATACAAGATGGAAGAAAAACAGTGTTAAACCGAGGATTAATATTCCCTAGTTTCTTGAGCGAATACGTGAAACTTTTCATGAGTGGTACATAAAAAGGCCTGTATGAGGATGCAATGACGGCGACAGGGAGGAAAGCAACAGAGTACAAGCCAACTTTTGTCCACGGTTCTTTATTATGTATCATCAGGATAATTGTCGCTGCAAATGCCAACATCATCATCGACAGAGACAGAATCAGTAATGTAACTCCTAGCATTAGCTTTTGAGGAAGAGACTGTTTGAAGTCTCTGAAGTGAAATGTGGAAGTGAGGATGGAGAGAAATGTAATCACTGATGTCAAAGCAAATGTAAGGGAAAGTACGTCAGTCAAGGTGAAAATCACAAAGAAAGGATGGTTGATGAGGATGGGATAACCAGCATTTTGTTCTGGACCTCCTGGTACCGTGTAGGCTGCAGCAAAGGCAACGGTGGCAATCAGCACAGCAACAATGGAGCAGTGCTCGGCAGTGCGTTGTAGCCATTCTTTGGCCTCAGTGCGAAGTTTATCTTTATTTTTGACAAATAGTTCTTCAGCAGTCTGCCCTTCAAAGTTGACGCTCTCGATGAAATGGGCTAAGGAGATGTTCATCACACGCTGCAAGAATTTATGTCAATTAAGACACAAGAAGGTGCTTCAAGCTGTTGAACAAAGGATCAGGGAATGCACAAACGAAACGCCAGTACTAATTTTTCCAAATGCTTGAATCTTTATGTAAATGTTATGCTTATAAGCAATTAAGGAAGAGCATGTGTTTATGTGGATGCTTATATAGAACATAAGAATCTCACCTCAAACAAGAGCAAGTCCTCTTGCAATCGCTGAGCAGGGCTTCGCATGTCTCCAGCCATGTTATCTTCTGCCGTTATCCCAACCATGTGTAGAATAGAGTTCCCATTATTTTCAACTTTTCTTATGAGCCTCCTCATTGGAATTTCCATTTTCATTACAAAATCGAAAATATGTATTTGGCGATACTTGATTGCTATATGCAATACATTACACCCTTCATCATCCACATGCTCGACTGCCTGAGGATATTTGTTGAATATTTCTCTAACAATCTCTAGAATGCCTGCCTTAGCCGCCAAAATTAATGGAGTTTTTGCAGTCTTTGTCGTGTTCATTTTACGACTTATTATAGCCTTTTTTCCTTCCTTTACTCCTTCTTGTCCTTGGGAAATAGTGGAGGGTCCTCCATGTGTGGGGGTCCTAGACTTACTCCTCGCAGATTCAGTAGCTTCCCATGAGGTATCTTTCCGTATCAAGAACTTGGCAAGTCTCAAAGCTGATTCATATCTCTGTTTTTGCTTCTGAATTGCTTTACACAAGGGCAGACACGATTCAACTTCCCAAGAAATGAAAGACAATAAAAGTTGCATCATAAGAAACATATGAACCATTCCAACACAAGAATTTCTATCTATCAAAAAGAACTCATTCAAGATAACAACACATTATTATCATATAATGACAATATTGATGACAAACATGAAATAACAGATCGGTAAGGATGAATTGAAGTTGCCATACAAATATGTGCACGTATTTTGGCTAACCTATTTTACGCATACAAATTTGTGCATGAAGTAACTAAAACTTACCTCTTACTACCACCTGTTTCAGTTTTAGATTGAAGCATAAGATCCATGTGCATATCTAAGGCTTCATGGTAGCTATATTATGGAATCTTCTCAGAGGCACATTAATTTGTTCCCTCACTAACAAAAGCACAAACTTCATTCTGAGGTGTGTCTAGCTTTGGAAGACCTTTAATCACTAGACCATTTTTGACAATTTAATCAAATCACTATGGTTCACATGCTCTAGCCCTTTATTTTATCATTAAAAAATATATAGGTGGCTAGTCTTCGATGCCCGCAAAGATGCAGATTTAAGTGAAGTATTATGGTTAACATGAGAAGAATTAGTTTGAAGAAGATACAATGATCCGATGTTCTAATTCTATCAAAACATTTTCCATCTTTGTTTATAACTCAACAACAACAACAAAATTTACCTTGCAATTACCATTTCAAATTTGACTTATACTTAATAGGTTTGCTTTTAAAACCTTCAATACAAGGGACCAGTTCACAAAAACCAAGAAAATTTATTACACATGATATGACTCCAAATGTACCTCTTATCAGCAAAGCTGATCATACCACCTTAGTACTTGTCTAGCAAAGTGAAGAATAACTTATCACCAGTGCCCGGCATCAAAATACCAATTCCTATACATGAGAAAAATGGATTGTGGAACTGTGGATGACAGGACACATAACCTCATCTTTTCTTATCTTATCTATATATAGTTCAAGGTCCTTACTATTTGCTTACAGGTCCATTTCACATCTTTACAGCAAAAGTTTCTGTTGATAGTGATGAAATTCGCCCACTTGACAGAACCGCAGAAAGAGCTCACTGGTGAAGATCTTGATTACTCAAGGGAATGTGTGTCTACTGACTACAACCGGAGGCGCATTATATTTCAGAAACATATATTTAGATGAGAAGGCAATGGTAAGCTTTCTGTAAAATACCCATTTAATCACAAAATGACTAGACACACTTAATAACTTATTTGACCTACTTGTCCGATTGCAAAAATTAAATTTGAAGATTTTCATCATACAAAACTGTCATGGCGTACTTCATTGCAGTTGTCATGGGCTCTCTTTTAAATTAGTACATTTTGAATATAAAAAATCACGACAATTCATATTTTCACGCTGCACATTAAGATAATCCTTCTATAAAAAAATGTTAAAATAACTTAAAATAAAATCATAAGAGCTAGTCAAAGATAAGCTTCAATTTGCTCAAATTTGTTCAAACTGAAAGAGAATTTAAAGTTAATTTTACCTTTTAAAGAAAAGAGATAATATAAAGTTGTTTGAAGTACGTCTTCTATTTTAAATGAAGTGTTATATGAAATTTTGACCGTGTAATCCTCGTGTTGATTTATGAAAGAAGTCATTGAGATGTTCAAATCAACTTCATCTACCAATTCTCACTTGTACTGTATCATGTGGACATTTTGTTGCTCACCAATAATATATTTCCGAATTAATTAATTCATTTTGTTGTTTGAAACCAAAATCAACTAGGAGAGAAACAAGGTTGTTAGGTTTATTATATATATAGCGCTATACCTTCTTTCTTTGCAGTTGTATCTTTAATTAAGACACCTGAATTTTTTTTTGTGTCATATTTAATTATTATGTAAGTTTTTAGGACAAAAGGATAATCACAACATAGATAAATGAAATAGACAATAAAAATGATTAACTAAATCAATTAATATATTGTTATATTTTTGCAGTTGCCTTTGGAAATTTATTAGTAAAAGATTATTTCCCATTTGTGTTGTCAAGAAGGAAAAACAGAAGAAAAGATTCCAAGTTTAGGTCGTTTTCTTCTTGGAAACCAAATGAAGTTCATACTAAAACTAAAAGAAAGAAAAGCTAAAAAAAATAGAAAGGAAGAATCATACAAGAGTAGATGAGTCGCTTGAAGGGACTTTGTTTACTCCCACTTATGAATGCTGATGGTTTGCTTGAAAGGAGTTGAAGAGCAGTCATCCCATCTCCATCTTGCTCACCAACTAAATACTCATATTTTTTGGCAATCAAAACAGCCAACTCTGTGTTATATTTCACAGCAGAAATTGCATAAAAGTGAAAACAGGACCAAAATAAATAAATAAACAAATAAAAAAAAAATTTAGTTACTAGCAATCAGATTGCACTACACCTTATTACTAATGATTAGATGACATCACAAAGTAGGCCAAGCTAACTGATTAGATGTATAACAACAATTACATAATTAAGCTTGTTGCATAGATACCACCAAAGTCTGTAGCCTGCTGATACTTTTTCGTCTTCTAAAATAAAAGATTGAAGGTAAAAAAGCTTATTGCGAATATTTCAGAGTTGAAAACCTTTCCCACGGGATGGCTGAGTAGGTGTTACTATCGTGAAATATTTATTTTTATACAAAAATAAATAAATAAATAAAATATTGTTGAATTGTCCTCATAGTATTTGTGCTCAATTTTTTTTATGATTTTTCAAGTCAATACGTGTTATGTCATTCTATGCATCCACACTTATATCCTATAATATGGAGTAATGATAGACAAACAAAAGCCACCAATCCAATATGAGCTTTAGTGGGAGCCATTTAGGTGCATCTGAAGGGGTTAGGTTTATCATTTCTACTAATAGTTGAAAGAATTGCAAATAAGTCCTGCTTTTAATTTTATAGGACCATTAAATACTACCAATGAATTAGAAACTTACTATATTCTTTTTCATTGACATGACTTGTTACTTACCAAAATACTCCGTGAGGATGGACATGTGAAGTATGGTGGTTTTATCTTCCCTTCGATAAAATGCTTCTTGATCTTCTTCTCCGCCTTCACTTTCAAAGATTTTCTTGATCACTTCACCATCTAAAAACTCAAACATCTCTTTTTTTCCATACCGGACAGCACGAAATAGAGCAGTCTCTCCACCCTGGTTGCGCATATATAACAACTTTGGTTCTCTTCGCAACATTTCCTTCGCGACAGGCACATTTCTATTTGAAGTGGCTGCCTCGTGGAGTATGGTGTTTCCAATGTCGTTCTGCAGGCTCATCTTGTCAAGATGACTTCCAGGAAACTCCTCAAGTAATTTGAGTACCAAGTCATTTTGTTTGGAGTAAGTAGCCATGTGGAGGACTGTGTCATTGTGTATGGTTAAGATGTGCAATGGCCCCTCTGGAATATTTCGACAGAGTTCCACCACCTTGTCTTCGTCTCCTGTTATCAAAGCATCATACAGCTCCTTATTACAGGTATGTTTTGCATCATCCGATATGTGAGCCATTTGAGAGAGAGAGAGAGAGAGAGAGAGAGAGAGAGAGGTTTTACATATATATATAGTATGTGTGTGTCTATAAAAAGCAATTTGGTTTGTTAGTGTTTCCCTATTTTCTTACTCATATTCTTTGTTTAATGAATGAAAACGAATTGTCTACTTTGCGTAGTTGTTGGGCTGCACTTTAATTGTGCATTAGTCTTGGCATTTCTTTTATTGTATATATGTTCTTTACGCTATGTTAACAGTAAATAAAAGTAGTTTCTTGCAAATCTAAAAGCACTCAATAAAGCAGAAATCATTAGACATTGGCGGATCCGCACAAAAAAAAGGATCACATCATTTGGGTAAAATGGATCACAGAGCAGTTAATCAAGCATAGATGTGTTTGGGAGCTAAACATACCTCAGCAATGCAGTTGAATGTGGAGAAAGCTTCTGCATCTCAGAACTGTAGTTAGACCACTAATCAAGCATAGAATCGGAAATGGAACATCTACCAGTTTTTGGCATGATAATTGGTTGTCGTCGGGACCACTCAGTCTTTCTCAGTCACTTATCCATTCATAATTCTCCTGCTGAGTCCAATGCAACTGAAAGAGAACTCATAACTCTCACAGGTGGCCCAGTGGATAAGGGGTCTCCTAGGATGAACCGTAAACTCGGACGTGATTGCACATATCAGGAGTTTGCAAACAATCCGAGTCCAAAGTGGTTAGCGGGTGGGTTGATTCTTTTTAACAGCAAAAGCTCCCCTATGATCCCCCTCCCCAAAAAAAAAAAACCTCTGCCCATCATCCCTTGAATCCAACTCTCTCACTGTCCACTCTATCTCCAATTTGGTCATTTATTCAAACACTTTGTGGGTTCCACATAGCATGCTATATCTCGATCAACTGTATCCACTGCGGTATATGCCATTTTTGGAACGAGCGAAATTCAAGACTGTTTAAAGGAAAATCTTCTTCGCAATGGTGCATCCTCAACAGGATTAAATTTATGGGATGGATACCATCTCAGGAAAGCTTCACTCTGAAACAATGAGAGATTCCAGAGAGTCCCAGCGTGGTCAGTTAAGATGGAACTTGCCGTCTTCCTTCGTCCAGCCACCCCGAGACCGCCTGATCCTGATTGAATGTGATCTTCTACGTGAATCACACCATGGTTTCACCACCGGAGATGTTGAGATCCCTTTGATTTTTTGAATGCTTTCCGGATAGTCTAAATTTGCACCTGTACCCATTTGGGCCGTTATGTTTCATTTGTAACTGTCCTTTGGGCCTCACCCATTAAATTGGGCTCCTGTAACCCATACATATATACAATTGTTTGGACTTCTTAAAAATAAAATAAAAAAAATAAAAAAAATAAAATAAAGAAGAAAAGGGTAGGCGGTAGGGTTTGTCTGAATTGTAACTTACAAAATAGTTTTCTAGAACTCGAAAAATTGAAAACCTTTCTCATAGAATAATTTTTTTATTATTATAATTGAATTTTCAAAAAACAGTTTTAAGAAAATTGAACCAAATTTTTTATACAGTTTTCAATTTTTTCATAATAGAAAATTATTTCCATAGTTACAAACCGAGTTTTTAATTGAATAATAAATTGTTTATCTGTTTATTTATGTTAGATAAATACTTGAACACATTTCATAAACTGTTCCCTGCTATGAGATTCCAACCTCTCACTTTCACATTGAACTAATGTTTGAGTAACAAATTGTTAAACATAATAGTCTTGAAAACGAGAGGTTTGATTCCAAAGCAAAAATATGGAAACCAAGTACATTTGTAGATGGGGCTGCAAAACAATGAGCTAGCTCTGTGTCTGTTTGGGCCAAATTCTTCATTTCTTTGCACTCAACTCGAACTAGTGATGAGTTCATGTAATTAAGTTGAGCAAAGTTTGAATTTATTTTAATGATGAGTTGGTTTGGCTCGATGTTGGAGCTCCTGAAACATATTTATTTATTTTTAATTATGTAATTCTATGTTTTTCATGTATTTTATTACTTTATTAAGAAAGTGTAATGGAAAATTTGAAACTATTTATAAAGAAAAAGCAAACAATTTGACATGCATTTCTTTGGCTCATTTAATAAATAGGCTAAAACTCTGATTTGATGGATGAATGAAGAAAAGTTTTTAATTAGCGGAATTTGAAAAGTCTTTAATAAAAAAGATAATACTAACACAATTTTTTATATATTTTTTATAATTTGGATCTTAATTGAGTTTGAGGATAATAACTAAACCATATGATGATGGAAAGTGTAAGATACATTCCGGCGATCAATTCCGTATAATTTGCCGACTAAATGCCTAAGAATTTAACAAATTCATTTTGTCGTGAATTAATAAACGCCTAAACAATTTCGCAATATTTCTAATTGATAACTTATAATACTTTGCATAGCAATGCATCTAATTGAATATTGGAATGGGTGTGCTTTGCCCACTCACATCACCTATTTATAATAATCCTCACTTCCCTAAGGAACGGTTAAAATGTATTTTAAATAAATGATTTTGTTAGTATGTCTTTTTATTCTCCAATATTATGTAATCCTTCACAACTCTTTACAATTTTGTACACAAATAGAAAATATTTTCGAAAGTATCTCTGAAATGTGTCATGCAAAAGTGGGTGTGTGCTTAAATGGGGGCACTTTGAGATATACATCCCAGTTGCACCATCACTTTCACATTTTGGGATAATGTGGATAGAAAACAACCTAATTTTATTGAAACAACATTTTTATTTTCCTTTTAGTTTAATTATTTTATTACATAATTAATTTCTTACTGAATATATTTCTTTCTTATAGTTCACCAAATTACCGTTGCCGCTTATAGTGCAGAACATGGACGGATCCAAGAAATTAGGTGAGGGGGGCAATAATAGAATTTTTTTTTATAATTTTAAGGAGGCAATATGAAAATTTAATAGGAATGTAAGGAAATCTACTACTATTATTACTATAAAAAAAATAAAAATAAAAAATAAAAGAAAAACAAAAAAACAATGGGGACAATTGCCCCTGAGTACACTATAGGTCCGTTCCTGGTGTAGAAATGGGTTCGTTATTTGGAATACTCTCCTTAGATTTTTGGTTCGAATCATATTGAACACAAGACATATATTCAAATGACACACGTATTACAAACCATTTGTAGTTTAAAGGGTGACTGAGTGGTTTGATTCTTCGTTTAAAAAAACAATCATATTGAACATGTTATACAACATTGCAATGAGTTTAAATCGATTATATTATATATATATATATATATATATATATAATATAGGAATAAAGTGAGTGCTTTAAAAGTGATCTTAATACTGCGGTGCAAAAGCAATGACTTTAAGGCTCGTTTGTTTGACGCAAAATATTTTCCTTGTAAAATATTTTTTAAACAAAATATTGACATGTAAAATATATTTTTTTATTTTCCGATATTGACAATGGTTTGTAAAATATTTTCTAGATAAACTTTTGTGCACAATTAACTCTCTCTCTCTCTCTTTCTTCAGTATTTCTCAGAAATAGTATCTCTTAAACCATCTCTTTCTCACCTCATTACTCTCTCTCTATGCTAAACCATCCCTCCCTCTCATTCTTGTTATTTTCTCTCTCCACTATCTCTCTAGAACATGCCCTCGACCAAAATTTGTTTTTCAACCAACTCAAATTTGTGTCACTCTTTCTTTCTGCTCTCACTCCATATATACATATAGAGAGAAAAAATTGAAGATTAGATTTTTAAATTGGGAGAACTAAAAAAGATTAATTGTTAGAAGGGCATATGGATTCAATAAGAGTATGTATGGTTAGATGACCCAAGGTAATATGCGGAAAATGACTTGAGAAAATTCTTTTGGTAAATCATTTTCATTTGGGGATAAAATGATTTACATGAAAAATAATTTTCTAACCTCGGAGTCTTCCAAACACCGGAAAATGAGGTAAATATTTTACGGTGAAACAAACGGGGCCTAATGCATCACAAGATCTCGAAAATTTTTCTAGGTAATTGACTGGTGTTTGTGGAACGAAAACTGCATACACTATAAGGTTCGACACCAACTTGGGAATATTTTGCAATCTGATATAATTTTTCTTTTTTAGAAATAATACATTTAAGTTTTATTAGTTTACAAATTAGAAGTAACCCATAAATGTGACCAAATAAACCAGAACACTACATATATTAAAAGCAAACATTATAAGAAAATTTAGAACCATACAGGAAATCACTCAACAAAGCAAACCACTCATGTTCATTTTCTAATGGTAGGTAGAAATCTAGAAAGAGGAAACAATAGTTACCACTCAATGGATCTCACCTATGAACCATACAGGAAATCAGTCAACACAGCAAATAATGTAATGATTGATAAGGTGTTTTGGAGAGGGTACTAAGATGAGTTTGCATTCGAGTTCAAACAAAGGAATGGGTGGTTTGAAGTTTGCAAGCATATGTAGAACAGGTGGAGCTAGTGGCTTGAGATTGCATAGTTTTGGAGGGAATTTTGGTTTGGGATTTAGAAAATCCCAATGAATTAGCCACCCGAGATCGAATAAAGGCACTGCTACACCGAGGAAAAACATCCCCTATTTTCTTAAGGGAGTACTTGAAAGTTTCCATGAGTGACACATACAGAGGCAAGTATGAGAATGCGAATATGGTGACCGGCAAGAAAGCAACAGAGCACAAGGTAATTCTTGTCCATTGTTCCTTGTTACGTATCATTAGGATAATTGTGGATGCAAATGCCAACATCATCATTGAAACAGATAAAATCAGTAGAGTAACTCCAAGCATTAGTTTTTGAGGAAGAGACTGCTTGAAGTCCTTCAACCGAAATGGTGACGTGAGTATGGAGAGAAATGCAATCACGGATGTCAAAGCGAATGTGAGGGAGAGTACATCAGTCATGGTGAAAATTACGAAGAAAGGATTGTTAAGGAGAAGGGGATAACCAGTACTCTGATTCGGACCTCCTGGTACTGTGTAGGCCGCAGCAAAAGCAACAGTTGCAATCAGCACAGCAACAATAGAGCAATTCTCAGCAGTTCGCTTCAGCCATTCTTGGGCGTCCTTACGCAATTGATCATTATTAGTGGCAAAGAGTACTTCAGCAGTCTGCCCTTTAGAGTTGAAGTGCTTGACGAAATGAGTTGCAGAGATGTTCTGCACGCGCTGCACAAAGTCACATACAAAAAACTTTCCTCAGCACCAGCAAGTTCAGATTCTAGACTCTTTTTTTGCTAGGCATTTTACGATTATGTTTCAAGATGTAACAAAAATTATTAGGTACTTGACCGGAGTACTGACAATGTAATACCCACATCAAAGGATACACAAATGTTTGTGTTTCTCTAATGACTATGCTTATATCCATGTGTCGTGTGCACCTATCCATGAATGAATGGGACACAAGAATTTTACCTCAAACAAGAGCAAATCTTCTTGCAATATCAGAGCAGGACTTCGCATCTCTTCAGCTTTTTGATCTTGTGCCTTTACTCCAACCATATGCAGTATGGAGTTCCCACTGTTGTCAGTCTTTCTTATGAGCCTTATCATCGGAATTTCCATCTTCGCTACAAAATCAAAAATATGTATTTGGCGATACTTGATAGCTACATGTAAAATGTTACGCCCTTCGCCATCAATATGCTCGACTGCTTGAGGATATGTGTTGAGTATTTCTTCAACAATCTCTAAAATGCCTTCCTTAGTAGCCAAAAATAATGGAGTTTCTGCAGTCTTTACGGTGCTCAATTCATTACTTGTCAGGTCCTTTTCACGCTCTTCTAGTTCTTGGCCTTTGGAAGAATGGAAGGATACTCCGTATTTGTGGGTCTTAGGCTTACTCTGGTCCATTGCAGATTCAGTAGCCTCCCATGAGGTATCCATTGCAATCAAGAACTTGGCAAGTTTCAAAGCTGATTCAAATCTCTGTTTTCGTTTCCGAATTGCTTCCCATAAGGGCACTATATAACCTGATTCAACTTATCAAAAAATGAAAGTCAACAAAAGTTGTATACTATATGCATAGGGAATAAATAGGTAGAACATTAAGTGTGATATGCTTAGCTATGTTGATCCATCAAACCATTGTAAGGACAGAAAAAATTTCAGCAAACATTGTAATGACTGAATTTCTAACTAAGGAACTCTTCCAATATAAGAATTCATAAATCAATTTTCATATAATCAAAAAAAATGATGACAAACATGAAATACTAACAAATATGTTAGTATACTGTTTTAGTAGCAACGGGAGAAAAACTTCGAATTGTTGTAATAATGCATATTTGCACCAGCTTGCATAAATTCTGTCTTAAGATGTTGCAACTGTCTTGATACCTTGAAACTTAACCGGATTGAGTTAAAAATTTAAATACAATGAATCTATACACCAAAATCAAATATAAGAGAAATACAAGGGTGTGACTTTGTTAGACAGCTCTTTACCTTCTTCAGTGGCAGCAGTATCTTTAGGTAGGACACCTGAATAACAAGGTTTTGTGTTATATTTAATATGCTCAGAAAAAGAAAGAAATGTCATAATCATAACATAGACAAATGTAATGGATTGAGTTACAAATTTAAATACAATGGATCTATACACCAAAATCTGTAAGAGAAGCATTAAGGCTGTGACTCTGTTAGACAACCCTTTACCTTCTTCAGTTGCAGCAGTATCTTGAGTTTGGACACCTGAAAAACCAGGTTTGTGCCAAATATTAGGGTGCAGTGTTGTAAAAATAAAAAATCTTAGGGGGTTTTATGTCAAAAAAAAAAAAAAAAAAATTGGAGGGGTTTTTTTGCCAAAAATTGAAAGTAGAGGGTGTTTTATGCGATTTGTCAAAAAAATGAAAGATTAAAAAAGTTAAAAATAAAAAAGAAGAAGAAGGAGAAGGTTGCAAGTGTAGTTGCCCCCTTTTTTCTTTTTTTTTTGTTGGAACTCACACGCACGACCTCCACTGAAGTTCAAACCCCTAACCTCTCTTTGAAAGGTAGGAGTCTTGTACCGTTAGGCTACAGGCCTATTAGTTAGTTGCTTTCTTCACTTAGTCTAGGTGACCAAATGAAACTAATATGAATGAATCTTCCCTATTTTTTAATGTAGATGGTTAGGATTGGAGTCCCTAAAGAGGTAAAGTAAGTATGTGAGTAGGGTGACTATTTCTTGCCAATAATTAAAAAAAAAAAAAAGTAATTTAGGCTTAGTTTGTTTCTAAAATATTTTTTTCAAAATTTGGTTTTCTTTTTGAGGTAAAATATATTTTTTAAATATTTATTTTTCGGCCTTTGGTAAAGGTTTAAGTCGCTATTGAGTTCATCGGGCAGGAGCCCAAATATGATGAATAAGTTATTTTTATTGAGTTTTAATATTTTTCTTCCTAAATATTTTACAATTATCAAACATCAGAAAATAAATAAATAAATAAATATATGTATATATATATATATATATATATATATATATATATTCTGAAAATACATCCAAACAAACAAGCCTCAGAAGTGAATATTGAAGTGAAAAAGCAAGAATCATACAAGAGTAGACGAGTCGCTTGAGGGAACTGTGCTTCCTCCCACTCATGAAAGCTGACGAATTACATGCAAGAAGTTGAAGAGCAGTCATCCGATCTCCATCCCGCACATCAACTAGGTATTTATATCTCCTCGCAATCCAAAGAGCCAAATCTGTTTCATATTAATTTCGTGGAAAGAATTGAATGAAAGCGATAACCAGGGAAAATAAAAATAAAAATAAAAATAAAAATAGCTAGCAACTACAAGAATAGCATAAGCCTATTAACAGTGATGAACAAATTATGGTACGTACCAAAATATGTTTAGTTCATGGGGTAATTAAGTACTCACCAAAATACTCATAGAGGATGGACATGTGAAGTATAGTTGTCTTATCTTTCCTTTGATAAAAGGCTTTTTGAGCTTCTTCTACGCCTTCAGTTTCAAACAACTTATTGACTTCGCCATCTAAAAACTCGAACATCTCATTCTTCCCATACCTGGCTGCACGAAACACAGCTGTCTCGCCGCGCTTGTTGCGCTTGGTTAACAACTCTGGCGCCATTTGCAGCAATTCCTTGGCGGCCGGGACAATCCTGTTGGAAGTAGCTGCCTCATGGAGTATAGTGTTTCCGATGTCATTTTGATGGGTGAGCTTGTGAAGATGATCTTTTGGCAAGTCCCGAAGTAAAGTGACTACCAAATCCTTTTGTTTGGAGTAAGTGGCCATGTGAAGGACTGTGTCATTGTGTATAGTTAATATGTGCAGTGCTCCTTCTGGAAGTTTTTGACAGAGCTCAATCACCTTTTCTCCATCTCCTCTAATCAGAGCATCGTATAGATCCTTATTAAGGCCGCGTTCATCGACTGTGTGATCCATGAGATCGAGAGAGAGGGGGGAAGAAAATGGTTCACAAAGCTTCTGGCTTCACAAGGGACGAGTCTAAAACATAGTGTATATGAGCATCTGTTTTTTCTTATCTTTGTTGAAGATATGAAAAAGTAGTGCCTGATTAGTTGTGGGTTGTAATTTTAGGATACATTGGTGGGGGCATTTCTCAACTTATCATTGAGTTTTATGGCGTGTTAGCGGTAAATTGGTGTCTTGTCAGTTTGATTGCATGATAAAGCAGGTACCTTTGTGACAAACATCAAGATTCGTGGAAGTTCAAACAAGCAATCATATACACAGACAAGTTTTAACATGATTCACGCAAAATCCATCTACATCCGAGTTCGAGTTTGAGTCTGAGGATGATGAGAGATTCTCACGAATGATGAGAAATTACATTATTGTTGCGTTCGACTGTATAGAATTTGAGTTTTGGAATTCAAATTGAAATTGATGAAAATTTTATTTTAATTTTGTGAGGTGTTTTTCAGTTTTCTCCAATTCTGTCAATTTCAATTTTAATTTCAATTTCAATTTCGATTTCAATGTTGCAATTTTATGCCCCCAAATAAAAAAGTATTACAATGGTAGAATACTAACAATTTTTTTTTTTTTAAGTTAGTACTTAACATTACATACATATCTGTTCACGATGTATTATTACATGTCCTTTCACGTACCTATCTTGTTGTTACCAACGTCACTTATATTTTTTTTATTTTTACTAATCAATACATTAACTCTACCTATCACCTCCCTCGCAAGAATACATCTCTCAAAATTTTAAGTCTCAATAAGGGGTGGTATTTATCATATTCTTGACTTGTTGCCAAAGTACGTACTCTTGCGACCTAGGAGAACTAGGGGTTATACTTGGGTGGGTCTAACTCAAGCTATTCGAGTTCACTTAAAATTTTTATATGCATGGGTAAAGCACTTGAGATCATGAAACTGAAATTGGGTATAAACTTTAGAGTCTAAATTTATTTTGGGTGATACGCAGCAAAAATTTTCAAACAATCCGAAGAACCCAAAATATAAGAAAAATTTATATTTTTGAGTCTATACGTTGTTGTTATAAAATAAGATTCAAATTAAATAATTTATAGTATCATAGGTATTAACCTAACTTTGACACACTTGCTTCAAGTAAAAAAATTATAATAATCAAATTTTAGTTAAAGAAACAAAATAATAAAAAAATATAAGACATTGAGTTCTTTCCAAATTCTTATAGGAATGAATAATATTATCAAGTCACACAAGTTTTAATTACCAAAAGTCCAAAATAATAATAATAATATACTTGCAAATTTAATAATTCGAGTGATTTTATTTTATGTCAAATGTATTTAGTTATATACTTTAACATTTTTTTTTTCTTTTGTAATGTTTATTTGTTACTAAATTATTAAAATATTGGACAACTCGAGCAACCTGAAAAATCTGTAAAACCCGTGAGATATGGCGGTGGTTGAAATGCTGGGTTTCTCAAAACTTGAGCTTGGCACAATTCGATATGTTAAAACCTTGAATTTGAAGTTAACCCGCCAATCCAAACAAAGTCCCATCTACCCCTTGCCTCAATCCATAATTGAGGTACCTATTTATAGTTTAACACCTATTTATAGTGTGTTAAACTCAATTCCTTGATAAAGCAATATTTGCCTACAAGAAATGTCAAACGAAAACAATTATAAATTAGATACCTAATTAAACTAGGAATTTTGAGACATAATTTTCCAACAGTAATGTAACAATGTATATGCGCATGTTGTCTATAAATATGTCTTTGCTGTTCTGTTCAACATATGAAAAAGAAGTGTGAGCTTTGTTGTGGATTGCACTTTTACAGTACTTTTGGTGGGGGCATTTCTCACCATATCATGGAACTTTATGCTTTGTTAACAGTAGACTGACGACGTCTTGTTTGATTGCATAATAAAGTTATGAGCAGTAAACTCGTGTCATGACCGAAATTAGCTCTTCCAACACCTTCAACTAACACGTCAAATTTTAGGTGGTTAGTTTTGACATGAAGAACTCGTCCAATCAAGCAGTTGACAGAGTATTAAATTTGTCAAATTTAGCATATAAAAAAGTTATATGATAAATAAAATTTTCCAATTATTTTAATATATAAGTCCCACATATTATTAAAATTTACACGAAGATATATCAAAATATTAGTAAAACAAATGCAAAAAATGCCCTCACATTTATTTCCGAGGAAATGGGTAGATTAATTAGTGGCAAAAATTGAGTTAGTGCTTAAATCAACCACACTATCAAGTGTGATGCGACACCATATTATTGAAGAAAAAGTTTCTTGGAATCTAGGCTGTCTACCCTGACGTTTTAGACATGTGGGTCCCCATTGCCATTATCATTATGTATTCACATTTGCTCCTGTAACAGAATATATTGAGAGATGCAATACTGTAACACTATTGAATTGAAAATGACACTGCTATACTCCCATTCTGATTTTGATGTGACGTTTGAGGAATAATAATTTTTAAAAAAATATACAGAACATGTCTTATCTCTTTAAAAAAAAAAAAAAAATTACTAATTTACTTATCAAAATTCTGAATATTTAAGTTTGAAATTTTAAATTTCAAATTATATATGAAAAGATATAAAATATATTATTTAAAAAAAAAAAGTAATAATTGTTTTAGAACAGACCAAAAAAAAAAAACATGATATTCTTTTATTTTTTTAAAGACAGAGGAGTATATCTTTGTTGGATATTTTTATTATTTTAAAAAATGCTCTCTTTTGATTGAACAAATCAATAAGTTGAAAGTTTGGCCCATTATATATATATATTTTTTTTTCCAATGACGGACAAAGTAATCACGTTGCTCAGACGACGACGTGATTCTTCGTTAGACAGTAAAATTGAGACATGCAGAATTCATGAGAGGGATTCAAATCCAGGACATTGTATTTTTTTCATTTTTTTTTTAAAAAAAGGTAAAATTAAGTATAGACGTGTTAACTGTACAGGCCCATAAATGGGGGTATTGTGCTAGGAGTGTGTAGCCCAAGCAATTACGACATAAGGAATTGGACCAGGCCCAAGTTGGAGAGCTCCAACAGACAACAACAATAGCAAATTTAAAGCCCAAGTTGGAGAATCCAACAACAGCAAATTCAAAATTCAGGTGGGAGGGAAACGATTGTCCATTTGTCCACCAAGAAATCCGGTCAGCAGAGAGCAGTTCCTTGCAGATCGATTGATTACAGGTGGTTGAATCGCGGTGGTAGACTGATTACACCCTCAGGAAGATCCCATTCCACTGCAAATCGCCTTGCTAACGGAGAGTCCATGAAGGCACAGGAAAGAAGCTTCAATTGCACAGAATCAATGGTTCAGTGAAGAACATGCAAAGGATGCAGTTTGAGGTTTACCACGAAAGATTCGACGATTCTGCTCTGTCCACGCATTGTAAACCATGACAGCCAATGTCAATTTGCAGATGGTGGCTTTGGACATTTGTTTGTCAGGAAAAAAAGATTGTCCATAGGAGATTTCAGGGAATAAATACTAACCGTATCTTTTATTAATGGAATTTTGTCATCTCAATCAAAAACACTTCGTTATGTCACCTTCAGCATAATAGATGTGGACATCCACCAATAATTAAGGACGGAGGTAGATTATAATGTATCACTATCTTTTTAAATGTTATGCCCTTCATTGATTCATTTATGGCTTGTAACATCCAATTCTATGTTTTCTTTGTGCAGGCTTCTTTGGCATAATTTAACTAGCTCTCAGAGGAGCTTAGGCTAAGCCCAAAATTGAATAAGCCAAGGTGACATAGGCTCGAGCTTGGCTTTGTTCAATTTGTCTACTACCTTCTTGGAATCTAAACACTATCTTCAATTCATTACTTTATTATGGTAATCTAAGAAAGAATAAATGCTCCACCAATTCACTCAACGACTAAGCAGTCGCTACCTTTTCAACAAAGAGCAAGCAAGTAAAACATATACAAGCCAATTCACTATTTATGGACAACAAACACACATTTACACACACTGCATATGATATATAGACTTGTGTGTGAAGTTTTATTCTTCGCCCCCTCTCTCTCATGGCTCACGTAGTTGATGATGCAAAACATGCCAGTAAGAAGGATTTTTACAATGCTCTGATCAGAGGAGAAGGGGCAAAGATGATTGAACTCTGTATTTTGACACGTGGTACCCCCTCTCAATCGAAGCATCTCAATTATTTTGAAACACTCCACTTCTCCATTTACTAAAGTAAACAGAGAACTTTGATCGGGAGGGATAACACGTGTCAAAATACCCCCGGGCCCCGGGGTATAGTAGAATTTCTCAAAAAACAGGAGATGCAAGCCAATTCACTATTTATAGAGAGCAAACACACATGCACACACACATTATACATATAATATATATACTTGTCTTAAGTGAAGCTTTATTCTTCCCCCCACCCACCACTCCTATGGCTCACATAGTTAATGATGCAAAACATGCAAGTAATAAGGAGCTTTACAATGCTCTGATCAGAGGAGAAGGGGCAAAGGTGATTGAACTCTGTCAAAAAATTCCAGAAGGGGCATTGCACATAATAACCATACACAATGACACAGTCCTTCACATGGCCACTTACTCCAAACAAAAGGACTTGGTACTTCATTTACTTGGGGACTTGCCAGAAAGTCATCTTGACAAACTGACTCTTCAGAATGACATCGGAAACACTATACTCCATGAGGCAGCTACTTCCAACAGAATTGTCCCCGCTGCTAGGGAAATGCTGCGAAAAGCACCAAAGTTGTTAGGCATACGCAACAAGCGTGGTGAGACAGCTGGGTTTCGAGCAGCCAGGTATGGGAAGAATGAGGTGTTTAAGTTCTTAGATGGTGAAGTCAATAAATTGTTTGAAAATGAAGGCAGAGAGGAAGCTCAAAAAGCCTTTTACCAAAGGGATGATAAGACCACTATACTTCACATGCATGTCCATCATCACTGAGTATTTTGGTGAGTTTCCCATGAACCAAACATATTAATTAGGTACCATAATTAGGTAGCTTAGCTTAATTAATTTGTGATGCCACATATAATACATTAGTAATCATTAAGGTGTTATACAATCTGGTAGCTGCTATCTAATTCATATATATATATATATATATATATATATATATATATATATATATATATATCCCTGCTGCTTTCACTTTTATTCAATTATTTTTATGAAATATATAACAGATTTAGCTCTTCTGATTGCGAGAAAGTATGAATATTTAGTTGGTGAGCAGGATGGAGATGGGATGTGTTGAATTCATGGCTCAAATTCAGCCAACTCAGTAAGTTGTTTTTTCATCACCCATTACATCATTTGCTGCATCATCAACTTGGCCTCCAAGAATTGTATTCAGCAAGCTTCCTCATGCGTGGTCTCCAAGTTCACAAACAGTGATAACATTTTGGCTATAAATAGCCTTGCTCCCATGGTGTTTTAAGTATCCAACAATTGAGTGAGTTTGCTTAGTAAAGAAAAGCAAAGTGTGAGAGAATTTTGGATATAATTGGGTTTTAGGTGTGAGCCATTTAAACATTGTATCTCTTTATTTCCATAGTGAAATATTGTTCTGTCTTCTCCCCGTGGTTGTAGGCATAGCCGAACCACGTAAATTCTTGTCTCATTTGTGTGTGCACTATTTTTTTTTTTTTTTTCTTGTCATTTATTTTTTTCTTGTTCTCATAAACTCCTACTCGATCCTTATTTCGTAATAAACTAGTATCAGAGCTCGATTCGTGTATTGTGTACAGATACTGTTCACACATACGGTACTGTTCACAGATACTTTTCGGGAACTGTTCACAAATACGGTACTATTCACCGAGAAATATTTTGGGGAGTTTTTTGAGATGTCGACCAGATATGAAATTGAGAAATTTGATGACAAGATTAGTTTCAGTCTTTGGTGTATCAAGATGCAGCCCTACTGACTCAGCAAGGTTTAAAGAAGGTGTTGTTTGGGAAGGATAAGTTGCCAGAAACTATGTCCAATGAAGACAAGGATGAGGTCGATGAAAAGGTGCGTAGTGTGATTCTCCTGAATCTAGCCGATGAGGTGCTGCGTGAAGTTATTGATGAAAACACAGCGGCAAAGTTGTGGCTGAAATTGGAGAATCTGTACATGACGAAATCTCTCACCAACAGACTTTACCTGAAACAAAGACTCTACACCCTTCGTATGAAGGAAGGTATGTCTCTTAAGGAATATGTTAATAATTTCAATTCTATTATTATGGATTTGAAAAATACTGATATTAAAATTGATGAAGAAGATCAAGTCCTTATTTTGTTGTGTTCTTTACTTCATTTCTATTAGCATTTTGTTACCACATTGCTCTATGAAAAAGACACCATTAGTATGGAGGATGTTAAATCCTCACTGAACTCTCAAGAGTTGAGAAAAAGGTGTCTGAAAATAATGGAGATGAACAGGCCGAGGGTCTAGTTGTGAGGGGAAGAAGTGAGAAAAAGGGTTTTGGTAATAGGGGCAAATTGAGATCTAAATCTATATCTCATAAAGATACTGAATGTTATTATTGTCATCAAAAAGGGCACATTAAGTGGAATTCTCCAAAATTGAAAAATAAAAAGAAAGATAAAAATAATAAAAAGGAGTCTAAGGATAAATCTACTAGTAATTCTTCTGATGTTGTTGGGGTTGCTAAGGAAAGTTCCTCAGATGTCGAAAATGTTCTTTCAGTTTTTGTCAGCGATTGTCACTCTAGTAGTGAATGGGTTCTTGATTCTGGTTGTTCATATCATATGTGTCCCAATAGGGACTGGTTTCTACTTACCGTTCTGTTGATGGTGGTACTGTCTTAATGGGGAATGACAATCCCTGTAAGACTATTGGCATAGTGTAACGACCCTAAACTGATACCATTTAAAAAAAAAAAAAATTGGCATGACCTCCCCTAAAAAGGGGGACTACAACCACTTGCTCAAATAAAAAATAAAAAATAAAAAATAAAAACGTAATGACCATTCCTGGCCTTTCAAAACACCTCCAACCTGACCCAACACATAATACAATTAATATACTCCAACATCCCATCCATCCGTTCATTATACCACAACATGGCTCATCTCACGGTGGAACATCTACATACCGTTTAATCCAAATTATCATAATTACAGTTCCAAAATATAGTTACAATAACAAGAGCTCACAAATCTGTATACCAAATATGACAAACTAAGATTTTACAAAATTACGAGACTTAATACAAAAATAGCAAAAAAAAGTCTTCTAATCCAAATTAGGCCTGTGGTGGAAAGTCATCAGCCACCTCTTTCCCGTTTCTTGAAAAAAAAATATTAAATAATAGAGTGAGCATAAAGCTCAGTAGGTAGCACTTAAGACACGCTTCTTGTGTCCCCATGAATCCAAACATAGAATAGAGCAATGAGAATGGGGATCAGGCCATGTAAGGAAACCACAATATAATAATCAATCTCTACATAAGTAACATAATGCAATAGGAATGCAATGCATGCCGATGTCGCTCCCCGTTTTCAAAATCAAAACCATCACTTGTAAACTTTTAATATAACCCGCCCTTTGGTGACCCCGCAGCGACACGAGAGAAGGATTGGCTAGTGTCCCTGACCCTTGGTACCCCCGCGGCGTCATTATGTGGCCCAGCTAGCTCAACCACACTAGGGCAATCTCCCTAATTCCTTCTAGGCTATATTAACCTTCCGGCCCTTTGGTACCCTTGCGGCGACCGGGTTTTCACAAAACCGATTCATAAAAATACTTTCGCAAAATTCTCTTTTTCTTTTCAAAATGATTTCTTCCCTTTCATGCCCAATGCCAGTGCATGAATGCATCAATGTTATGTCTATGCTCATAATCCCACGATTAGTTCAAATTTAACTAACAAGGCATGATTCACAAAAATTCCCAAAGGATTTACCACATAACGGCATATAACAAGATTCTAGCATTTTTGGCATATGAAAATCAACACATAAACATGCTCTTTACATAAAGTATTTAATCCACATAGTTTCATGGTTATCATATAAGCATGTTTTTCATACAACATATTTAACACACATTCTCACATGTTCATATATCTCAATCAAGTCAATTTAACTATATTTAACATAATTAAGCATTCTAAGACACAAATCAAGTAGATCAACTCACTAAAGCACAAGATTTCATGGATTAAGGGCCCCTACCTCAATTTGTGTAAAACCCTCAAAATGGGTCTCCAATTTTGAAAACCAAGAGGATACTCAAAGCTGAAATTGTTGGTTTGAACGCGTAGAGCTCGTCGTGCTCTACGTTTTGCCTCAAACGGCACTCCAATCCACCAAGTATTGAGTGAGATACCCTCATTCACAGATTGAAAGAGAAAAGAAAAAGAAAAAGAAAAAGCACAACAAGAGAGTGAGAGAGAGAAATTCAGCGGGGAGAGAGAATGAGGGTTGGAAATGTGGTCTCTAGACCACTCTTGATATAGTGGTGGGTCCCACCACTTTTAAATTTCTTTTCCCTTTTCATTTTCTTCCATTTTACACCTCACACATATAAATGCACTACATACAAATACCACTTAATCCACATAAATTAAAATGCACAAAGTGCAATGGACCCAACTAAAAACCCGTACACAAAAAATGAAAAATGTAGAAAATTGGAAACGTCACAATGGCACAATCCAAATTAAGATGCATGATTGTATTGTTAGAACTTTAACTAATGTTCGGCATGTTCCAGATTTGAAAAAAAACTTGATTTCTCTTGGTACTCTTGACTCTAATGGTTAAAAGTTTTCAGCTGAAGGTGGAGTTTTAAGCGTTTCTAAAGGTGCTCTTACTATGCTTAAGGGAAAATAAAGAAAATGCCTCTATTTTTTACAGGGCAATACTGTGACAGGCGCTGCTTCAGTATCTTCTTCAGTTGATCAAGATTCAGAAACTACCCATCTATGGCATATGCATTTAGGGCATATGAGTGAGAGAGGTTTGACAGAATTGAGTAAACGAGATTTGCTAAGTGGACAGAAGATGGGAAAGCTGGACTTTTGCGAGCATTGTGTCTTTGACAAGCAGAAAAGACTCAAGTTTAGTACAGCTGTTCACAGGACCAAGGGCACTGTTGATTATATTCATTCAGATCTTTGGGGTCCTTCCAGAGTTCCCTCTCTTAGTGGTTCTCGATATATGTTAATTTTCATTGATGACTTCTCTAAGAAAGTCTGGATCTATATCTTGAAGCAAAAACATGAAGTGTTCCTTAAGTTTAAGCAGTGGGAGGCCATGATTGAAAAACAGACCAGAAAGAAGATCAAGCGTCTCAGAACAGATAACGGTTTAGAATTTTGCTCAGAAGAATTTGCCTAGTTTTGCAGTAATGAAGGCATTATTAGACACCATACAGTTCGAAAGACTCCATAACAGAATGGTGTAGTAGAACTCATGAATAGAACTCTTTTGGAAAGAGCTCGTTGTATGATTTTCAATGCTGGGTTGTCTATAGTATTTCGGGCTGAAGCAGTCAACACAACTTGCTATTTGGTGAACAGGTCACCATCGACTACTATTGAGTGCAAAACACCTGAAGAGGTATAATCCGGTACTCCTGCTGATTATTCTAATTTAAGAGTTTCTGGATGTCCTGCTTATGCTCATGTTAATGAAGGAAAACTTGAGCCTAGAGCCAAGAAATGCATTTTTATTGGCTATGCATCCGGGGTGAAGGGATACAGGTTGTGATGTCCTGATCCTAAGTCACCTAAGTTTATTACCAGCAGAGATGTTACTTTTGATGAGTTTACTTTACTTCACCCCAGAAAGAAGTCTTTTGTTACAGGTGAATCTCAGGGTGTTAAGCAGTAGATGGAACATGACTTTAAAGCTCCAGAAAAATAAGTCAACACTCCAGTTCAGCCTAATATTGAAAATGTGCAGGATGATCAAGTACCAGATGAGCAACAGTACAGTATTGCTACAGGGAGACATAAAATTAAACCTCCTGAGAGGTATGCTTATGCAGATTTAGTTGCTTATGTTTTGTTTGTGGCAGAAAATATTAAAGATAAAGAGTCTTCCACCTACCAAGAAGCTGTTACAGGAAATGAATCTGTCAAGTGGACTGTTGCTATGACTGAGGAGATCGAATCTCTTCACAAGAATCAAGCATGGGAGTTAGTGAAACCTCCTAAAGGCTAGAAGATTGTTGCTTGCAAATGGGTCTTCAAGAAAAAGGAAGGAACTCTAGGTGTTGAAGATACAATGTACAAAGCACGTTTGGTTGCAAAGGGTTATAGTCAAAGAGAATGTGAAGCTCTAGAGAAATAAGTCAACACTCCAGTTCAGCCTAATATTGAAAATGTGCAGGATAATCAAGTACCCGATGAGCAACAGTACAGTATTGCTACAGGTTAAAACACAGATTAAACCTCCCGAGAGGTATGCTTATGCAGATTTAGTTGTTTATGCTTTGTCTGTGGCAGAAAATATTAAAGATAAAGAGCCTTCCACCTACCAAGAAGCTATTACAGAAATGAATCTGCCAAGTGGACAGTTGCTATGACTGAGGAGATCGAATCTCTTTACAAGAATCAGGTATGGGAGTTAGTGAAACCTTCTGAAGGCTAGAAGATTGTTGCTAGCAAGTGGGTCTTCAAGAAAAAAGAAGGAACTCTAGGTGTTGAAGATACAAAGTACAAAGCACGTTTGATTGCAAAGGGTTATAGTCAAAGAGAATGTGTAGATTTCAATAAAGAATTCTCACCAGTTGTGAAACACACCTCTATACGCGTGTTGCTTGCCATGGTTGTTCTATTTAACTTGGAGCTTGAGCAACTTGATGTTAAAACAGCTTTTCTATATGGTGAGTGTAATATCTATGTTATATATATATATAAATATATCTACATATATATATATATATATATATATATATATATATACACACACACACACATATGTAATTATGTTGTGTATATATATTTGTGCGTGTGGTGTAAAATTAAAAACAAAAAAGAAAAAGGAAAATGGGTGGGACCCACAAGCTATTTAGATTAGTGGCATTGGGCTGATTTCATTTCTCTCTGCATTCTCTCACTTTCGGTTCTCTCTTTCTCTCGTTCACTTGTTTTTTTTTTTCTTTTTCTTTTCCATATCAAATTCAAGACTTGATTTTTCCCTCATTTCTTAGTGTTTTTAAGTGCCGTTTACGGCAAAATGGAGAGCACGGTGAGCTCTACACGTGTGTACCAGCAATTTCAGTTTTGAGCAACATAGGGAGTCCGAAAATTGAGACCCATCTTGAGGGTTTGAGGTGAAAATTGGGGGTTTTGCTTAAAAGTGAGGTAGGGGTCTCTAATCCATTTATTCTTGTGCCTTAGTGAGTATAAGTATTGTTATTTGTTGCCTATTATGCTAGATTGAGTTAATTTTGTTTTAAGGTGACTAAACCTTGAAATTTAAGTATGTGGATATGTGTTAAATTTATGTTATGTGTGAAAAGCATGTTCTATGTGTTATTTTCCCTAGCTGATAATGTCGTTAACTTACTAAAATTGTTATATGAAAGCATGTTATGTATTCTTAGAAATTCTTGGAAGGTGTAATGTGAGATTAAAATTTTAATTTGTTGTAGAATGATGAATTACATGGCATGAAGCATTCATGCATACCATTGGGAAGAAAAAGGGAACAAATTGCTTTGAAATGAAAAAGGGAAATTTTGGGAAAAAAGTTTTGATTAAAGTATTTTATGAAAACCCGGTCGTCGCGGGGGTACCAAAGGGCCGGAGTGTTAATGTAGCCTAGATGGAACTAGAGAGATTGCCTAGTGTGGTTGAGCTAGTTAGGCCCAAAATGACGCCGCAGGGTTACCAAGGGTCAGGGACACTAGCCAATCCTCCTCTCGTATCGCTGCGGGGTCACCAAATGGTGGGTTATATTAACAGTTTGAAAGTGATGGTTTTGAATGTTGAAAATAGGGAGTGACATCAGCATGCATTACATTTCATAGCATCATATTGTGCATGCTAAGATTGGATTTCATATTGCACTTTCCCGACATAGTATGACCCCGATTCCTATTGTCCTATTCCTTGTTTGTATTCACGGGGACACAAGAGGTGTGTCTTAGGCACCACCTACTGAGCAATTTTGCTCACCCCTTTTATTTAACATTTTTTTTCAGGAAACAGGAAAGAAGTGGCGGATGACATTCTACCACAGACTTAGTATAGATTAGGAGCTTATTTTGTTGTTTTTGTACTTGTGTCTCACTATTTTTGTAAGACTAAGCATAATGTATTTTGTACGACGACTTATGGACTCTTATTATAGGTATACCTATGGGCTGTAACTTTTGTATAAGCTGTCTAAATGTTGTAAAACATGGACATTTGATATTAATCTTGTATTTTGGGACTGTGATTGTGATATCTGGATGATATAGTATGTGGTTGTACCACCATGGAATGTATTATATGTTTATTATGTTGGGACAGATTAAAAATACATTTAAACAGGTTGTTGCAGAACGATTTTTAGCAGAGGTCATGCCAATTTTTTTTTTTAATTTTGGTATCATTTAGGGTCGTTACAATGAGCTTGAAAAAAAAAATTATATACATCAGCCAGAGGGGTTCGTTGTTAAGGGAAAAGAAGACCATGTTTGTTTGTTGAAGAAATCCTTGTATGGGTTGAAGCAATCTCCAAGGCAGTGGTACAAGAGGTTCGACACTTTTATTGTTAGACATGGCTATTTGAGAAGTAGCTATAACAGTTGTGTCTACTATCAGGAGCTCTCAGATGGTTCTTTTGTATACTTGCTATTATATATTAATGACATGCTTATTGCTGCAAAAGAAATGTCAAAAATCAACAAGTTAAAATCTCAGTTGAATACTGAATTTGAGATGAAAGATCTCGGTGCAACAAAGAAGATTTTGGGCATGGAAATTCAGAGGGATCGTCAAACTGGCAGATTAAGTTTGTCACATAATAGTCATATTGAGAAAGTGCTTGAGTGGTTCAACATGCAGAATTCCAAGCCTGTGAGCACACCACTTGCTGCTAATTTTCGTCTTTTTGCAGCTTTATCACCGTAGTCCGAAGAAGAGAATGAGTACATGTCATGTGTTCCTTATGCTAGTGCAGTTGGTAGCTTGATGTATGCAATGTTTGAACTCGCCCTGATATTTCACATGCAGTCAGTGTAGTTAGCAAATATATGGATAATCCAGGAAAAGAGCATTGGCTAGCCGTGAAATGGATTCTTCGGTATTTGAAAGGTACTACAGATATTGGCTTAGTTTATCAAAAGAGCAGTGATAATTTTGGCAATGTTGTTGGTTTTGTGGACTTCGACTACGCTGGTGATTTAGACAGAAGAAGATCTCTGATAGGATACGTCTTTATTTTATCAGGTTGTGCAATTAGTTAGAAAGCAACTTTGCAATCTACAATTGTTCTCTCTACTACAGAAGCAGAATATATGGTGGCCATTGAAGTGGTGAAGAAAGCCATTTGGTTGAGAGGTTTGGTTAGTGTTTTGGGTTTACAGCAGAGCTCAATTGTTATTTATTGTGACAGTCAGAGTGTAATATGTTTAACAAAAAATCAAATGTATCACGAGAGAACCAAATACATTGAAGTCATATATCATTTTATTCAGAATGTCACATCAGAAGGAATTACTACATTGAAAAAAATTGGCACAGCTGAAAATCCGACGGATATAATGACAAAGTCCATTCCGGCTCTCAAGTTCAAGCATTGCTTGGACTTGGTTGGTAATCTCAAATGTTGAAATTGCCCTTTGGGGCTTAGTGGAGAAGACAGTTTGTTTGGCAGAGATACAGTGGCTCATTTGAATTTTCATAAATGTGGAGATTTGTTGAATTCATGGCTCAAATTCAGCCAACTCAGCAAGTTATTTTTTCATCACCCGTTACATAGCATCATCAACTTGGCCTCAAAGAATTGTATTCAACAAGTTTCCCCAAGCGTGGTCTCCAAGTTTACAAATAGTGATGACATTTTGGCTATAAATAGCCTTGCTCCCATGGTGTTTTAAGTATCCAACAATTGAGTAAGTTTGCTTAGTAAAGAAAAACAAAATGTGAGAGAATTTTAAGTGTAATTGGGTTTTGGGTGTTAGCCACTTAAGCATTGTATATCTTTATTTCAATAGTTAAATATTGTTCTCTTTTCTCGCCGTGGATGTAGGCATAGCCGAACTACGTAAATTCTTGTCTCGTTTGTGTGTGCACTATTTTTTTTTTTTTCTTGTCATTTATTTTTCTCTTGTTCTCATAAACTCTTACTCGATCCTTATTTCGTAACAGGATGACTACCCTTCAACTTCTTGCATGTAATCCATCAGCCTTCATGTGTAAAAATAAACATAGTTTCTCAAGCGACTGATGTACTCTTGTATGAATCTTTCCTTTTTAATTAACTTTGATTAGCTTCATTTAGTTGGTCAGAATTTTCTTCTTTTCATGTGAGTTTCATTTGATAAAATCAACAAAACATAGAATCTTTGCTTCTTCTTCTTCTTCTTTTTATTTATTTATTTATTATTATTATTATTTTCCTTCATCTTTGAGTCATTGACAATTAATTAATGGAGATAGAATATCATTTTACAATTTGCTTCCAACATTAAAGAATATCTTTTTATAATGTCCTTACAGCATTGCCATTAAAAGAACTTTTTAAGTTTTCTGTCACCCACTTGTCATCAATCTACAAATGTCAACCATAACTAAATTAAAAGTTTTTTTTTTTTTTTCAAATAGTTCTTGTGGTCTGTTACATTTTTCTATTTTGTGAATACATATTCATTTTTATTTTTTTTATTTTTTATAATTGCATATTAAATATAACCAAAAGAATTAGTATTTCAAGTGTCGAAACTCAAGATACTGCTACAACTGAAGAAGGTAAAGGACTGTCTTATAGGAGTATTTGATTTTGGTATATTGATGTACTTGTGTATTCACATTTTAAATGCAATCTGATAAAGTTTCATAGTATAAAGAGAGTTGCAACATCTTCAGACAGAGCAAACTAGTGTAAGTATATAATATTACAACAAAAAAAACAATTTAAAGTTAGAATATTAACATATTTATGAGCTCTTATCTTCGAAAAGTTCATTTAGATAAAAATTATGTCATTACAAGTTTTACGGAAAAAAACAAAATCAATGTTACAATGGTTTGATGGATCAACGTAGCTAAGTATAGTTCACTTCTCGTTCTACCAATTTATTCCTTGTACATTTAGTATACAACTTCAGCTAACTTTCATTTTTTGGTAAGTTGAATCATGTTATCGAGTGCCCTTATGGGAAGCAATTCGAAAACAAAAACAAATATTTGAATCAGCTTTCAGACTTGCCAAATTTTTTATCGTAACGACCCGAACCCGAGGGTCCGAATCACTAACCGAGTCCTTATCCGAACCCAAAGTCAACTAAGGGCACTACCGTCCTTTCCTATATCGATACATAATACAATTAATAATAATAATAATAATAATAATAATGTTGGGATCATAGCCATAAAATATGTCAAAAACAGTCCACTAACCCTTCAAAACCTATCGAGGAGCGTCGTCTGCCACTTCCCTTCCGTATCCTAAAAAATGTTAATAATGGGGTGAGCTTAAGTTCAGTAGGAAGTGCCTAAGACACACATCTTATGACCCCGTGAATTTATGTATAGAATAGAAGACAAGAGAACGGGATCATATTATACCGGAGATATAAACCATAACCACAACATCCAATATAAACACAAATGTCATCCAAGTCACAAATTCATCATGTATGTCAATGAAGTGCAATGCCATACTCATGTCGTTCCCCATTTCCAAAATATTTCCGTTTCAACTTCTAAATCGTTAGTGTAATCCGACCCAAGAAACCTCCAAGACGTCACGAAGGAGGGGTTAGCTAGTTTTCCCCGACCACATGGCACCTCCATGGCGTCGTCTGGGTAGCTCAACCACACTAGAGTCTCTCTCTAACCCCCTCTAGATCACACTAACACCACAGACCACTAGGCGCCTCCTAGGTGTCCAGTTTTCACAAACACTTTCGAAAACGTTTCCCCAAAACAATTTCATTGGTTTTTTTAAAAAAAATACTTTTCCTTTTTTTTTTTTTTTTTTTTTTTTTTTTTTTTTAATGGATGCATGAATATTTTATGCTTCACAATTTACCATAATTTTCACATCATTAAACCTTAACAATATTTCATAATAATTGTAATGGATATGATTATATATATTTATATTAAGGTTATAAAGTTTTTTTTAAAAAAGCAAATGGGCCCCACCAATGTATTAAAAACACCACAAAAGGCCATAAGGCCATTTTACGACCTAGCTTTTTTTTTTCTCTCTCTCTCTCTCTGCGTCCGAGACTCTCGGCAGTTTCTTTTTTTTTTTTTCTTTTTTTTTTTGCAATTTCAAGCTTTGATCTAGCTTTAATCTTTTGGATTTTAGTAGAACATTGTGAAGCAAAGTTGGAGAGCTCATCGAGGCCTTCAATTTGATAGGAGCCAATCATCATTTGGTGTACTCTAGGGAGTTCGAAATTCTAGGGTTTTTGGGCTCAAAATTGGGGGTTTTGCATCTAAGTGAGATAAGGGTGTTCTAATCTACAACTTCTTAGTTTTTTGTGAATTTTCTCCTTAAATTTGATCCTAAGCATGCTAAATTTTAATTACTTAGCTTGTTGTTATTGTAGTTATGTGTAATTAAATTGATGATTGTGTTCCATTTGTTATTTGAGTTCATATACATGCCTATTTTCATTACGGTAAATGAGCATGCTTAGTGTTTGATGTGTTGTATGTTCCATGATTATTTATTTATTTATTGTCTTGAGAAAAAAAAATGGGTGCTATGGTTATAAATAAATAAATAAATAGAGTAAATGAATGTTTAGAAATTTTCATTAAATTGTGACGATGATGTAAAAAGAAATGTGTGAAATCATATAGTTAAATTGATGATTTGAAGCATGAAACATTCATGCATTCATTGGGAGAGAAAGGGGGAAAAATATTTGTTACAACAAATAAAATTGTTTTGGGGAAAATATTTTGTAAAAGTGTTGCGAAAACCGAACGCCTAGGAGGCGCCTAGTGGTCCATGATGTTGGTGTAGTCTAGAAGGGAATGTAGTTGAGTTAACTAGGCCGGATGCAACGCCTTGGAGGTGCCTTGTGGTCATGGATAGTTAACTAACATTCCTTTCGTGACGCCATGGAGGTGCCTTGGGTCGGACTACAGTAACGGTTTGGTTGTTGAAACAGAATTGTTTCGAAAATGGGGAGTGACATTTGCATAACATTGCACTTCATGATATCGTGGTAAATTTGTGATTGGTTAATATTTGTTATATACTTGTTATTGTGGTTGAAAATGTGTGTTTCCTGATGACATGATCCCGTTCACTTTTTATCTATTCATTGTATGGATTCACGGGGACATAAGAAGTATGTTTTAGACACTTCCTATTGAGCTTATGCTCACCCCCTTATTTTTTTAACATTTTTCAGGATATGGAAAAAAAGGTGGCGGACGACAGTCCACTACAGATTTAGACCCATTCTATTATGTTATCTTTTGTATTAGACTCTAGTATTTTTTGTAAATGTAATATTAACTACCTTGTGAAACTTTAGTTTAATTAATATAATGTTGTAAGCAATGGACTTTAAAATTTTAGCTACAATTATGGAATGTAACTTGATGTAACGGATGTGTCCCTTGTTTGGATGAGATAGAGGAATAGGACTTTTTTTATGTATGTAACAATTTTGGGAATGTAGTATAATATCTGAATTGTGTGTTAGAATAGGATAAGTTAGATTTAAGGCCCAGTGAGGCCATTGCATTTATTTTTGTATTTCTACAAGTTGTTGATGGATATTTTCTGCGGAGGTCATGCCGAAATTTTTATAGATTTTTTTATTATTATTATTTTAGTATCTTTTCGGGTCGTTACAAATTTGGTATCAGAGCCATGGTTCAAATATCATTAGGACGATGGGTAGAGGCCTACCTAGGATTGCATAGGGAGTTGAGTTATTTGCTTACTTGCTTAATTGCTTACGTGATTGTATACTTATATGCTTATGTGTTAAGATGCTTAATTATTTGAAAGGCACGCTTAATTGTTTAATTGCTTAGATGAGTACGTGCTAAATGAGTATTTGTGATTGGTTGATATTTGTTATATACTTGTTATTGTGGTTGAGAATGTGTGTTTCCTGATGGCATGATCCCGTTCACTTTTTATCTATTCATCGTATGGATTCACGGGGACATAAGAAGTATGTCTTAGACACTTCCTATTGAGCTTATGCTCACCCCCTTATTTTTTTAACATTTTTCAGGATATGGAAAAGAGGTGGCAGACGACAGTCCACCACAGGTTTAGATGAGCTTGAAGACCCATTCTGTAACGACCCAAATCCTCATGGATCCGGATCATTAAACGGGTCCTTACCCGACCCAAAATCATCAAAGGGTAAAACGGTCATTTCACGTGAAAATTAAATAACAAGGTCCAAAAAAGGCAAATTGGTAATTTGCCATGAATCCATAAATTGAGGCTCAAGGATATCATAGTCCTTTACTTGTACCATATAATAAATAAAATAAGTTCGGGGCAATATAGTCATTTGGGTGGTTAAAATATAATTATTTCATTTTGGTGGGTCATAAAATAATTACGTGCAACATCATTTGGGGCCAAAACGAAATTATAAGAACTTAAAATTTGTAATTACATATGTGACGTAAACCGGTCGACGTATATGCATCAAATGGGTTAAGAACAGTGGTAATAACCACTGCCAAGATACCGGTCGACTGGTTTGGGATATATGCCATAATGACCATTCTGCCAAGATACCGGTCGACATTTGGGAAGCCACATGTCAACCGGTTCTGGGAAAATTGCACTCCCACTTCCCACTGTCCAGTGATAACTCACTTACACCAACACTTGGTAATTAACCACCCCCGCCACTACATTCACGTACAAAATTAAGATATACTTCAACATCAAATTGTAATAACAACCGTTGGTAACGTAATTTACAACACGTCACTTAGAATACACAAAACTGATTTTGAGTGAGTAATACTTAATTACATTTTCTCAAGGATCATTCACAAACTTAATTACATTCCCAAAACTATAATTACACATGAAATAGCTAAATACAAGATAGCAAAATCATCTTCTAACAACTTTCAATTTTGAGGTGGATTAGCATCCGCCGGTTCTTTTCCAAGACCTGAAAATATATATATATATATATATATAGTAGGGTGAGCTATATACTCAGTAGGTGACACTTAAGACTTGCGTCTTGTGTCCCCGGGAATCCAGTCAAAGCATAGGCCAATGGGAGATAGGGAGCATACAACATAGGGGATTAATACAACTTTCCAACCAAATTCGAATACAAAGAATGTAATGCCGTGGAATGCAAATGCATGCCAATGTCACTCCCCATTTTCATTCTCAAAATCATCACTTTCAACTGTTAATACAGCCCGTCCTTTGGTGACCCCGCCGCGACACGAGAGGAGGATTGGCTAGTGTCTCTGACCCTTGTTAACCACGCGGCGTCATTATGGGCCCCAGCTAGCTCAACCACGCTAGGGCGACTCCCTAGTCCCCTCTAGGCTATATTAACCTCTGGCCCGTTGGTAACCCCGCAGCGACCGGGTTTGCATAAAACCATTTTATCCAAAACATTTCCCCGAAATTTCCAATTTCATTTTGAAACAAATTTCTCCCGTTTCATGCAACCCAATGGTACATATATGCACATATATTCCATACTTTCAATATTATGGCATTTAAAGAATTACAATACCCAATGAAACATATATCATGTTCAACATTTCTAGAAAGGTCATCAACATAATAAACACAGCAAAGCATCATCTAGACATACTTTTCACATAGAACAAGTCATATTCAAGATTGTCAAATTCTCTAGACATCACTTACACAACATTAAAACAATTAATTCTCAATTTAAGCATGTTTATTACACAAAGAAGATAAAATTCACCAAAGAGCAAGAACATCGTGAATTAAGGGTCCCTACCTCAAGTTTGCACCAAAACCCTAAAGATGGGTCCCAATTTCGAATTCCCTAGGGAGGGTCAAAGCTGGAATTGATGGTACTCACGCGTAGAGCTTGTCGTGCTCTCTGTTTTGCCTCAAACGGCACCTTAATCCGCCAAGAATTGAGAGAATAATCAAAGCTCAAAGATTGCCTTTCAAGTGGAAAGAAAAAGAAAAGGAAAATGAGAGAGGGAGAGAAGCTACGGGAGAGAGAGAATGTGTGGAGCAAAGAAGTGTGGTCTCAAGACCATTTCAAGTGTGAGTGGTAGGCCCCACTAGATTTTCTTTTTGCTCCAATTTTACACCACATACACACATAAGTGAATCACATGCAAATACTACTTAATCCACATAATTTAAAATGCACAATGCAAATGGACCCAACCACAATCCCGAACACAACATGCGAAAAGACAGAAATACCCTTGTCTCTACGAATTATTGGAAAAAAAGAAAATGCTGAAAAAATCAGAAACATCACAATCTCCCCAACTTAAAAGGATTTCATCCCCGAAATCAAGCCGTACGTGGGGAAGAGAACAACTCTGGATACTTGGAGCGAACCTGCTGTTCAAGCTCCCAAGTAGCCTCCTCGACTCCGTGGTGCCTTCAAAGAACTTTCACTAACTGCATCGTTTTACCCCTTAACACCTTTTGCGTGTGTCAAGAATTTGCACTGGTCCCTCTTGATAGGAGATATCTTCATCAATGTCCACATCGACCCAATCCAAAATGTGAGATGGATCCGGTTCATACTTCCGTAGCATCGACACATGAAAAACATTATGAACCTTGTCCATCTGCGGTGGTAAAGCGAGTCTGTAAACAACCTCTTCTACACGGTCCAAGATCTCAAGTGGTCCAATGAATCGTGGTGACAACTTGCCACTTTTCCCAAACCTCATCAAACCCTTCCGTAGAGAAACCCTCAGAAAAACATGGTCTCCCACTTCAAAAGCTAGCGGTCGTCTTCGCTTGTCTGCATAGTTCTTCTGTTGACTCTGAGCTGTGAGCAACCTCTGTCTGATCAATTTGATCTTCTCGGTAGTCTCGAGTACAATGTCGGGTCCTAAGGCAGCTGTCTCACCTACCTCAGTCCAACAAACTGGAGACCTACAAGGTCTACCATACAACGCCTCAAATGGAGCCGTTTCTATGCTTGCCTGATAACTGTTATTGTAGGCAAACTCAATAAGCGGTAGATGATCTTCCCATCTGCCACCCAAGGCAAGCACACATGCCCGGAGCATATCCTCCAAGATCTGGATAGTACGCTCCGACTGGCCGTCTGTCTGTGGATGGAATGCCGTGCTAAGATTTAACGCTGAACCAAACGCTGTTTGAAGTCCTTCCCAGAACTTCGAAGTGAACTTAGCATCCCTGTCCGAAACAATGGTTACTGGAACTCCATGTAACCTTACAATCTCCTTCACGTAAAGAATGCCAAGTGTCTCTGCATCATCTATTGCCTTAATAGGCAAAAAGTGAGCCGTCTTCGTCAATCTATCAATGATGACCTATACGGCCTCGTTGCCCCTTCGTGACCTTAGAAGACCTGTCACAAAATCCATAGCAATCTGTTCCCATTTCCATTATGCTACAGGCAATGGTTGCAACAACCCTGCCGGTCTCTAATGCTCGGCCTTCACCTGTTGACAGGTAAGGCACTTAGCCACAAACTGCGCAACGTCCTTCTTCATCCCATTCCACCAATACTGACGTCTCAAATTGTGATATATTTTTGTACCACCTGGATGAACTGCAAAGCGGGAAGTATGAAACTCCCGAAGAACATCTTCACGACAAACCGTGGGGACAACCAACAAATCTTTAAACCATAGACCCCCATTTGCATGTAAGGTCCAATCCTTCACTATCTCACCACTGGAGATTAAAACGTGAATGGCATCCAAATCTGGATCATGTCTCTGTGACTCAATCACTCGTCCGATAAGAGTAGGCTGAGCCACAAGACTAAACAAGAATGCCGACCCAATGCAATCATCCTCATCTAAATAACACAATACTATCTCCGTTGATGCGACCCGAGCGTGTGCACAAAATAATGCACAACACTTTAGGTTTAGAAATAATGTCAAGTGGGCATCATATTTTAAAATTTATAAAACCACTAAACACTTATACTATGTAGTATGAAGCGAGTAGGGATCGAACCCAAGGGATTGAACACGTGTTGGAATTAAACTTGATTTTAGTGCTAATGAGATTGCACAAGAGAGAGAGAGAAAAACATTTTTGGTGAAGTGATTAAACTAGAGTTAAATCAAAAGCATGGAAATAGAAATGACAACGCAAGTAAATTAAATTAAATTAAACTAAGAATTAAAGAGATATAAAGAGAGTCTTAGGGTTAGGATTCACCACTAAGCTCATGCAATTAACCATATGCTTTCAATTAATGGGGAATTCATTAGTGTAATTATAGATGTAGCCACATTATCATCACAAATCACAATTGTAAGCATAGATTATCAACATCAAGAATGAGTTGTCTACTTAATGACAATTAAACTAAAGTGTAGAATCCATTCAAGACTACGTCATAACCCACCATACACATTCACAAATGTATCAAATAAGAGCACACATCAATCAAGAGAATAATATTAATTGTAATTAGAAGCATGGATTAACATAATCAAGCACAAATTGCCTACTTAACTACAATTAACTAATAACAAGAAAGCTAATTTGTAGAACAACCCATCACGATTAAGCCTTTATCCATCAAATTAATTGACAATTGTATCAAATAAGTATCATGTTATGGCCATCACTAAACACAACTACAAGAAGTATTTAATGTAGAATATAATCCTAAAGCAATCACACATAGACACGCAAATTACATATAGAATTAATGAAAGAATTAAGTTCTAATCATCTAATGAAGAATAAAATCCCTAATTAATCATACATAGACATACAATCAATTGGAGATTTCAATGGAAGAATTCATCAATACAAACCCTAATTTATCAAATCAAGCATGTATATATAAAGAAATCACAAGGCCATATAATTTAATTACAACATAATAATTCCCCTAGAAAAGAAATACAAAGGTTAGGTTTACATGAACTTAGGGCTCATCTAAGCCCTAAGTGAAAAACTAGCTCATGGAGAAGATGATCATGGTGTCAACAAGCTCTATCTCCATCTTTTGGCTCCTTCTTCTTCTTCCTTCAATTGTAGACAAAGCCTCTGTAAAAATGTTCTTCAAACCCTAGTTTTTTCTTTTTCCCCCAGAGAGAACGTGATATCACAGTACAGATTAAAAAATAATAATCAAAACTTAATTCTTCAAATAATAAATCACTAAACTAATAAATACTAACCCTAAAAACAATGGGTCCCACTGGGCTTAAGTAATAAACCTATTAAAGCCCACTAGGTTACAAAATAAGCCCAAACATTAAAATAAAAATATGCAATGTTGCCAAGTCCTGGGAGATTGATCCCCCAGAGTTGAAAAATTCCTTTAAGCCTTATTCAGCTCCATTTTTGCCCCGGGCTATTTGGTTTGTTTCTCCATCTTTGGGAACATCATCAAAGGCCCGAGATTGACCTCTTTGTGCCATTTTCTGAAAATATTTGCTTAACTCCAAAAAGGCTTAATTGGACCGTTCTTAGCTCATTTTAACTTTATTGCCCTGAAATACACATAAACATAAATTAGGACTAAAACATAAACTTAAGATAGATGCAAAGACTGAAATACCCTAACTTAGGTGCTGAAATGTGCAACATTTAAGCACTTATCATCCGTCAAACTTTCAAATATCTTCCACTTCCAAATAGCCAAACCGGCCAAAGTGCCTCGAGATTTTCGGCTTAAGACATCAGCTACAATATTTGCCTTACCCGGATGATACTGCAAATCAAAGTTTTAATCTTCCAAGTACTCAACCCACCGTCTCTGTCTATTGTTCAAGTCCTTTTGGGAGAAAAGGTACTTGAGGCTCTTGTGATCCGAGAACACCTCTAATCGTTCACCATACAAGTAGTGTCTCCAACACTTCAAAGCAAATACCACTACCGCCAACTCTAAATCATCAGTAGGATAGTTGTACTTATGAGTCTTTAACTGCTGAGACCCATAAGCCACTACTTTACCATCTTGTATCAACACACATCCCAAGCCATCGCGTGAAACATCACAATAAATCACATAACCCAAGCCACGCTCAGGTATCACCAACACTGGAGCTATAATTAATCTTGTCTTCAACTCCTGAAAAGATGACTCACAAGCTTCATTCCACGTAAACTTGATCCCTTTCCGGGTCAAACGGGTCATAGACGCTGCTAAACGGGAGAAATCTTTCACAAATCTCCGGGTGTAACCCGCTAGACCAAGAAAACTGCGGATCTCAAACACATTCTTGGGTTGCTCCCAAGTCAAAACAGCTTCAATCTTTGATGGATCAATGGACACTCCGCCTTCTGAAACAACGTGCCCCAAGAACTTCACCTCTTGTAGCCAAAACTCACATTTCTCATATTTGGCATACAATCGGTGCTCCCGCAAAATTTGCAAAACAATACTCAAATGGACCTCGTGCTCTTCCCGAGTCCGTGAATACACAAGAATGTCATCCACGAAGACTACCACAAACTGGTCCAAGTAATCGTGAAAGACGCGGTTCATCAAGTCCATGAATGCCGCTGGTGCATTAGTCAAGCCAAATAGCATAACAAGGAACTCATAGTGTCCATACCGTGTACGGAACACTGTCTTTGGGATATCTTCATCCCTAACCCTCAACTGATAGTAGCCAGATCTTAAATCAATCTTCGAGAAACAACTGGCTCCTTTCAACTGATCAAACAAATCGTCTATCATTGGCAAAGGATACTTGTTCTTGATGGTGACATGATTCAATTTCCGATAATCAATGCACAACCTCAAAGAACCATCTTTCTTTTTAGCAAACAAGACCGGTACGCCCCATGATGACACACTCGGTCGGATAAAACCTTTCATCCTTAAATCATCAAGTTGCTTCTTCAATTCTTCTAATTCGACTGGGGCCATACGATACGGTGCCATAGAAATCAGCGCGATACCTAGCATCAAATCAATAGTGAACTCCACTTCTCGGTGTGGAGGCAACTCTGTCAAATCTTCCAAAAACACATCCAGAAAATCACGAACAACTGCAGGATAATCTTCTCCCACAACATCCTCCTCTTCGGCTAGAAGACTAGCCAAGAAGTAATCACCATGACTCCGTTCACGAATTCCATACAATGATGAAGGCTGGGAATCACTCCGATCTCCCATGAAAAAGAAACAATCTCCCTCAGGAGTGCAAACCGTGACTCTTCCTCTGAAACAATCAATTGTGGTATGAAAGAAAGCCAACCAATCCATCCCGAGAATGACATCAAAGCTAGTCATCTCTAGGAGGATAAGGTCAAACACGAAAGTCCACCCCGCTATCACAATGGAACAGTCCCTCACGACTCGGCTCAAAGACACTGAAACTCCAACTGGCGTATCAACACATAACGCCCGATCCAAGAAACTAACCTCTAACCCCGATGCAAGTGCAAATGATGATGAAATGAAAGAGTGAGATGCACCAGAGTTAAACAAAATACGGGCCCAAGAACCAAACACTGGAAATATGCCTCGGAGAACTGACGGTCCAGGAGATAGATCAGTCGGTGCAAGTGCAAAGACACGTCCCTGTTGTGCCTGTGCTTGAGAACCACCAATCTGAACACCAGACTGCTGTGCTGACACAGTAGGAGTATCCTTCCTAGCTGGGCGAGAACCCTGAGAAGACATGGCAGGCTGAGGTGGTGGCGGTGGTCTGAAACCTGACTAAACTGTAGCCGACTGTGACGGCCTCTGCCGTGACCCTCTGCTACTAGTGGTGCCTGCTCCCTGACTCGGACAGTCTCGAATCAAGTGACCCTGCTGGCCACACCCATAACAAGTCCTTGGAACTGAAGAAACTGAAGACGATCTCATGGGACAACTAGACTTGTAGTGCCCAGGTTGCTGACATTGATAACAAACAACTCCACTTCTGTCAGATCCAGCTGGCATAGGAGTGGTAGGAGCAAATCATGCAGACTGTTGCCCCTAAAACTAAAATGAACCACTTTTACTCCTTTTCCAAGGAGATCCCTCCGAGGATGACCCTACACCTCTCTTTTGCTTCAACTGCTCTCTTCTTGCATCCTTCTCTTTATTATCGGCCTCCAACATTAATACCCTTTCTACTGCTTCCGAGTAAACTTTAATGAACTACACCGTGATCAACGGCCTCATCCGATCATTAAGACCAGAAACAAACTTCCGAGTCTTGTAAGCTTCATCTCTCACCATTTCTGGAGTAAAACGGGAGAGTGAAGTAAACTTGTTCTCATATTCCACCACTGACATGCTCCCTTGAATAAGATTATGAAACTGGTCTTGTAACTCCCATCTTTTGAAAAGCGGAAAATACTTCTCATAGAACAGTTCCTTGAACCTGTCCCAACTCATCTCCTCCATCTTATACTGGTTGGTGACTGACTTCCACCAAACCTTGGCATCTTTAGTAAACTTGTAAGTAGCTAGGATGATCTTCAAATGATCCTCTGTCACATCCATTGAGATCAACTGAGTCTCAACCTGATCCAGGTAGTCATCTGTTACCATTGGATCCGCACCGCCCTCGAACATAACTGGCATCAACTAAGAAAAACCTTTAATGATCTTGAGACGCTTCTGAGCTGGCGTCTCCTCAACTTGAACTGTAGGTTATGGTGCCGATTGCGACTGAGCAACAATCGTTGCCCTCACGGCACTTTGCCACAAACGATTAAGCTCCAGTGCCACAGAACCTTCACCCACTTCTACGAGTGCTTCAACATTATCCCTCCTCGGGAGAACAACTCTTGGGGGAATCAAGTCCCTAAGAAGCGTTCCTCATCATTTAGCTCCGCCGGATTGGAGCTAGAGCTCTCGCCAACTTCACCCCTTGTTGGCCTAGGGCCAACATGCTTTAACTCTTCACGTCGTGACATCGTGCTATAAAACGAGAGAACGGTTCAAAAACATGACGCTAAAGTCCACCGTGGACGACTCAACATAAAATGATGACGTACCAACACTTAGCATACACAACTATGCAAGAAACATTTAACGTAAACATTTAGGCACATAAGCACATAGACAATTAAACATACTTGTTCAAATAAATAAACACGTAGCAAGGAATCACGTAAACAATGTAAACAACACCCCACGCAACTCTATGTAGGCCTCTACCCGTCGTCCCAAAGGTTTTCGAAGCCACGCTCTGATACCATTCTGTAACGACCCAAATCCTCATGGATCCGGATCATTAAACGGGTCCTTACCCGACCCAAAATCATCAAAGGGTAAAACGGTCATTTCACGTCAAAATTAAATAACAAGGTCCAAAAAGGGCAAATTGGTAATTTGTCATGAATCCATAAATTAAGGCTCAAGGATATCATAGTCCTTTACTTGTACCATATAATAAATAAAATAAGGTTCGGGGCAATATAGTCTTTTGGGTGGTTAAAATATAATTATTTCATTTTGGTGGGTCATAAAATAATTACGTGCAACATCACTTGGGGCCAAAATGAAATTATAAGAACTTAAAATTTGTAATTACATATGTGACGTAAACCGGTCGACGTATATGCATCACTGGTTTGGGTTAGAAACAGTGGTAATAACCACTGCCAAGATACCGATCGACTAGTTTGGGACGTATGCCATAATAACCATTCTGCCAAGATACCGGTCGACATTTGGGAAGCCACATGTCGACCGGTTCTAGGAAAATTGCACTCCCACTTCCCACTGTCCAGTGATAACTCACTTACACCAACACTTGGTAATTAACCACCCCGCCACTACATTCACGTATAAAATTAAGATATACTTCAACATCAAATTGTAATAACAACCGTTGGTAACGTAATTTACAACACGTTACTTAGAATACACAAAACTGATTTTGAGTGAGTAATAATTACATTTTCTCAAGGATCATTCACAAACTTAATTACATTCCCAAAACTATAATTACACATGAAATAGCTAAATACAAGATAGCAAAATCATCTTCTAACAACTTACAATTTTGAGGTAGATTAGCATCCGCCGGTTCTTTTCCAAGACCTGAAAAAAATAGATATATATAGTAGGGTGAGCTATATGCTCAGTAGGTGACACTTAAGACTTGCGTCTTGTGCCTCCGTGAATCCAATCAAAGCATAGGCCAATGGGAGATAGGGAGCATACAACATAGGGGATTAATACAACTTTCCAACCAAATTCGAATACAAAGAATGTAATGCCGTGGAATGCAAATGCATGCCAATGTCACTCCCCATTTTCATTCTCAAAATCATCACTTTCAACTGTTAATACAGCCCGCCCTTTGGTGACCCCGCTGCGACACGAGAGGAGGATTGGCTAGTGTCCCTGACCCTTGGTAACCCCGTGGCGTCATTATGGGGCCCAGCTAGCTCAACCACGCTAGGGCGACTCCTTAGTCCCCTCTAGGCTATATTAACCTCCGGCTAGTTGGTAATCCCGCAGCGACCGGGTTTGCATAAAACCATTTTATCCAAAACACTTCCCCAAAATTCCCAATTTCATTTTGAAACAAATTTCTCCCATTTCATGCAACCCAATGGTTCATGTATGCACATATATTCCATACTTTCAATATTATGGCATTTAAAGAATTACAATACCCAATCAAACATATATCATGTTCAACATTTCTAGAAAGGTCATCAACATAATAAACACAACAAAGCATCATCTAGACATACTTTTCACATAGAACAAATCATATTCAAGGTTGTGAAATTCTCTAGACATCACTTACACAACATTAAAACAACTAATTCTCAATTTAAGCATGTTTATTACACAAAGAAGATAAAATTCACCAAAGAGCAAGAACATCATGAATTAAGGATCCCTACCTCAAGTTTGCACCAAAACCCTAAAGATGGGTCCCAATTTCAAATTCCCTAGGGAGGCTCAAAGCTGTAATTGATGGTACTCACGCGTAGAGCTTATCGTGCTCTTCGTTTTGCCTCAAACGGCACCTTAATCCGCCAAGAATTGAGAGAATAATCAAAGCTCAAAGATTGTCTTTCAAGTGGAAAGAAAAAGAAAAGGAAAATGAGAGAGGGAGAGAAGCTATGGGAAAGAGAGAATGTGTGGAGTAAAGAAGTGTGGTCTCAAGACCATTTCAAGTGTTAGTGGTGGGCCCCACCAGATTTTCTTTTTGCTCCAATTTTACACCACATACACACATAAGTGAACCACATGCAAATACTACTTAATCCACATAATTTAAAATGCAAAATGCAAATGGACCTAACCACAATCCCGAACACAACATGCGAAAAGACAGAAATACCCTTGTCTCCACGAATTATTGAAAAAAAAAAAGAAAATGCTGAAAAAATCAGAAACATCACACATTTTATTTTGTTATCTTTTGTATTAGACTCTAGTATTTTTTGTAAATGTAATATTAACTATCTTGTGAAACTTTAGTTTAATTAATATAATATTGTAAGCTATGGACTTTAAAATTTTAGCTACAATTATGGACTGTAACTTGATGTAACGGATGTGTCCCTTGTTTGGATGAGATGGAGAAATGGGACTTTTCTATGTATGTAACCATTTTGGGAATGTAGTATAATATCTGAATTGTGTGTTGGGACAGGAAAAGTTAGATTTAAGGCCCAGTGAGGCCATTGCATTTATTTTTGTATTTGTACAGGTTGTTGAGGGACATTTTCTGTGGAGGTCATGCCGAAATTTTTATAGATTTTTTTAATTATTATTTTGGTATCTTTTCAGGTCCTTACAATAATGAAAAATTTTCTCATGAATTTAAAGCATACTTTAAGTCAACAAAATTTCTACAATTACATATATTACACAAGGACATAATCACAAAAACATACTTTCCATATCCAATCAACAAATCATACGTACATATATAATTTACAGAAAACATACATAGAGATACACATCATATATCTTGCATCATGGCAATTTTTCAAAAAAAATTTACAATAAATCACATACATTCCATCTACATCAGGATCACATTATTAAGGAGAAATCCTAAAATTTATTTTCATAATTTCAACATCACTTTTCTTAACAATTAAAAATCATGGGGCATCTAAAATATCAATACTAAGCATGTATCTTCACCACCAAGTATATAATCATAATCATATGTTCAATTAATACATATAATACATCCATCACCTTAATTACATACAATCATAACAACATAGGCAAAATTACTAAAATCAAACATGCTTAGAATCAAATTAAAAGGGAAAAATTCACAAAAGATCAAAGAAAACATGACTTAAAGTATCCCTACCTCACTTAGATGCAAAAACCCCAATTCCAAGCCTAATTTTCGAAAATTCCATGGTTGGCCAAAGATGAAATTGCTTACATCAACTTGAAGATCTCGCTGAGCTCTCCGTTTCGCCGCAAACGGCACCAAAAATCTCTAAAAAATGAGAGAGAAATCAAGGCCTTAAGGATGTAGATATAGAGAGATAGAGAGTTCCGATAGTGAGAGAAAGCTTGGTCACGATTTTTGGGGGAAAAATGATAAGACAACAGATGATATAACAATGTAATAAGTTAGTGCTTTGTGGAGTCCAGCAGAAAAATAAAAATAAGAAATATTACATTGATAGCAAAAGATACCTCATAGGAGGCTACTGAATCTGCACTAGACCGGAGTAAGCCTAAGACTCACAAATATGGAGGGGCCTTCGATGTTTCCCAGGGTAAAGTACTAGAGGAAAGAGAAAAGGCCCCAACAAGTCATGAATTGAGCACCGGAGAGACTGCAGAAACTCCATTATTTTTGGTAGACTGCAGAAACTCCATTATTTTTGGTTACTAAGGCAGGCATTTTAGAGATTGTTGAAGAAACCCTCAACACGTATCCTCAAGCAGTCGAGCATACTGATGATGAAGGGCGTAACATTTTACATGTAGCTATCAAGTATCACCAAATACATATTTTTGATTTTGTAGTGAAGATGGAAATTCCGATGATGAGGCTCATAAGAAAGATGGACAACAATGGGAACTCCATACTCCATATGGTTGGAATAAAGGCACAAGATCATGCAGCTGAAGACATGCCAAGCCCTGCTTTGCGACTGCAAGAGGACTTGCTCTTGTTCGAGGTACAATTCTTATGTCCCCTTCCTTAATGGACAGATGCACACAAAAACATACACTTTAGTTGCATTATAAGCATAGTCATTATAGAAACAGACATTTGTGTATCCTTTGATGTGTCGGATGGGGGATGCTACATTTTTGAAACTCCTAGGGTCCCAATAATTTTTCCAACATCCTGAAGCACCTTCTCGTGTTTTTAACATAACTATAAAATGAATAGCAAAATAAGAGTTCAAAATCTTAACTTGCCGGTACTAAGGAAAGTTTTTCATGTGATTCCATGTTTGTGCAGCGTGTGCAGAAGATCTCCACAACTCATTTCATCAAACACTTAAAACTCTAAAGGGCAGACTGCAGAAGTGCAGACGCCAAAGAATGGCTAAAGCTCACTGCTGAGAATTGCTCCTTTGTTGCTGTGGTAATTGCAACTGTTGCCTTTACTGCCGTCTACACGGTACCAGGAGGTCCAAGCGAGATTACTGGTCTTCTGCTTCTCCTTAACAATCCTTTCTTCGTAATTTTCACCATGACTGATGTACTCTCTCTTACATTCGCGTTGACATCAGTGGTGACATTTCTCTCCATCATCACCTCATCATTTCGGTTAAAGGACTTCAAGCAGTCTCTTCCTAAAAAACTAATGCTTGGAGTTACTCTTCTGATTTTCTCTGTTTCAATGATGATGTTGTCATTTGCAGCAACACTTGTCCTGATGATACATAACAAGGAACAGTGGACAAGACTTACCTTTTACACTGTTGCTTTCTTGCCTGTCACCATATTCGCATTTTCATACGTGCCTCTGTATATATCACTCATGGAAACTTTCATGTACTCCCTTAAGAAAATAGGGGATGTTTTTCCTCGGTTTAGCAGTGCCTTTATTCGATCTTGGGTGGCCAATTCATTCAGATTTTCTAAATTCCAAACCAAAATCACCTCTAAAAGTATGGATTCTCAAGCCACTAGCTCCACCAGTTCTACATATGCTTGCACAACTCAAACCACGCATTCCTTTGTTTGAACCGTGGAATGCAACCTCATTTTAGTACCATCTCCAAAACACCTTGTCGATCATTACATTCTGTATGGTTCTAGATTTTCTTAAAATGTTTGCTTTCATACTATATAGTGTTCTAATTTTGTTAAGTCAAAACTCTTAATTTGTGGACCATTTGGATCCACAACATTCAAGGCAATAATTTCCTGATCTTGGCTAGGAGATGAATTACTATTACATTCTAAGAAATAAACCACAAGATGAGCAAGGGACTTCAACTTACAATTATTTGGCTATAACGTTGTGTTGAACATGTGGATTTTGTCGTCATTCTCCAATTTATTTATTTTTTATTTTTATTTTTTTTCGTTGTGTAACAAACATTGCCTAGAAAAAATGATATTCTAAAAAAAAAAAAAAAAAAACCAATGCCGTCTCCTCAACAGTGTTGGGACTCCGGCATTGTCTTGGTTTCAAATGGTAAACAATTCGAATGTGGTTTCCGCAGAGACTTGGGCTCAAGTCTTCTACTTAAATTTCATTATTCTTTTCATATTCGAACTCGCAGAATCACATTTTTTCCATCTTAATTTTTTTCACTCGACTGCTTAGACTTGGGGGTGTTAAGACCAAAAATAAAATAAATAAAATAAAAAATAGATTTAAATTTAAAAAAGAAGTGACTAGGGTTTAGCCAATGACGTCCAAAGATTTTTAAGCCAGTAGCGGTCCCTTAGGCTTAGGTTGGATAAATCAGCTAATGCAAACTTAATTCAGGCCTAATTGTAACAGTCATAACACAATCTCATTATACAGTCCCAACCCCTTTTGTTCTTCCAATAATAAAAAAAAAAAAGTAGTCCACAAATGCATTTATATCTTTTTATTCATTCCAAATACCAGTGGAGGCACCAATCCACGTTAGTCCAAATAGTATGATCTATTATTGTGTCCTGGTAGGAGAATATTATAGTATGCGTGGTGCAAGTGTGTGCACGTTTGCTTGAAATTTTGATCGATAAAAGTTATAAATAAATAAAAATTATAAATAAGAACAATTTTGTTTAGAAATTTAGCAAGGATTTGATGACCCGGCTCATCAAACAAAAAATCTATTTCTGTTACCACAAACCAGATTCAATCTCTCTCTATATATAATTTTTTTTTCCTGAATATATATATTATATATATTTTTTAAACAATATAATATATATTACACATCTAAGATAGAGTGGGCTAAAAACAGCTCAATTTAACGGAAATTTAGGTGGCAAAACTGTCCAAATCAAACGAATTTCAATGTCAATCCAACCAAAATAAACATTCAAATAACTTGTTAATCCCATGCTACCATGTTTGTTAATGCCAACTGATACGTAGTTTTCTACGTATGTTGTAGAGAAAAATTAAAAAAAAAAAATCTTCGTATGTTGTTTGTGTACATGTATTGTTTAGGCCTGAAAATGAACTCTGCCAAAAGTGGTCATGGTATGAAAATGTAATGTTTCATTGCAATGCCTCAATTCAAGTTGTATTGATAAAATTTGAACCTGAGGGGAGCTGCAAATTAAAAGGAAACAGATGAACTTTTTCTCGTGTTGCGGCGTGGATCTTGTCGATTCCAACAAGATAAAGCCTATGAAAAGTTCCAGGAGTTTTTTAAAAGGGTGCAAGAGCTCCAGGAAATGTAATGATGAAGCAGCATTGGCCAAATTGGTCAAGAACATCTCAAAGAAATCAGGTCTGTTGTCTGCAAGTTTTTCTTTGATTTCTTGATAGTTTTAATTTTTATGCAAATGATCAAATTTCATAATATTAACCGACCCCAAATAATTGGGAAAACGCTTGGTTGTTGTTGATCAAATTTCATAATGTTCTGATTGATTTTCTTTCAATGTTTCGTATTGAATTTTTTTTTTTTGGCTATTTATATTATTTTTTTATGGAGCATCTTCTGGTTTAACTTTCTGATTGATTTTCAATTACTTTTTCTTTTCTATTTTTTTCAATTTGAAGTCTTGAAGATACAGAATGCTTTTGGTTATGAATAAAAATGACTGTATTGTTCTTTTAATTATAATTTCTTCATCCTAACAGAATGGTTTTGTCGATACAACTTAAGAAGACTTGTGTATGTAGTGCCTTAATTTGAAGCCTAGTTAATGTTGGAATTGTAACTCTCTTTCAAGGAGATTCGGAGAAAATATTTGTATTTAAATTCAAATATGTTCATGGATGTTCTTCTTTACTTTTCGTTTTTTCATAACCAATGTCAATGTGCAGCTTCCCCAAAAGTAGTTGGGTAGAAATGTTCAATCTTCTATTTTTGAAGGTTCTAAATTTTAGCTGGTAGGAGTTTGTTTGCTGGTCCAAAAACATATTTACCTTTTTGACATCATCTAATCAACTTGCAGGTAGCATTAAGCAGAGGAAACTGGCCAAGGAGATGCTTAAATTCGGAAATGTAAAATGTGCTGCTGAGGTTTTCACATTCCGTCAGTTGGCTGCTGCAACTGACAATTTCAATCTTGAATTGCTCGTGGGAGAAGGAGGTTTCGGGAGGGTGTACAAAGGGTACATTGGGGGCACAAATCAAGTATCTCTCTTTCTGTCTGTGTGTTTGTGTGTGTAGGTGCATACACTACCTCTTCCAGTCTCATACCTTATTTTGCGTCTTTTTCAGGCTGTGGCTGTGAAGCAACTTGATAAGAATGGGATGCAAGGAAATAGAGAATTTCTAGCGGAGGTTCTGATGTCGAGTCTTGTTCACCATCCAAACTTTGTAAATCTGATTGGGTACTGTGCTGATGGCCGGCAAAGAATTTTAGTCTACGAATACATGCCCAATAGATCGTTGGATATTCACCTTCTAGGTATGCTAATTTTTAAACTTTGTGATTTCTTCGACTGAATATGCTGCTTAAATGTACAATTAGATTGTAACCAACCCCCACTATAGACAATGCAAGTACATGCCTTACTCAAATGCAATCATCAATAATGTCACAAGGTTTATTTCAGCATACTAAAACTAAAGGGATGTACGAAAAACTTTTGAAAATTTTGTTCAAAAATATTGGTGTAGGAGCCGAGTCTGAACCATCAAGTTTGTGTCTTAAGCTTCACTTGGTGTAATATATATCTAGCTATTGGTACACTGTCTCTATGTATTAGCAGATACAAGAGGCAACCATTTTAGTTTTTACTCAACAAATTTTGGTACAATGCTTAGTTTTGCTAGTACTGATATGAACTATCTGCTTATCAGATTTGCCTCCAGAGCAGAAGCCTCTGGACTGGTATACTAGGATGAGGATAGCACAAGGAGCAGCTGAAGGACTCGAATACTTACATGATACTGCCGACCCTCCAATAATCTACCGTGACTTCAAAGCATCAAACATTTTATTAGACGAGGACTTCAATCCTAAGTTGTCTGATTTCGGACTTGCTAAGTTAGGTCCAACAGATGGCAAGGACCATGTCTCTACAAGGGTCATGGGGACTTATGGCTACTGTGCACCAGAGTACGCGTTGACAGGTCAGCTGACAACTAAGTCGGATGTGTACAGTTTTGGAGTTGTGTTTCTGGAGATAATTTCAGGAAGGAGAGCTATTGATACCAGGAGACCAACAGAGGAGCACAACCTGATTACTTGGGTATGTTATGCATAGGGTTTGATCTTTCAAATAAATTTATATGCACACCAAACTAAAACAAGTTATAGAACTGTGACCCAAGGCTTGAAAAAGAAAAGGAAGAATGGTCATAATTTACATATCATGACATCTCACGGTTGAGGATCTTCAACAATGCTATTCCTCTCATTGTAAAATGAATTCGAAATTGCATATCTTGTCAAAGCATTTTTCCTTGTTTCATATCCGGATAGTATATGGCTCATGACAGCAGACACGGATGATGATTCTTATGTCTGTCTTGCAGGCATGGCCACTATTACAAGACAGAAGAAATTTTGAACTAATAGCTGATCCATTGCTTGAAGGAAATTACCCTCTAAAGGGTATGTATCAAGCTCTTGCTGTTGCAAGCATGTGTCTCCAAGAGGAAGCTAGCACGCGACCTTTGATCAGTGACGTTGTTATTGCTCTTGATTATTTAGCATTACCAAATGATGAATCTGGGAGTGAAATAAATGCATAAAAGGGTTTGTGGTAGACATTTACTAAAGCAAGAAAGGAGAGGTGAAATTGGATGTAAATATTGCAATCAGCAGTTTAATACATGATCCTGAAATTTTTGATTTATCAAATATAATAAGAATTGCGATTTTAGAAGTTAATATATAGGAATTCACATAGTATTGGGTTCAGGCTGTTAAAAATGAAGAAGAGCTTTTATATAATGTAGTGCAGATTTTGCACCAGTAGTGGAAGATGAAGGACAAAATCTGCACTAGAAATATGCCCTTTTTGGCACATTTTTTAACAATGAAGGAAAACATATTTTAGCAACTTTGAGCATATATAAATATATGTATACATATAATACAGTTTTTTTTCTTTTCTCAGAAAACAGAGTTTTATCACTCACGATGAGCACCTGGTTTTAATTTCAGAAATGTGAAAGGGTAACAGAGAAGGATCTTGACCTCGTTATGAATGCAGTGGCTTCTTGTTGTTTTCTTGTTGCAGTTAGTTTTGGGTTTTTTTTTTTTTTTTCCTATGAACTTCAATAGGTCTCTTTGTTTCAATTTGATCTTCTGTTGGACATTGAAGAGCAATGAATTATTGGGATTAATTATCAACAGCATAACACACATTAACTAGCACACACTTGCCCCTCTGCAAGTGTAGAGTTTCTGTTTATCCAACCAATATAATGCAACAAAATTCTGGCTGAAAACAGTCTTGTCTTTTGATTCAAGGCTTCATTGTGCCTTATTTATCTTTGGGGTTTGACAATTTAATTTTGGAGGGATACAATTCTTGATTATCATCGATCACTTGTTTTATGCTGAAAATCTTAATTTTCTGCTTCTTGCTTGTTCAAATAATTAAAATCCTCTTCTGATGGCCATTCATGTATGGGTTTTAGCTTTACTTCTCAATTATGGATGGTCCAGAATTCGATCTTAAAAGAGCGGTATCTGTAAACTATAGTTATTGATCTCTTACTGCTTCTGAACTTGTGGGAGTTGCTCATTATGTTTGACAATAATCTGTAGGTAGTTGTACTACTTGTATTGATCTGTGTGTTTGTGTGTGTGTGTGTGTGTGTGTGTGTGTGTGTGTGTGTGTTTTCTTGTACTTTACGTTGCCAACCCTTTTCTCAGAATTAGAGCTTTTCTTGTTTGATAAATGAACCTATCTCTATTTTTAGGTTCACCATTACAATAGTTGGTTGTATTACTTGTATCCATCTCACATCTCTGCTAGTTTTATTATAAACAGTACAAGCCAACTGACATGAAACTAACAAGGTAAATCCTCGAAAATACACAACTGCTACATATTCTAAGTATAGCTCCTGCCTTCTGGTTCGATCTTTTTCCTGCATGCCATTAGCCATAGAAAGATTCAACAAACAATAGCTTCTTCCCTGAATCCAACAAACAATAGTAAGACCTAGTTGCTACAAAGGGTGGTAGAGGCTATGTCAGAGTTGGGACAATCAGGATGATTTGTTCCCCTATGACCTGGGAAATGAAAATCATGAAATGTCAGGTACACCAAATTTTCTCGGGAAAAGGTTCTCCAAAAGCACACATTTGAGCCCCTGAGATTATACTGCTACGCCACAAAGATTATGACCAAAAGATCATCATTGAATGAAACAAGGCATCAGACCGCCAAGGGCTGTAACCCAATAGTACTTTCTCACCTACCAAAATAGAAGGTCGGGGGTTTAAGATCCCACAAGGGCGTGTCGATGTTTGAGTTTCTTTCTCGGATAAACAAAAAATGAAGCAAAGGAGATGAGAAAAATCAATACCATGACCAAGGTACCCAAGAAAAGGACCTAATAAAACAAGAGACAGTGTCAGGAAAGTTGCCATCAGATCACTATGGTTGGCCCTGACAAATTTGCTTTATATACAACTAAAAGAGGGGTCTAAAACTGTTGAAGATGTGGAAAAAAAACGTATAAGATCATTGTCTAAACCTCAAATTTCTTCACGTCAGCTTTGAGGTTCATGTAATTGAACCCTCGAACCCCATTCAGCCGATGGCTGTCTGCAACTTCAACCGCGGAGCAGATGTTCTGCAGGAACCTGCCGCTTCTTCTCTTCTTTCTTCTCCATGTCATTGACAAGAATCCGAAGCTAGGCCAGAAATTCCCACTGCTAGAAGCCATGTCCATAATTTGCCCCCGAGGCTTAAGGTCTAACTGGAGCCTGCTGAAGTACTCAATTTCCTTCATGACAAGCGATCCAACAGTGCCTCGCGTGCCTACCTTAATGGGAGTGTTTGCAGCCATTTCTTCAGAAAACTTGTTTGTCATAGTGCTGGTTTTATACAGCATTTTTGGTCATGATTGAAGTGACATTTGAGGTTTTTGGATGAAGAAGAGTGGTGGGTTTGTGTCTCTTTCTGTTTGGGAGGATTGCTTTGAGTTTGGAGCATCTCTTCTTCTCTGCTTTATAATGAGTTTATAAACATGCTTTATTCACAGTGGACAGCGTGAGATATTGCATAATTGGAGTTTTAAAAGGAGATGTGATCATCATATATTCTATTCTCTTTAACCGAAAAATTGTAAGATTTTATGATTATCTATCAATTAACCTTTCAGCCTTTTTGAATTCTTGGGGTCATGGCAATTGTTTTTCCATGTGACACTTGACATCATGATCACTGTAATTGAGATTGATAATCATGTTTTCTGAAATGTTATTACTGCACCTGAATTATCGCAATCAAAATACAAACCTATATCCAATATGCTAATGGTTAGAGGCAATAATAGTTTAAGTTTTTAGGTCAGATTATAAGCGTCCTGTAAGTTACAAAAGTTGTAAATGCATCAGAGCAGTACTTCTTCCGGTGTCACGCCGAGCACTCACCAACTGAATGGTGTCTGAGTCCAAGTCGTTACTAGGTCCTCATGCCGTTGGGAATAAGGGTAGACAGGATAATCCGACCGCAACAAAGATGTTGCGAGTTTGGATGGAGAAAAATATTAAAAGGCAGCTCCACCTAACAATTTAAGTTTCTGAATTGGATAAAAAAAACATCCCTCATTATACTAATACCGTCTAGAGCAGGCGGTGATCTAAAAGAAGCTTTAGGTGAAATTCTATTTTCTGATCCTGGCTAGGGGGAAAAATTGATGTGTATCCTATTTGATGAACCAAATTGAGCGCTTTTTAGGTGTGGTGGTCCTAGCTATTCTTGCTTTCTCTAGTACCTTTTACTTTTGTATAATTGATTATATTTTAAAAGTGGGATGATGGAATAGATTGAATATAACCCACTTTTATGCACATTGTGTGGTACTCAATTCCTAGTGGTAAGAGATATCATTTTATCAACATCTATATTGTAATGCAATAGTTTTATATAGTCTTATCAGTGATCATGCTTCAGCCATTCAATAATTTTCAAATTTCCGTGCAATCCATATTATATTTATCACTTTAAAGATGTATCTGCTACATCCCACCTCTCTAAGAAAAAAGTTATTGATATTTATGCGTGTGGATATTTTTTAATTATATAAACGTATTTTAAAAATCAATTATAAGTACGAATAGTATACAAAGCGAACAATATTTACACAAAATGGACTAACCGTGAAAAATAGTATTAGAGCTAATCCCCAATCAGAAATGGGGGAGTGTACACAAACCTTTATCAGACCAGCAAGAAAACCGGGTTCAAAAAGGGATGATTGTTACATCTCACATCCTCCGGAGAAAGTGGTTGTTGGCTCTTATTTACATGGACAATTCTTAATTATATAAATATATTTTAAAAATTGTGAACACGAAGAGTATGCAAAGTATGCAAAGTGAACAATTTCTACACAGGATGAACAAGTCATGACATTACCTCTTTATGCTTAGGAGGTGGGGGGAGGTCACCTAAACATCAATATAACAAACAAGGTCAAAAAAATTTATTCTTCTTTCGTTGAAATGATTCATCATTGCTAATTGATATGAATAAAGACATTTACCCAAGGAGGGTAAAAATTATTCTTCTTTTTGTTGAAATGAGTCATTATTGCTAGATATGAATAAAGGAGGAATTTGCAATTTTAATCATGAATATAGACATATATTATGTACCAGCAATAGCAGAGGAGATGACATTTAAAGAAAGCCGAAGTCACTGATTAAGCAGAGCTATTAGAGAATTTATAAATCGGATCTAGATTAATGAGTATTTAGAATACATTGATTCCACCTCAGTTTTCTAATTGATATCACCAAGGAAATTTCACAAACTAGAACTGAATTACTTGGAACATAAATGATTTTCTGAAGAAAAATATGAAGATTAAGAATATGATAATAGCAGGGGGCAAATTTCACGCCACATTTAACAATGAGAAGACAAGGGACTATCAACCCAATTTTATAAATTATCTTATTTGTTATTATAATTATAATTATTTATTATTACTACTATTTTGTCGTGGCAAATAACTCAGAGTGTTCAATTTGTTCTTACAAAAATTTTAATCCTTTATTTAAAGAACCAGTAATCCAGGTCATGTTGCGTTTGTTCTTTCAAAGAATTTAATAACAATAAAAATTGAAAATAGAGAACACCAAAAATTTACCTAGAGATGGGGTAATTAAACTCTAATCTTAGAAATCCATTTTTAGGAAACAGGCAACCAAATAATTCTTGTAATTATTTTCTTTCCCTTTTTTCCCCTTCTAAAAACAGAAAACTGTCATCCTAAAATAAAACCAATTATCTTGACTAATTCAATTGTTAAACAGTTACTCCAAGGACACTCACCTAGTAAATTATTTAAGAATAAGGTAGGTTGGTTTGATTTTTTTATTTTTTTCTCCTTCACTAATTTGTTTCTTTTCATTTGAAAAAAATAATAATAATAATTTACGAGGAGGAGGTATTTCATGATAATACCCAGAATCTCTATGTGAATTCACTGCCCTATGGAGTTAACATTTGATAGTGCTTTTCTAGCTACTGAAAGCAACCAAATTCCAAATGCTACCAAGTTGTTGCTTAATTCATCAGCAAATTAAGATAGCAATATTTGGACCGACTCAACAACGTATTTCTATATCAAAACATTACATCAAGGAGGCAAACCTAGTCACCACCCACCCCAGCCCTATTTAATTTGGGCAATTTAATACACTATTTCCACCAAAAAGCATATGTCAATAACCATCCACAATTCCACATTTTATATTAATAAATGACTATTAATTGTTAATGTTACACACACACACATTTTTTTATTTTTTTATTTATTTATTTATTCTGGCAATAAAAGAAACATCCATACGGCATCTACAAAGAGCGCCGTAGATGCCGTACAAAGACAAACAAATCATGAAACAATAGAAGAAAAATTGAAGAACGGGCTTCATATTTGCTGAGAAACAACGCAACAGCGAAAACCACCACCAAGAGAGGAAAGCAACAAGGGAAGTGACCCACAGGTCAGACCATCATCAAGGCAATTGTTCCAAGATTACATCCACAAAGCGCCGCCGACGGAGAAGAAACCCTCCAAACCCCGCACAAGAGGCGGGGACAACAAAACCCACATAGAGACGGAAACCACAAAACCCACACAGATCGGAGATCTAGCCGAAAACAAAAAAGCAGATCTACCCCATCAAGCCAGAGACAAGCCTAACAAGAACAGATTTAACAAAACAATAACAAAACGGCGTAAAAACCCATCCACCGAACGACTATTTACAACACGCTGAGTTTATTACGCGGTGGGAGGCAAGGATCGGCACCTCCCCACTCCCATGGGAGGGGGTGGGGAGCAAAACAGAGGAATAGAACGAAGGGGGCGGCTGGGGTTAGAGAGAGGCCAGAGAAAAAGAAGAGAGAGAATGGAAGAGGTCCAAATGCTTTCTGTTATACACACATTACCTATTATCCCAAAATGCAAATATATTTTCCCTTCTCTTCTTCTTTTCCCTTTGTTTAGAAAACATGTTTGCCTTGCACAGTTATCTTAAAATACATTTTTTACCTTCTTATTTTTGTGACACAATAACCCAACATTTTTTTATATTATTTTTCTTTAGCTAAGTTTGTTTGGATGTAAAATATTTTTTTTTTTTTTTTTTTTTTTATTGTCATAAAATATATTTACGAAGAAAAAATATATATCAAAATCTAACAAAAATTACTTACTCATCAAATTTCAAGAAATTATTTTACACGTCTCATCCGATAGACTCAACCTCAACCTAAACTTTCGCCAAATACCAAAAAATAAAAAATAAAAATAAAAATAAATAAATATATATATATATATATATATTACCTAAAAATAGGAAATATTTTCCGATAAAGATAATTTACATCGAAACAAATGGAGCTTGAGGCCTTAAAGTTGCAGCTTGCAATAGATTTCTAGCTCTACACCTTAAGGTTCGAACTTCAAGCTATCAAACACTGTAATGTACATAGTAATAAAAAAAATTAAAAAATTCAGGCTATTAAGTGTAGGTATGAGTAGTTAGATCCAAAAGAAATTACTTTGTTTGAATAATACCAAGTATTAGGTCTATACCCCAACTCCCAAGATTAGGTGTCAACACCTTCGATTAAGGGAATACATACTACATGATATACAACAATTTGAACTTCGAACTTTCTTCCCCAACAACCCTTTCTTAGAGTATGTAGCCAAAAATTAACCATCAGTTTAAGGTTTTGACAATAATTCAAATGCAGGTCTGAGTGGTGCAAACATTGAATAAACATACTACAGAAAGACACACGTGCAACGAACTAAAGACATTTATTATAACAGACATGTTGATTCCCAAGCCTCAAAATTGAATGTTCCCTCTTATTGTATCAATTATTTTACTCATGAATCTATATTATTTTCTCTTCTTTTTCCTGTTTTTTTTTTTTCTTCTTGTGGTTTTGATTTTCATTTCTGTATACATTTTGAACAAACTATGGTATACCAGGGAGATGGCACGAATACCTCAACTTCCGATGTGAGGCAAGAGCATGTTGTAGGGCAACATCGACTTTCGCACCTTCTCGAAACAATGAATCATATAATTGACAGATAAACTGAGACAGTTCCTCCTCATCAGCATCCCAAAACCGCGTTGACCGCTCCACGCTTCTCTCGGGCTCACTGTCTTCCCAATCGCTCCCTGGACTGGCAGGCTCTTCCTCTTCATCTTCTACTTCATCCTCTCCAATCTCAAACTTCCCATTCTCCAAAGCACTAGACTCACCTGATACATTGAATGTTGTCAACGGCGTTTCTTGGGGCTCAACTGAAGAACATATAACAGCTTTGGCACCGGAGTCTAGGAAGGCCTTAATTAGAGATGGAGTAGGCCCACATGTACCCGTGCAAACTATGATCCTGTCCCTCCAAGCTCCAGCCTGCAAGTTTCAACAAGATACAATGCAATGGTTAAATCAGCAGAAAGAAAATTCAGTGATACTTTTGAAGAACTGACTTTTAGGTTACTAATAGCCTCATTCATATAACTTGTGGTACAAAGCCATAATACCCGGGGAAAAATATCCCCATGACATTACCAAACAAAAATTGGCAAAAAAGATCAAGATTCTAAGACCTTTATTGAGTCAGATAATTTAAGAAACTACAAAACTAAAGATGTTTCTATCACAAACTAGAGAATGTACCGCAATTCATAAGGTTGTAGTAACTCTATGCTAACAGTGAGACCCTAGGGAACAAATGTCATTGGTGAGAGTACCATGAGAAACATTAACTCCCAAAGTTTCAGGAACTTTGCACATATTACTTACTACTCTGGATTGAAAGCAATTCTCCCAAGTAGATCATCTGATTGTGTGGGTCAATGTCCCTTTTCTCGGAGAATTTGATTCATCTACCCTTTAAAAATAACATTAGAACTCTTCTGGATTACATTAATAAAAAATTAAAAAAAATCTCCTGAAACAGTCTACAGAAGAACTTGAGGATATGGTCCATTTCGAGGGAGAGAAGATGAGAGGAAAGATGTGGGGAGGAGAAAGGGAGGAAGGATAGAGGTTCTGGACTTTTATAGGAGGGAAAGGGGAGTTGAAGTGATCAAGATCAAGGCACTAATTTGAGTGCAATAGATGATCCATTAGGACTACTTTGATTTAATTTTATTTATTTTAATAAGTGTATTTGGAGCGGATTTGGTGGATCTAATTGCAATGATTTAAATTTGATTTGGCATGGTTGCATTGTGATAGCAAGGAGTGGGTGAAATTATGTATTAAATGGTTATTCATCAAGTTGCTCCTTTGCCCCTTACCTCAATAGTAGCACTGCCCAGAAGGCATAGCACTACAAGGTACTAATTATAATGGCCCTGGGATTGTAGCCAACAGCAGCAGCTTGTGGAGAGGAAGAGGTCTTTCTTTGCACAGCTGTCAAAGAAAAGGTCCACCTTACCTCTATTTGAAACAAAAGTAGGAGACAGGCTTTATTTTCACCAATGTTATTTCCATTACTGACGGACAAATCTGTTCAGAAACAGAGCTATTTATACTAGTTATAATTAAGGTCCAACTAATTACTATGTTATGGTGACTTAGAAATGAAATTACCTGAGTCCCAAGTAAATTAACTAAAAACAAGTTACCGAGTATACGTATCGATGCTAAGATTGTAATAGAGAAAATGTGACATTTCATGGATAGTGTTTGTTTTCTTATTCTCGTTCTTTATTCTTAGATCTTGTTTTTAAGCACATGGCTCATGAAGTTTGAAAGGTATGCTAGAAACTACAAAAGCTTGCACTGCAACCAGATTTTGCAAGTTTTCGACCCGTGTTCATTGAGGCCACCATTCTGTACCACTGTATTCTCTATTCCAAGCTACATCAATTGATCTCAGAGCAAGCAAGATCTCTATTGGGCGTGCATCAAACACTTCCAACATAGTGACTAATGCCGAACAAGATGCTAATATTCAAAATTATGGTAATAGGATCGACTAACACATAAGCGCTATACAAGATTCGAGAAGTTCAAGAGAAAATCATTATTGTTAGCAACGGATTAAATATACATTGGGTACTTTGTAAAAAGACAATCTCATGACAGTCCTAGAAAGGCTCATTATATAGACCAGCAAGTAAGAAAACAACAGTTTTTGTTGAAGCCATACTAAAAGAAAAGTACAAGAGCACAAGATGAAATGATGAACATAATGTCAAACCCAAGGATGCCAAGGTTAGTGTTCAGAAGCAAACAAGTAATACTGTTAAATCCTTCGTTACCCTGCTTGTAGATTTTATCATTTAACAGAAAAATTAGTCATATGCAGAAAAGGTTAACTCGCAAAGATTATCCTTGTTGATTCCACGGATATGGTGCAATGACATTGACAAAAAGATGCAATGGATGCAAGGTCAAAGGTCCGAAATTGCTGTACTTCAAAAGAACTCGAGGTCAAGTTTTTCCTAATATGGGATATTGATGTTATCAATTAAGGCACTAGTGGGTACAATGGATGACCAATTGCGCCCTAAAAGAAACTAAGAACGAAAGAATATAAAAAGAGAATGGCTAATTTCTTTTAATTTAGTATTTTATTCTGATGGGTATTTTAGGAACTTCCAGGTAAATCTAGAGATGGTTTCAGTTTATGGGTCTAGTTGTAATGGTTTATTCTTGATTTGGTTTGTTTTTCAACTGAATTTTATTAGGGTCTATGTAACTACTATATTAGTACTACCTGAGGCCAACTAACTTACTAAGGAAACAAGTTCAAGAGAATGTGAAGTGTTGATCCCACCTAGACAAGTGGTAGAAGGGGTGTACTGGAACCCAACTTTAACATTATTTAACACAAAGAATAATTGATAAATCAAAACTGAATACAAAGACATACCATCCAGCGAACATCATCGGGAGTTAAGTGCATAGAAGGGACTGTTCTACGAAACATATATGCCCCAATTTCTTGGTCATCTTCCATAACCTTCACAAACCATAAGAATGACAATCAGTTGCTTTGCACTTCTTACTGATGAAGAGATTATCAAAAAGGAAGAGGAAGAAATCATAGATGCATACTTGAGTTTGACGACCTATATACCGGTGGACAATACATCCGATTTGAAAATATGGAGTAAATGCAACCAGATCAGAAACAGTCGAAATGTTGGAAATGGTAGATGCATCCTTCCTGCGCCGGCCCCGCATCATTGACAGCAAGCTAAATTTAACACTCTGAAGAAACTTATCTGCAAGTTCTCCAGGTTCAGCAACCACAAATACATCATTCTGCCAACTACGGAGAACACATCCAGCAGATTAGGAATTCAGTCAAACTACACTTACATGTGAAAGCAATATAAAAGTGAAAAAGTAAAGGGAAAATTTCACCTTAGTATTGAGCCACATGTGTCATTTTGGAGAGCCAAATGAATAATTCCAACCTGTGGTGAATTCTGTAATTTCTCGTGCAATGATCGGACTGGCAAAGAGAGCTGCTTCGGTCCTTTAGGAGACTCGGGTGGTGAAGCAGCTGTTTTTCCAGATTGAAATCCATCCAAGCTTAAAGGTGGGACTAAATCAATTCGACCCAACCTCTGAGGTCCAACATCAGGACTATATAGAAGTGGGCTTGATGGAAAGCTTCCAGTGAACAGAGGCGAAGTAAAAGGTGTTGGAAATGTTGTTCCTGGTACTGCCTTTAAGGTTCCATATATCCCATTCACAAGAGATAATCTTATTCCATTACTAGCACAATATGTCTCAAGTGATCGAGCATGATGGAAAACTCTTCCCGAATCAGAACTATGAGAAGCTTCCACAAGTAGCACGTTACGTCTCCAACCTAAAGAGGGGCTGTTCCCGTCTATCAATGTTAAAAAACAAAAAGAATGTAAAATTAAACCATAAGGACATTGTAAAGAACATGACCGATAGGAAGCAAATATGGAGAAATTAGAAATATATACCAGAATTTAAAGCCTTTCCTTTGGGGAAATTTTGAGATTTAAAATTGTCTGACAGCTTCTCATCTTGCTGGTACTGAAGCAATTTTTCACACATATTCTTAAAGGCCAGTGAGTTGATTTGGATGTACTCCTCTGTTGCAACCTCTAACTTCTGCCAGACTATGGGATCAGTCTCATCTAACTCCATATCACAACGTTCATCAACTGCAAGTGCAAATGAATACATAAAGCTACAAAAGTAAGTGTTAGTCCCAACTACTTGAGGATGCTATCACCATTCACTTTCTCTAGGTTACAAGGCTGCTCTTTACTATATAAGTATATAAACTATAAAATTTGGAAAAACAAGAAGCAAGAATGCTGGAATCTATTTCAAGGTTAACCAAAGGAGCAAACTTATTACAACACAGGCTAAAGCGTAACTCCTAGAAAAGAACACCTCACCTGGATTGAACCGATAGTATTGTATATCTGGAAGCATAGGAAGCAATGTGCTCAAAGCTTCCTCCACTCGATCCACTGAGCATGCACTCTCAATCAACACTTGCCCAGTATCCAAATAACGCCATCCGCCCTTCCGAACCTAAAACAGCAGGTGTATTTATTAATCAAGGAAATAATGTACAACATTAAAAAAGTTCAACCACACCAAATAAATCAATTACTACCACCACAATCTTCAAGTCCATGAGGATATACTTGAATCTTGAGAAAGATAAAAATTAAAAAATAAAAAATAAAAAATAAAATAATAATAATAATACTCCACAAATCAGAATGAACAATTCCACAGAAAAACAAAATTTGCAGTTACCTTTGTTGGTACTGAACCGCATCCAATGGAAACTAAACAATCGATTCTTGTATCTGGCCACAAAAGTTGTGCTTCTCGTATAGCAAAAATAGTCGGATTATTAGCCACAATAGCACCATCTTGCCAGCGATATACGTCTGCAGGAATTATGGAAGGAAAGAAATCCTTAGGACAACGTAAAGATGTAAAAATTCAGGGAAAAAGACAAACTACAACTAATGAGCCACCGAAACCACAGGAAAAGAATACCTTCAGAAAAGTCATCAAGATAATATGGAGCGGCAGATGATGCTCTTATAGCTTGCCATATATGATGCTTACAACTTCCAATAAAAGCACTGCGTTTATATCCAACTTGAGCACCGGTTGTAGCTGTTCCTACCCCACTAGTTGATAAACTTTCTGAAATTGGAAAAGGCATCTCTGGTGTGCCAGCAGGGTACTACAATTTGGGGGGGAAAAAAGAAACGTTTTAAAAGCGCAATAACAATACTAGACCTAAAACTTATCAAAATATCAACATTTATAAATTCCATTGACAGAGTAACGATGAGTAAATATCAAACAAAACTCTTTGATCCTTTTTTTTTTTTTTTTTTTTTTCATAAACAATTAAGAAATTCTCTGTATGGAACCTGGTAATTGCGGAATATAAAAGGTTGGGCTGGCACCACGCTGACCAGAGTTGACACTACAAAAACCTTGGGAACACTTTTCGCTGCTGACTCTATTAAAAGGTCTCCATCCTCATCAGCGCACATTTCCTTCAACAACCTTTCAAACTGATCTGCACTATGCTGCAAGACAATACATGATAGCGTCTTTTTCAGGGTATAATGAATAATAACATTTCTGAGAGAATGAACACTCATAATTATCTAACTACATCAATTCAAACATATCTGTTTGGTCAATAGGACCTACGTGGGCAAATTTCATAGAACAAAAATAAAGTCTGTAACCTTTTTTTATTTCTAGCTCAGGTTAGAAGCTTTCAAAAGTTAGTAGTGTTAGTTATTACCTCCCAAGGTCGAGGAAGGAATTACAAGCTTCATTCAAGAGTATTTCAGTAATCTCCGCCTATAAGGGTATAAACGTTGTACTATCTTTTTGTTAACCTTGGTTGTACTGTCTTTTTCACACAGAAGATTTTGGTTTGCCTGGAATAGGTCCGGTAGATTTTCCCTTGGGGTTCCACACAAAAATCTTTAGTGTTCATTGCTCTATTCTTTATCTGCTTATAATTGCTATGGATTGTTGGTTTTTTATGTTCTGCTATGTTTTGAAAAAAATCTGTTCATTTAGTTTCAAACTCAAAAAGTTGTTATTTTAGGTCATTAGTTCTACAAGACCTATTCACTCCCCCTCCTAGGTCTAGATCACAGACCTTGCACAACTCTCCATCAAAGCCTCAGGTTTCAGCCCTTTCCCATTAATACCTTAACAAAAAAAATACCATAGAGCAAAGGATGAGGACATATAGCCCCAGGAGGGTTTGGGGGAGTGGTGGAGTTGTAAAAGATACAAAAATAGAAGCACACATACACTGCAACACAAATGTTACATATCCAATGTATTTAACATATAAAAGAAAATATCATTAAACTAATTTCCTAGAATCCAGAATATTACGTTACAACTACTTTCTTGAGATTTTTACTATTAGGGATCACAAAAAAGCCATGAATTTGGGGCATACAACATTTTTCATGGAATGCAATGAAAAGAATAAAGTGTATTCCGTACTTTAGATCCATGTACAACAACTCTGAAACTCTGTGACGAGCTTTTGTAAATCTGATCAAACTTTTCTCTCCATGTAGCTGCTTCATTGTCCTTCGGCACAGGTTCAGCAAAGACAAGTTTCCCTAAGGAACCATTTTATCAAAAAGGAATGAATTACAAAAAATAAAAAATAATCAAGCAGTTGAAATGACATTTTGTTAATGCGGTATTCTCACCAAGTTTCTTGTATATCTCTTCACACTTTTCCAACGACATTAATTTGATTCCAAGAGCAACAGCAAGCATACCACCCGTTGAAGTGCCGCAGATAAGGTCAAACATCTCATGTATTTGCTTCCCAGTTCCCTTCTCGATTTCTTTTAAAATCTGCACAGTTGCCAGACCTTTCATGCCACCTCCATCCATCGAAAGTATGCGTAATCCTTGCTTTGGAACCGGTCTCCCTCTAATAGCACGCCGCAGATTCTCATTCTCCCCTAGGATGGCACATAATGGAGAGACCAATTTGCATTAAAGTGCAAACAATCTCAAAATATACAGAAGATACGATATAAAGAAACAAACCAAGAATTGCCAAAGCACGAGCTGCAGCTTTATTTACGCGTGGCTCAGATGCAAGTGTCAAGCGCATAAGAAGTTCTCGCAAACTTTCAGAAGTAACAAGAATACGGCGGTTCTCCAAGCAAAAGGCTAAATTTCCAACTGCTAATAAAGCTAACCTTTGTACCTGAAGCAGGATGAAAGTTTAAGAAGGCCATGGAATATAAAGGGAAAATATAAAAAGGAAATTATGATTACAAATTTGTCAGCTTGCCTCCGGGTTTTTATGAGGACATAACATTTTCAATGATTTCAATACATCCTTGGTCAACATCTTTTGAGCCGCACTATCAGATGCAAAAGCCAAGTTGACCACAACTTGCAACACAGAAATTAATTCTTCCAAGGCAACAGATTTCAATACTCTTTCAATGGGTTTCATGATGTCGCATTTCATCAACTGCATTGCCACAGAAACATCTGAAGCAAGAGATGAAAGAGCAGAGCATGCTTGTTCAACCTGAGAGAAAGTACAAATATTTAAACAAAGTGTAATAAAAGGTACAATGCGCTCACAAAAGCTACAATGCGCTCACATACCACATGACGGTTGTCACTACTTATCATACTTATGAGCTGCCGCACAGCATTCTCGTCTTTACCAACAACTACCCGGTTTTCTTGGTCTTCCATTATCTTTGCCAGGGTAGATGCTAGCAAAGGGTGATGACAAGAAGAGAAGCGAAATATCAGAGAGAAAAAGGCACTCATTTTGTGTCGAGCAGCACCAAAATAAGAACTGTTCTCCATCTGCAGTCACCCCGCAGAAAAGGTATATCTTTAACTTACAAAGGTAAACTGGGAAAAAAAACTGCAAGCATTGATGTAATGTCCAATACCTCTATTTGCACATTTACCGACCGAAGATTTTCATCAGCCACAATCCTAATGTTTGCAAGAGACAAGTGACGAAGTTTGTGTAGCGGTAAAATATCAGGAAGGAATTCAAGGGGATTACCGAACAGCCTAAGAACACGTAACTCAGACATAGCCCTGCCATTACACTGAAAGGAAGCATTAGACCTAGGATAAAATTCTAGACATTGAAGTTCATTAAGAAACTAGGTAAAACAAAAAGGAGGCAAATAATTCAGGGAAAAAAAAAGAAGAGGCAAATAAAGATGTTCATATGCTAAGGAATTGACCTGAAATCTAGAAGAGGCCGGACCAGCTTGTTGTGTTCCAGTGACAATTCCACCAGTCCAACACACTGCCTCAGTTCAACTGCTTACAGTTTCCAATCAAGATAAGTTTATGGAAGATATGTTCTAGAATTCCATAATACAAGGCATTTTTTACTAAATTAAAAAAATAAAATAAAACATTATTCCTAGCTTACCGGGCACTGAAACCAGCATGTTGTAGTCAACCGTCAGAACTTTCAAGTTTTTCAGCTCACCGAGCTCAGATGGCAAAATAGATAACTTGTTGTTATCAAGGTATAGCTTCTCAAGAAGTGGCAATTGAGTTAACTCTACTGGCAATACCTGCCAACAAGAACACAAATAATAATAATCTAATGGTTAATTCAATTATGTACAAACAACATAAAATAGTTATTCCATTTGCATACAGCTTGTTGCCACACATTAGCGATTGACTTGTTGACAACTAGAAACTCCAAAAAATACAACCAATCATAATTTTCAGACATATGCAAATAAACGACTAAAGAAAAATATGGGAAAATACAACCAAAAACAGGAGTGAAAGTCAGTGAGTGCTAAAGCCTACATCCACAGGCAACTCAAAAAGAAATGATTAAGGAACAATGGAAGAATTCACAGCAAGAGGTTTCGTATGTAATTCTATAAGAATGATGTACAATACACCCTCCCTAACAAGTAAATAATTCTCAAGATCCCTTTTAATCCTAAGAACACTATGAAATCACCCCAAGACACAAAAACACACACTTGGTAAGGATAAACCCCTCTCTTGTTTTCAAAATACCCTCTGTCAAGGATGTAGGAAATAATCCACTTCTGAATACATGTTCCATATCTTAAGTCAACAAAACACATTCCTAGGAATCCCATCACTAGAAGAAAAAACACCAACTTAAAATTAAGAAAACTGGTGTGTGATTTTTATCACAGCCTTAGCAAATCTCTGGCTTGAAAGAAAATCGACACCTGCTATCATTAACCAATGACTTTAAAAATTGTTCGGGATGAATGAAGGAACTTAGCAGTACCATATATTTTCTACCAGCATCAACTTTTCTTGGAGGGATTAGATTTGAATTTTGAAGCCAAACCAAAATTGAAGACCCCCCGGACTAAAAGTACTAGCATGCACTATATGCTAAAGTGGAGCATTAAAATTTTGATGCTTCCTTTAGTAGATTGTTTTCTAGTCATTGAACCCACTTAAAGAAGGGAGAGGGGCAACAGTAACTAAAAACGACTCCAGAAGTTTAAAGAAGACATAATGGGAGTGTTCATTAGGTTCAACTACCATTAAAATTAATTTCTTTGACATTCTACATGATCAATTGCAATATGACTCACACCCCAGATTAAATGAACATTCTGGTAAGACATGAAAAGATGATACTGAAAAATGCAATTTTTTCTTTGACATATTCAATTGTTCTCTCATTCTCAAGCACTAACCAGCATTTGTTCTCTCATTCTCAAGCACTAACCAGCATCAATGCATATGAAATGAACATCAAAGCCAGAAATTCAATTTCAATCATGTATCGATGCTAACCAACAAGATTTATACCAATTCAAAATTTTGGTTTCTCCGAGTTGACAATTTAATTTCCAGGAAAAATAATCAATGTATACTCAAAATTCTCAAATTTTCCTCAGGTTGTTAGCAACCAAACTGTTATAAGAACAAAAATAAATTAATTAAAGAATCATAAAATTGATGTAAACACTTACCGACAAGCCACAACTACAGAGGCTGAACACACTGACGCTCTTCCAATGATCCGCATAACCCATCACCCCATCCCCAACACCCGAGACCGATGTCCCGAAATTTGACTTCAACAGCCTCGTGAGAACCCCAATTCCATCCATCTGCTGCCCTGCGCCGCCGGCCCTCGACATCGTCACAGCACGAAGCGGCTCTCTCCGCTTTATAACCTTCATATCCACACCGACATTGCCCTCATCTTCCTCCGAGGATTTCAATTCAAGAACAACGGTGTCCTGCGGCAAAGGCAAAGCCACCATCAGCTGCGATTGCAACCTCAGCGCCACCTGATCTTCGTCATCACCGGCAGTCCAATCCAGATCAATTCTGAACCCTAGCTCATCATTTTGCAACGACGATGTCGATGATGACGACGACGTTGACAGAGGACTACGATCCGCAACAGGTTCTTCGGTACCATAGTCTAACGCCAAATGGAAGATCTCTGATGGTCGCTTCCAACCCAATCCCCAAGACATTGTTACGGAAATTCAACTGTTTTGATTCAATGGAGATCGGATCCAACTCAATTCAAGAATTTAATCGACCATTTGAGTTAAATGTTTGAAGAACCTTGTGTGACTGAAATCAGGGTTTAAAAGATAGATTGTGCCCGACATTAATAGCAAGATTAGGGCTATATATATATGTGTGTGTGTTTATGTGTGTAGGGAGAGAGAATGTAATTGGAATATGCAGATCAGAAAGTGAAAGTGAATGCACTGTAAGTTATAAAGCTGTTTCTTTTCGTTGTCGAAATTTGCTATCGAACCAGTCCGCAACGACGCCGTCTCAGTCAAAGTATGAAGTTGAGTTCACCTGATTAATGGAATACAAATACAATTTCATTTGCGATTCATCATTTATTTCCGTCGGTAAGTATGTGAGATTGGGAGAATTTATTACATGCCGTGGGACCAATGTTTCGGCCAATAACTATTTACCACATATAAGTAAAAATTAAATAAATTTTGCTAGGTATATATTTTTTAGATTTCAAATAATAATCCGTAACAATGCAATTAATATATTCTGTCAATGAAAATCTAATAAATTAATTTACGGAGACCTTGTTTTAAAAAATGATAAAATTAATTTTATTGTGTGATAAATGTATAGTGAATTTTAATTGATCGGACATGCCAATGATTTGACACACCGAACTGTCCCAAATGTCTTCACCTCCTATTGGTTGTTTAAATGATTTTTAATACAATTTTAATTGTTACTTGAACCACATTTATGATGCTATTTTACCAATTTTAATAGTTAGCAGCACCTGTATTTGATAATGGGCTGTATACATTAAGACTTTCACGTCCCTTGGTGTACAAAATGGAAATAGTTACTTTGGAACTCAATATATTTATCTCGATATTTGAATTATGGAAAATGATTATTATTATTATTATCCCTTTTATTAGTTATTTATTTTGTCCTTATAAATAACATCCAACAATGTTGTTGAAAAGATTTGAACCATACACTTCACAATTTGAAAGGCGAAGAAAGGGCCTATTGAGGATGACCTTTGTTTTATAACCTTAAAAAAAATTTCTTTTTAATTGTCTGAATAAAAAATAAAAAAATATTAATACGGGAACTAAATAATAATTCCATGTGAGCTTCTTTTTTTTTGTGTGATTTAAATAATTATTTAAAAAGCATAACAAATCCCTCCATCTACCTCTACCTCTACCCCCTTTTCTTTGTTTTCTCATTTTAAAACCAAAACATTAAACAACAAGAGCTCATTTTTCTTTCCTTTCTTCAGCAAGCAGCAACTAGCCTCTGTCAAAGGACAAGACATGATCAACCATTTGATTTGTTAAAAGTTCATTTCTAAGAAGTTATTCACAAATTTTTTACCTTTTTTTCCTTTTCTTTTTTAAACGCATAAGACTTTCCCTATCCAACTCACATCACACCCACACTCACTGTACAATAAAAAAAAAGAATAATTTATCACCGTCTATTGAAAACACAAAAGGTAATAATTTTAAAGATTTGCTCATTTGTTTCTCAAACCAGATACAATATGGACACGGAAGGAGTCATAATTGTTTAGGAGATGACCCAAGGAAGAAAAAAAAAAAAAAAAAAAAAAAAAGATTTCAATATAAGGGTGTGGAGGGTATCAACACGCAACAATAATTATATAACAAATTAAGAAAAAGAAATAGAGGACCGCTTCAATTATCAAAATCAGTCAACTTTATTATCAATTTTATAAATCCTACCACCAAAGTGAATTTTATAATCCTATCAATTTTATCATCCACCTCTCATTTGAGAGTTTAAATGGATGTGAATTCTTGCCAACGAATAATAATAATAATAATAATCAACGTTTTGATCCTCATGAAAGAAAGGAACCTTTGCTTTTGTGGTATACAGATGAAAAAGAAAATGAAGATCAAGAATATGCCAATGTTCCAACAACCTCCTAATAGAGAATCCCATATGAAATCTCGTATTTTGGCTGCATTTACATAATTATCCTCCCGGGAAATAACAACCTTTTGAGTAAAAAAGAAACAATGAAAAAAAAAAAAAGAAGACGCTTTGGAATGTCTATCACTGGTCTTATCTCTGATTCTCTTAATCACTCTCGATCTGTAAAGTGACAACATGTGCTGCCTTCAACAAAAATTCCATGCATGTCCCACTTGAAGGGAAATGTCATCCCTATATTGTTTCCAAATCCTACTTTTTTAAAAATAACTTCTTTTTTTTTTTGAAAAAAAAATAATAATAAAAAAAAAAATAAAAGTACACCCACTTCTATCTCTACTAGGGCTTCATCTCTCTACCTAAAGGTTGAGAGGATGCAACGCAATCAAAATCCTCTCCTATGCACCGCGGCATCAGTGCATTGAGAACGGTCGGAATCACACCACACTGCTGGTGTGCCCCCAGAACACTAGATGCTGCTGGAAAGGAATTTGTTCCAGACTAGAGACCTTGTTCTTGGAGTAAATTGATTAGAATTTAGGTAGAATCACCAAAAATTTGGGGGCCAGTTATATCAACAGCAAAAAAAGTCAAATAACTATAAATGCAACCACCAACAGTATTAGCACCCATTCTACCTTCAAACTTCTTTTCTGTAAGAACCAATTATATTTTTGCCTCACTCACAGTCGGTTGTCACATGTCGGCAGACCTATCACGGTTCTATTTATAAACAGAAAGGTAAAGAATTGCCATAAATAGTGCAAATATTTAGCTACCCCAATAGCTTAATCAAATTCCATGTGAGTTAACAACAGTTATTAGTGTTTTCAGCGCTTTTAACAGAGATAAGCACTTGCTAGTGTTCTGACCTTCCACAAGAATTTAATAATATGTAGTATTAAACAACCTTCCATAAGGCACCACCAGCCGCCACCCAAGTGAAATACATACCGCCAAGAGTTTTAATTATCCTCAGGCGAAATCCAGCTTCCTTCCGGCCAAATCAAAAACCTCTCTTACTTCCCTCTTCACCTCATCATTAGCAAATATATATTCAATGCCATTCTTAGCTAGTTGAAACATTTCCTTCTTTCCAAGAACTTGGTAATTGACAAGAGAAACTAGAATCAGTAATGATACGCTAATAAATTTGTATTTCATGCACCGGGAACTTAATACCTACCAAATGTCGAAGAGGCAAGACTGTACTCGGCAGAAAGACTAGTAGAGAATACCCCTGAATCATCAGTGCACAGAACTGTTGGATGTTTTGCATTATACAAATCAGCTGCGATGCCAACAAAATCTTGTTACTGAAGCGATGTGGAATTAATCCACAGCAAATAGATAAACAAGATCTAATAACCAATAAAAATTTAGGAGAAGCTCATTAGAGAAAGATAGCAAGAGAGTTTTTACATTCCTGTCATAAAAATAAAATAAAATAAAAAGAATAAGAAGAAGATCTAACCAAAATGATGAATTTCAATTGATGAAATTGTTGCAGTGCGGATGTTGGATGTCAAACAAATCTCAACCTGCAAGGATGTTGAAGGGGAATAAAGAAGGTAAAAGTTTAGCTGGCCAAACATAAAGTAAGAATGTAAAAGCTTAGGAAAATGATCATGCAATTGTGGCAATTCACAAGCATTTTTGCACATTTTAGGTGACTGAATTCTATTTTAGAGAGGTGAACAAGAACTCTTTACCTCCTTTTTTTTTTTTTTTTAACATGCTGCTCTGTTAGTTTTATCATAAAATGTTTTCCAAAGAATATTTTTCAGTATTGAATATATTCTCCACTGTTTGGCTGATTGGAAAATCTTTTAGGGAAACAAAATAGCTTAAAAAAAGGTATGACTTACAGAATTTTTTTTTTTTTTTTTGTCATTTTCAGAAACATATGCCCAGATGATGGTCATGTGTACAAATCTAAGCATATAAAAATATACATACACATATACATCAACATAGTACGTATATATACACCTATACACACACACTTATATATACAAAAAATATATATGTATATATGTGTTCATGTGCATTTGCGTACATATTTTTATACATAACCAAATATAATTGCCTATCAATCCATATGTAAATGTAACAAGATCCTTGTCTTTGCCTCTAAACACATACTTTTAAATGTTTATAAATTATAATATATTTTCTAAGAATTCGAAACTTATTTTGAAATTTTCAACCAAACACAGGAAAATAAGAATTAAAAAAGAAAGAAAGATATTTTCTAATGTAAAAATATGTTCCAATGTAAAACATTTTGAGTTGAAACAAACAGAGCCCATATTGCAAATATCTGAAGGATGAAAGCTACTCCTAACAGGAAGTCCTGATTTTTGCCTAATTTGACAGTCATAATTCCATCCCCACGTTATGTAAGGAGAAAACTGATATAACCAGTCATCTAGAAGAAAGCATGGCATGGTTTGGTTAAACTTTTTAGACCTATTATACATTTGACTTTTTCCAGTCCAATATAATGTAAGTTACAGAAAAGAATATCCATATGAAATGGGCATAAGTATCAAACCGGAATCTTAAGTGATTTCAGCTTTCCCCATTCTTCCTCTTCAAAGCAACAAGCATGGCCAATTCTTTCAGGAAAAAAATCTAACATCGATTGGATTTCCTTCTGATTCGGTACCTACAAGCACTAAGTTATGAAAATTAACTAGTCAGGGCAATTCCTATTGTAGTTGAGAAGACAAATTCAGAAAAAAGATGCAAGCACTTAAAAATAAAAACGCACCTCTCCGCAGTGAAGAGTGACAGAGAGACCTTGTTCCCTGGCAAACTCTAAAGCTGGCAGAAATGTGCCCCTGCCATGCAAGCTAAGTGAACTCGAGGATTCAAGACCTCTATAGAAAATGAAATAGAAAGCACCTGAATGCTATGTAAAATTTCTGATAGTGAAGAGGTACCATTCACCAACAATAGGGTTGCCAGAAAGATCAATACCCACTACACCCATATCTCTCATTTCCATCGCAAGCTTAACCTTTAAGTTCAGAGTAAAAGAAATTAGAAGTTATGAAATTATACGTCTTGCCCACTGAACAACATACAACCTCAAAAAATACAACTCACTCACAGTTTCAATTGCAGATGCAGTAGTCTCACGACGGTCAATGCTGAGTAGAAGTCTAACATATATCTTCTTTCTTACAGTTCCATTACATGTATCAGTTATGCTACTCAAGTTATGAGGAGCATAATCAACATCAACCACGCTGACAGACCTCAAACCCTCAAGTACAGCTTCCATGTAAGAGCGCTTGCTCATCCCTATAGAATCATTCCTCTGTAAAATAAAAAAATAAAAAATCAAACAAATGATTCCTCTGTAATCTAGCCCACTGTAATTACCCAAGAGCAATGCTATACGGACTAATTTCTCTAACGAAAACCAATATTGATTGACATCTCTTCTTTTCATTATATAGCTAAGACCATTGAAAAGCAATTCTAAAAACACAATTTAAGTACCTTAGGAGTTGTTCTTAACTCCAGATAGACAACATTCTCGGCAGCGAAATCTTCAACAACCTATTTGTGTAGTGAAATAAAAGTAGGCAAATTAGTGTTAAAAAATTGCAGAACAAAATTTTAAATTTGGGGTTTTCATACTTCTTTTGTTATTCTTGTAACAGTTTTATGGTCAGTAGTAACAATGTGAATCAGATCAAACAACTTAAACACTTCGTGGAGCGAACGGTCGTCTGCAAGAGTGAGAGAGAACACAAGTATTTCATTCAAGTATCAAGAAAGATAATGGAAGAAAACAATGTCAAAAGTGAAATCAAAGAGAGAAATTGTGCATACTTTTCAGGATAACATGTTCTACTTCAGAGAAATTTATGGTGCCCTTTTCACCCAAAACTCTACCAAGTTCACTGTGCAAAAAATTCAATCCCAAATTGTCTAAGAATGAGATAAATTAACTGGGCAATCTTCAAAACTACAAATATTTATACTTTTTTCTCTTTCTGGGTGTTAAGAAATGAAACCCTAAAAATATATTTACACATCTATACAGATATAAAATGAAATTGGAGTTATAGTGAGAGAAAGCATACAATAGAGTGGAGTCTCTAATGGAACCATTGAGGTGAGCGTGTAGTTCCACCTTGGGCATCGACAAATACCAATCCATATCTGCCTTCCCTGGTTTCTGCTATTTCTTCTTCTTCTTCTTCTTCTTCTTCTGGTCAACAGTCAACACTGATAACTGCTGAGTACTGTAGCTAGGGCATGTCTTGGAATGAGATATACAGTTTCTATATTAGTTGGGGAATCATGAATGTGTACTACACTTCCAAAAAAAACACCAAGAATGTACTACTATATTCATTATATATATATTTGTGAAAGTCAGTGGTCATGTTAGAAATAACCGAAGGTTAGGGTTGGAATTTGGAATGAAAATAAACTCCACCTTGGTTTGTTTATAGGAAAATGGATAAAGTGTAAAAAAAATCAATTATATTTGAATTTGTAAATAACTCTTTAAATTATATTTTATACATAAAATCCTTTAAATTATTACATTTTGATACAATATATTTCAATATTCATAATGTATTTCATTAAATGATTATAATGTCCCTTCTTATTGAATTACATTTAGGGTAAATTATACACTTCATCTGAGAATTAGAAGCAACCTTAGAAAAAAAGTTTAAGACTTGCGAAGCCCGGAACTTATTTCGATTAATAATAAATATATAAATAAATACCCTTTTATTAGTTATAGTTTATTTTTTCTCTTCATTTTTATGATAATTTTAAACTTTAACTACTTTTTTGTTATTACGATTCTTAAGTATTTGTCTTTTCTTAATTTATCTTTACAAAATTTGTTCAAGTTTCAATTGTTTTATTAAAAACATATGTTTAGAACTCGCCCAGATGCGAGACGAGAGGTTTGAGAAGAGTTTTTTATTCGTGAGCCGAGTTTGGGATATGTGTGCCCGTCTTGAACCCACGCGATTGACATATGTGAAGTGTGAGGTATAGTGAGCATGCTTGAAAATTCTAATGTGGTGGGGGATAAATTTTTGGGTAAACTCCAGATACACCCCTTGTGTTTTATTAAATACATCAAGACCTACTCACATTTACAAATTATCAGTCACGCCCTTTACCTTTTGCTGACACACGTCACTTTCACCCTCCTTGAATGGTCAAAGTTGGTCAAACACACTTTTTGCTGACATCATCAAAAAATTATAATGTCCAGATTACCCTCCAATGTTGATGTTTGGCCACAAAGCTAGACTAAACTATATACATGTTTGGTTACACAGACTATATATACTTTTTTTTGGAGGGGTGCTAAAACTGTCGTAAGTGTCAGCAGCCTATTGGCTGTTGACTTTTTTATTTGTCATCTTCTCTCTTTATTTTCTCTACCTAGTAAACCTTCTATAAAAAAAAACGGAAAAAAAAGAAAAAAGAAGAAGAAGAAGAAGAAAGTAGAGTACATGTTGTGCATAAATCATACAGATGCATACACACACCCACACATATATATATATATTTCTACGCCCCCAAATGGGTTTGTTTCAGAATTAAATCAAAATTAAACACATGCAAGTACATATGCATATAAGTAAATAGTACATTTCTACTATATACACATACATCCCAAATGGGTTTTGTTCCAGAATGGTAGCAAAATATATACACAGTGGCAAGTTTAATACAATGATCTCAAAAATATCATTAGGGTTAAACTTTGAAAAAATTGCGGTGGTAGAAACTGATTGGCCTGCCAAAAAAATTGCCTTTTACAAATTTATTGGGGATAGAGTTTAGGGGATCTGCAATTAATTTTTTCTTTTTCTTTTCTGAAGAGTTACAGACGGTGAACAGAACCGCCGTTCAGCAGCTGTTCAGCAGCCATCCTTTCCATGCCGGTGAGAACAAGACCCACTTCTCACCGGAATCGCGACCTATCACTGTCGCTGCTCATCGTCATTTCATCTACTGCCGGTCGTTTCCTCCTTTCTTTCTGGCGATGTGGGTTCGTAACATGGTGAGACAAATATATATATATATATATATATATATATAAGAGAATCACAATTCTGGTACAAAGAGAGAGAGAATTTAGAGAGAGAGAAATGGGTCTGCAGAGAGATTTTTTAGAGAGAAAAATAGAGGAGGGAGGTTGTTGTGATGTGTAAGAAGTGTTTGGGTACAAAAGTAACATATATCCAAGTGTTTGGGTACAAAAATAACACATATCCAGGGATTGGTTAATCCTATATAAGAAAATGACAAAATGGCATGTTAGTCATTCCATTCACGTATATGGTATTGTCAGTTGACCATATCTGGCGGTTTGATTGAAGATTTGCAAATCTGAGGGGTTCTTCTTGATGTATTGACAAAACACGTGGGGTGTAACTAAAGTTTACCCTAATTTTTTTTACTAATAGACCCTTGTTAATTTATTTTTTTAATTATATACTTATAAAATATTAGAGCAATCTAAGGAAAGTTGCTAAAGGTGACTGTGAATTAACAGTCGCTTTTCTCATTGGCGCGGTATGTTTCTTATTTTTATCAAACACTAAAAATATATATTTTTTGACAGTACTACCCTTTTAATCTTTCTCCTCACTTAAACCATATCAAAGGTGTCATTAATACATTCCTACTTTTAATAGGACATTAAATTATTAATTTTAATACAAAACTACCTTATTTCTTTCATTTGCTTCCACTTCCCACCCTTTTGTGTGTGTGTGTTTACACACACATATATAACAATGGATTCTTTTATTTTCTTTTAGGTATTGTTTAATAGTGATAGTTGAGGGATAATTTTTTTTTTTTTTTTTCCTTATTCATTCTCTATATAACAGATATATAGAGAATGAATTATTATCTCTCAAAAAAAAAAAAAAAAAAAAAAAAAAAAGAAGAAGAAGAAGAAGAAGAAAAGAATCCATTGTTATGAATTCTTAGTATTTCATAAAAATAGGAAACATATCATTAATAAATATATTAATTACAAATCTTAGGACCAATGAGAAGAGCGAGTGTTAATTCTCAGTTGCTAAGCATTGCTCAAAATATTAATATAATTTCTCAGATAATTATCAAAATATGAATATAATATCTCACATAATTATCTGAATCTGTCCTGAAATGTCTTATAGTGATCTTAACTAGATTGTGAGTTGTGACTGTAACTCAAAACTAGAGAGGCTCTCAGTCTGTTTGAATGGCATTTTGGTTTCATTCTATTTAATATTAATTTGTTACTCTAACTCAATGGGTTAGAAGGATCAACAATTTGGTAAAGTCCATGGACTGAAATTTTAATATTACCTCATTATTGTGATCTTGTTTACTATATTTATGAGTTTTGATCCTTTTGTAAATAAAAAATAAATAAATAAATAAATTTGCTCATGGGATTTGTTTGTTACTATAAGAATCATTTTTTAAAACTTAAAAAAGAATAATAATAATAATTTGTTTTATTATTTTTCTCAAGTGTTATTAGCTCAGATCAAATAACTCTAGCAGAGAAAAATCTTCTGGAAAGATCTATCTATAAAAAATAAAGATAAACTTGAACATAATCTATTTTAACAAGTAGAGCCCATGAATCACGTTACAACCACAAAGAGACATAAAAACGTTTTTTTTTTAGCATAATAGAGTCTCACATACCATTAAGTGGGGGTAATAATGATATATTTTTTGTAATTTTGGAAAGTAATAGTAATATTTTAGGAGTATATAACTGAAAAAATAAGGTATATTAGTAAAAAAAAAAAAGGTCAGCGTAAGTACGTCCCTGACTGTTATTTTTGAACAAAGTGATTAATATCAGTATCTATGAATACTCTATCTGTAGCATAATTCAAATCGCTACATTATGAATTTTGGATGCTTTTAAGCAAACTTACACCATTTCATTTATTCAGCCGAATTTTCCTTAGAACTTCTAAATGTTTTCAACAAATTTTCAATCCCATTCATATTCATTTCCTTCCTGATCTTGATCATAACTATCTTGTTGATTTTTATTTTTAATTTTTCATTTTTTTTTTTTTCGATAGTTTGTGTTATATGTTGCATTTATAATGGATAAAGTAAATGTGGACTTACAAGGTAAAATTTTCATCTTGAAATTCCTTCTCCTTCTAAGGTGTTAAATCCACAGCAGAATTCAAAAGAACATCTACTAAATGGTTGTCCAAAAGATTAACTTCATATAAAACTCCTCTATTGGTTTTAACTTTTAACAAGGTCAGGCTCGGATGACTTGACAACCTCTATAAGGGCCTTCAATATTTTTTAATTTCAGTAAAAACAATGCAAAAATTATGTGGGCACGCACAGACCCATTAAGGGCTCAGTTGTAGTAGTTGCCCCATTGAAAAAAAAAATTATTTATAAAATTATCTATAAATTTTATAAAAATATCTATACTTTTTTTGTGAAAATATTAAGAACGTCCCAACTCAATTTTTAATGATACATCACCATACTCAATTTTTAATGATACATCACCATACATTATTGTTGTTCAAGATTATCCCTTCTCATACAATTTTTTAGATCCTTCACTGTACCATAGGTACCATGAAACTCCAACAATATTATATATATAAGCATTAGAAAGAGATGTTACTTTTAAAAAAAAAAATTTTAAAAATTATACATTAGAAGGCTCACAGATAAGGAAACTCCAAATTTCACAGGTACAGTGTTATAAATTTCAAGTATGTCTTGGTAAGTGACATTTCTATTAGGCTCGTAGTCAACAATAGTCTCTCCTTCCTAACCCCAAGCATTAAGGCTAAGTTTGTTTGGAGAGAAATGAAAGGAAAAGAAAAGAAAGGTCATGGAAGGAAATGTAATATTGTGTTTGTTATAAATAAAAGAGAAGAAAGGAAATACAGGGATTTTGAGTGATACAAATTAGACACGAATGTTGAGTTTTGTTATCCTTCCAAAAATGGGAAGAAATAAAAGAAAAGAGCTGTGAAGTTTGATAAAACTTTTTAAATACATATTTTGCCCTTATTCTTGGTATTTTTATAAAAGACAAAATTTATAGAAAATAGTATGATATTAATTTATTAAATAATATCATTTCTTTGTCTTTTTGTTTTTTCCTTCATTAATCACCAAACACGTTACATGGTTAATACTTTACTTGTCATTTCCTTTCTTTTCTTTCCATTCCTAATTAATGTTATCACTTCTTCTCCTTTTAATTGTACCAAAGGATTTTGCTTTGTTTGAATGCATGATATTCCAACCCGCAGCCCCAAAAAAAAAAAAACATTGGCCCAATGTTTGGGTCCATTTCCTAGCAGGAGTGCACAAAAAATCGGTTGAACCAATAATTCGAATCGGACCAAATTCGACCAGTAAGTTTGGTTCGACTTTTTCATAATTCGGTTTGGTTACGATTCCAAAAATTTGAAACTATTTATAAAGGGTTGGATTATGATTTGAGATTCTACCAGATGGAACCAAACACTTTTATAAATTATATATATATTGTATTATATAAATAATACAATAATAAGATTAGGCTTTTAATATATATATATATTTATTTATATATAATAAAAATTGAAACAAGTCTGGAATAAAATTTAATTGTTGAAGAATATTATATGTTTATTTATTTTAACTAAATGTTTTTTCTTTCCTATTATGTTTTACTACACAACATGACCCCCGCAACTCACTAAGTAACCAGAGTAATATCTGGTACTTTTTTTTGGGACTTAGCCCCGAAACATCGGCTGGGGTTGGAGATATAATACTTTTCAACCGATATTACAACAACTCTTTTGTCAAAACTATTTTTTCACATTTCATATCAACGAGTTCGAGTTAATGCAGCCGCTGACTCCTTGGACATAAGACCTCATTACAAGAGTGACTCCTTGGACATAAGACCTCATTACAAGAGTGTGATAATTTGATCGAAAACTCAGTCACTAATGCTTTGAGCTTGGTACTTGTTGATTACAAAACACTTCACCTATTTATAAACACCCAACTCCTCAGTGGACCGTTAGGATGTATTTACCTTAATAGCCAAGATTATCTCTCTGGAACCTTCTACCAAAACAACTTACATATTTATAACTCAATAAAACTTTTTCACAATCTAAACTCCCCCACAATTCTCTACATCTGCATTATTCCACAATCTTCCACAACCCTCTACAATTTCCTACACAAATGAAAGAATTTAAAGCGTGTCTTGCATGAGCCCTTGCACGTCGTCTGCTTAAGACCTCCTCTTCAATAGTATGTTCAATTGTCGAGCTGTTGTCAAATAGGGCACTTTGAGATATACATTCCAGTTGATCTCACCATCACTTTCACATTTTGTGAGACAAGTATGTTTGGTAACACACCTTAGGAAAGCCTAATTTTTAAACAACACAAATGATTTTTTTCTTTTTCAGTAAGGAAGAGAAGAAGAAAAAAGGGCTTAAATCATAGCCTAATTGATTTGATGATTTTATGGATCCATTTGCCATTAGAATTCTATATTATAATTCGATACATGGAAATCACTTCGAATTTTTGTTCTCTAGTTAAGCTATTTTATTAAATAATTAATTTCTTAATGGATATATATGTTTTTGTCAATCTAACAAGTAACAACTAACAATTAAAAATATTATTAACACATGTAATAATATAATTGTTGTTACATTCTTGTCATCTTGATCTCACATCCTCCAATGAAATTGCACCCTTAACTCAATCATGCAGCTTATTAATCAGTAGGCTATGGTAGAATATTCGTGTCGTATCTTCTCCAATTTGGAGCGTGTGATGCATGTTCCTTCTATTTGAGTTATCCAACTTGAGTTATGAATAGAAACGATTTTTTTCTTTTTCGGGAAGAAAGAAGAAAAAACAGTACTTAAACCGTCTAATTGATTCGACAACTTTATGAAGCAGTACCCCTGTTATTCCGATTCAGAGTATGCTCCTAACACCGATTCAGTAAATAACTATCAGGAATGAGGTAATCCTTAAACAAGCTCTGTAGCATGGACACTGGGGGAGTATAATGTGTGCTATCAATTAATGGCAAAAATAACAAGAATATAGAAGAGAAGATGGAAAACAGAAAGGAATATTGTGAACCATATATCATTTGACCTTCATTTCTGTTGAAGTTTCATTACATTTGAAAATCCCAGATCATTCAATTTCTTGATTTTATTCTCAGGCACTAATGTACTATGAGCCATATGATTCGCAATAAGTTGTTTGTACCAAGCTGCAGACAATTTTGGAGTCCTGTTGAGGGTGCTATAATCGACGTGGTGAAGCCCGAACCTTACTGTATATCCAGATGTCCACTCAAAGTTGTCAAGCAATGACCAAGAGAAGTACCCTCTCACATCTGCTCCTTTCCTGACAATAAACTTCAATATATCATTTGCAGATAAAATTTAACAGCCTTTTAGTACCAAGATAACGAAAAACAGAACCATAAGTCCTATCAGAGCTAAAAAAAAAATTGCAGTCCAACTCAGTTGAAAATACTGTTTGGAGAGCCATAAGGACATGTGACGAAATTTGAGAGTAAAGATAATTGCTAGTGGCTATCTGCCATGGATGGCTGGGATTTCTACCTCATTGCTGTCACCAACGCATCCAAGTAGGCGTTCATGTACTCCACCCTTCTGACATCATTAAGGAAAACTTCGATATCTGAACTGGGACTACTCATTTCACCAAATCCTACAAAATCCGCAATCATAAGAGAGATCTTCAACAAATGTAGCCGAATTTTCTTGAAAACACTTCAAAGTTGTTTTTGACTCACCGTTTTCTGTAATGAACATTGGTGTATTGTTGTACCTATCCTTCAGGTATGTCACCATTTTGTCCATTCCTTGAGGGTAAATATAGAGCCAGTCCACATCAGTCTACATCATCAAAAACTTTGAATAAATTTTCAATAATTTGTAAGTTGTGGTGATGGAGATAAGCTGAGGACACATACAGGTTCCCCAATGTAGACACCATCCTTTTGGGCAGTTCGTAGAATATACCCTTCTGTCCTTGATACTCCCGGTCCATATTCACATACAGAGAACATGCAGTCTTTAATATAGAAACTAGTATAGTGGTTGATGCCGATAAAGTCTACTCCCTTCTTGAGCTGATCCAGATCCTTTTTTGAGAATGCGGGCAAAGCAGATCCTAGGATTTCACTCATTTCTGCAGGATACTTCCCAAATATAATAGGGTCCAAGAACCTGCATTGAACATTACACGGAGTCAGCGCATGCCCTGCCGTGTAACTTGAGGAATTCTATAGCCAAGTAATCATATCAATGCTACCATGATAATAGCATAAGATTCCATCATTTATGCAGTGAATGCACAAAAATCAACTAAAAACTCTTCGAGTGCAATGCATGTGTTGAGGTCATTGTTGGAAGTAATTTTTTTTTTTCATAATTGGTACTTACACACACATGCCTCCATGGAGGATTGAACCGTTGACCTCCATTTGGGAAGTAAGGGTTTGATACAACTAGGCCACTGGCCGTTGGTCATTGTTGCAAGTAATTGTTTGTAAACATGATTCAAACTAATCACTTCTTCGTACTCTCATGTTGATGATGATAGATAAGTATGGACAATGGAAAATGATTACCAGTTCATATAAAAAGATTGAGCTCTCTCAACCGCTAACTCGTCTTCTAAGGAATTGCTGATGGGTTCAAACCATAAGGCATTCATAACAATTCCAATGTTGCCTCCTTGATTTTTCTGAAAGTTTTGTGAGTAAGAGTTAAGATTGTAATGAAGCAATTGTCTAATGTTTTCTTTAGTTCACCTAGATTTGTTTTAGATATGTGGAAGTTTGGGATAATCATTTTCAACCAGAATGGTAACTAGAGACATTTACTAAATTACCTGGTATTTTGTTCGATAAATATCAACAGCAGCAGCGTGAGATAGGATCATGTTATGGGCTGCAATAAAAGGCTCCCTCTCTGAATCACCATTACTACAGTTTCCAAATGAGCCTGAGCAATGAGATGGCGGGTACATCCCTGACCTGTAACCGCGAATGACTGCAACATTGGGCTCATTGATGGTGACCCAATATTTAACTCTGTCCCCAAAATGTTTGAAACATATATCTGCATAATATCTGAAATCGTCTCTGGAAAATATATGATCTATATTAGTGACAATGATGTCTTGCGGAATACACTCATGAACTGAAACTACACTAAGAGATTCTTCAAGTGGTGGAAAATTCTTAAGAAATGTGAACTTTTCATCAAACAAATTCTCTCTCCCAAACACTGCCATATTGTCAAAGGTACAAATTTTTTTTTTTTTGGGTCTTGCAAAAAATTTCCCAAAACGTTCAAAATCCGCTTGATTTGACATTACAGATGACTCCGGGATCTCTCTTTTTGCTTCATACTTAGTCATATACTTACTGCACCTCCGGACATAGCCAGGCTCCATATCTGTCTTCAAGTTCTTGAGGGATGTCATAATGAATCAACGTCACAAATGGTTGGATCCCTGAAGGCAGAAAAATGGAAATTATAGGAAAGTAAAATATGATTTCTTTCCATCCATTGGTATAAATATGTTATGGACCTATGGTGATGACATCAATCACTATCTCAGATAACTGAACAGTATCTGAGCTCAAACTATTAAATCTGAACTGCATTCTGACAAGGTTAGATGAAGCTGCATGCTGAATAACTGAAATCGGCATACAAATTAAAGTGGTTGAACCTTTATGCAGGAGTGCATCAATGAGCTCGTTATAATGTTTGATGCCAGCCATATTCACATTTCCGAATCTCCCCTCCGATTCAAGTTGAACAAAGAAAGTTTGTTAGAAATAAAAAAAGTTTAAATCAAATTAAAAGCATTTTTTTTCCTATTAATAAAATTTAAACTTACTGGGTAAAATTCTGGCCCATGATATAGAGAAACGAAAGCTATTGACTCCCATAAAGTCCATAAGATCTATATCCTTCTGGATATCACATCATCATATACCCATATCGTCAGCACTTTCTTATTTGCATGTTGATGTCTAAAATGTTCATGAATATGAAACAAAAGCCATTTTGATATATATATATATATATGATTCATCCTATTTCATTTGTGCCAAAGGGAGGTTGCGAACATTAATATTCCTTTATTGCAAAGGTGATTAGCTTTGATTAGCATATTGATCATTTTGATAAATACTATGCCTAATATCTTCTTAATTTTAAAAAAAAAAAAAAAAATTGTTTCATGTACTTGGTTATATATTCCTCTTTCATTTATGGATGACCCATATTTGATTGGTCAGGGTGTCACCACACTCTGTGGACCACAATAAAGGGCTTGGGTTGGTTTATGAAATAACATCACTGCATGGATCAACATTGGATCCAAAGGCTGTCACTCAGCCATACACCAGTGGATCAGTAGAGAATGAGCTTACCATTTTGGACAAGAGCACTGATATGCATAGTGAAAGTTTCAATCAAACGGCTCCCCGTTCATAAGATAGTGTGTGTGGGACCCAAACATGGTCCCACTTTCACCATCCAGTGGATGGAGAGCTGTCCAGCTCCCCTTTCGGTTGCAACTTTCACTCTGTTAATCATTTTTCTCTGGACAAATCACTTTTAAGCGGGCATTTAAAAGATGGACAATTATAAATTACTTTAACAAGTACTTTCAAATTACATTACGCAGTATATAATCTCCCTCCCAAGAGCTCCCCTGCTCCCAGAAACCATCATAGGGTATAGGCAAGGCAGAACAAATATTGCTTAATGCCTTTTATCATATCTATGATCGATCTTCCTTGCTGTCCACAAAAGGTGTAATGGTAGTTTAGTGCTCCAAAAAAATCACACAAGTGGGCCCTATTTTCCTTATGTCATTTTTCATTTTTTTTGTTTGGTTAGAGCAAGTGGGGTTCATGAACAATCAAATCTTTGTGAAATCTAATGATTCATTGTCCATATTTCAAACAAGTCCAGATCAATCAACTTTTGAAATATGTGGACATATTAGCAACCAAATAATTACCTACACCATAAGATGCCATATAGGGCATTTGAGGGTGGGATGATGAGAACAGAAACACTGTCAAAAATGTATTATGCTTAGGGTCATTTATTTACATTGAACAATGTAAAAATTGAAATATTAAGCATTTCATGTTTGGATGTAAATTTGAATTTTCCCGTAAAAACAGGCAACTTATTAGAAACAGAAAGACCGCAAAGGCCTGTGGCCTAGTGAAAGTTAGAGGAGCAATGATTTCGAGGACTTTGCAGCATGTTGGGCCCAACAAGCAAACAGAAACACAAGTTTTAGTGTGGAAGTTATTTAAAAACTTAAATTGCACAATGATTTATATATTACTACAAAAATTCCATCAAGAATTTGTCCTTATAATAATCCATCAGCTCCTACTTCCTAGGCATACCCAAAGATCATTCATCTGAGTGCATAACTTTTTTTCTTTTCTGTGCATAACTTTTTTTCTTTTCTCCACTACTACTACTACCATTGTTGCAGCAGCAATTATTTTAACACAACCAATACTGAAGAGTGAAGCAAAGGATGGTTCATGCATACACTAAATTACCAGATAACGGTGATAATGATCAACGGCAATATCTCCATTACTTCCATCCATGATTTTCCCTGTAACAGTTTCAACAAATTTCAGTAAGAGGGACGCGAAACAGGAAAACAGAAGGAAAAAGAAAAAAAAAAGAATTCATGTAAGAGCAGTAAATTTAATAAAGGTAGTCTCACCAGGTTTGTGAGAAAAAACATCCCAGTTATTAAGACCTTTCCCTTCACTTAGAAATGCCCCTTCAAACTGAGAAGATAGCGATTAAAAAAGTGATTAAAAATATATGTAAATTGCACTAAAATAATGGATTTTTATGTATGAAGATGAAATAAAATATTTTCAAGAACCTGATAAGAAGAGGATGCAGTTCCGAACAGGAAGTTGCTTGGAAACGAGGGTATGTCTGTACTTCCATTAAGGGCTATGGAATTCCCTGATACCATGAAAGTGAAGAAGCACATCCCAAAGACACGAAACAGAAATGGAAGTCCCATGATAATAAATGAGAAACTGTGTCACAGAGACTCAGAGAAAGCCCTGCAGTATTTAAAGGCATTATTGGAAAAATTAAAAATGTACTGTCCATGATGGACCACGAAGACTTATAAATGAAGTCACTAACAGAGAAAGGTCAAGAAAAAGAAAGATGGTGATATTGATATTATAGTAAAGAGAAAGATATAAAGGAATAGTTGAAGTATATATATATATTATTAGGTAAACTCACTCATAGGAGAGTGAGCCCCTTAGCTCTTTGTGCAGTCACCATCCTGGCATCATACTCTAGTCGCAAATACCGGCCTTTGTGGCCCTGCAGAAAAGAGCACTTGCTTAGAACAATTCCAATAATTAGTAAATGTCACACCAGACTAGCTTTTCTAGTAAATTGATATTTTTTTAATCTCCATGGCTTATTTGTAGCTTTACTAACAAACAGGAACATTATGTATAACTAAAATGGACCACGGAGATTAAAAATTTGTAAAATAAGATGGTCTGTGAGATTATATAAAGAAAACAACAATACAATATTACCAGTAAGAATTAGGATGAAGAAAAATTGTGGAAAGAAGGGAAGGCAATAGCCTTGCCTCGTCCTCTGAGTAATAGTAAATGATGCAGTGAAGTAAATACTGTAAATTAATGTGAAAAAGATTTTAAAAAGGGATTACAATGGACGGTAAACATTATATACAAAAAATGTAAAAGCTAGGTAAGACTGTTATGCACATGTTAACTACATGAAGATAGAAAAGAACATAATGATATATGCAGGTAGGATGAAATAAAATTGTGGGAAGAAGGGATAATACCAGCCTTCTGATGTATTCACATCCTCCTATATTGATTGTGATAGATGATCGTTAAGTGAAATCAAGTGCGAAAGAATCTAACATGGTTTACAACCTGCGATATATGCATAGGAGATGATCAATATTGTTCTTCACAATCACACAATCTTGGATGAAATAGTAGTCCAAGGTTTTGAGACCGCATTAAGACTCCACAGTTTCATAAGGACATAACAACCTAGTCAAATTTGCTAGGTATATCGATTTTTATTCACATACTTTCTTTGTCCAAGAGAAATGCTCTGTGTAGAAGAAGAAGATTCTGTTTTCCGAAATCTGAAATGATATATGAATAATCTTCCACAACTAAGTCAAAAGGTTATTATCCAGTATGGTCCCCGCTAATCGAGGCTTCTGGGAGGATTAGACTGGAAATATACATAACCTTTGAAACACTTGAAGAAGTACTGCACTACTTCATGTAATCATCAAATGTGGTGGCAACCAAGAACAAGTAACAATGTTACAAATTTCAGATGCAACTTTTGGGGTGCTTGTTTTGATGAATAATAACAATGTCTATCATATGGATAATCTTTATCTACCAATAGAGACCAAAAAGTTGCTTAAATGATAAATAATAAATAAATAAATTGACAGAAGACAACAGTTAAACATAAGAGAGGTAACAATTTGAAATAAGGTTAAATTGACAAGAGTCGATAGAAAATTATACCAGTAAGATGCTAGGGAGACATGCAACATCAGGAGAATTTTCAAAGTCTACCTAATTTGTAATCAGGCATTCTCTTGCGGCTGAAAAGAGCTCAAAAACAACATCAATCAAATCATGTACAATTTTGATTGATCATCAATAATTGACAATGAAACCAATTATCAACCCAAAATTGTTAAATAACCTAAAAGGATGGTCCATTGTGCTATCAAGTCCCATATATCATGTCAAACCCCAAAATCATTTGAATGGTGACTTTTTTAAAGAAAATGACTTGAAGGAAGAAAAAAGAACTTGTCCAAAGCAAAAGATACCCGAATTTACCAATAGAGAACAGAAAGTTGGTGAAATGATAAAGAAGAACAACAAAAGCAATAATCATACATAATGCATCCCATCATAAGGGTCAAATTAACAAAACCACGCGAGAAGTTATTAAGATGCTAGTGGAGACAATCATGACCTTGGAACATCACAAGAGAATTTTCAAAAATCAGGCAACAATTAGATCCTCGATGATTTCAATTAATCACAAATAACTTAACCATGAAACCAATTATCAACCCCGACTGGTTAAATACCTAAATGATGGTCCAGTGGTCCACTGTGCCATGAAGATCCATATGTCATGTTTAAATCCCAAAATCATTTGAATTCTATGGAAATGACCTGAAGGCAGAAAAAGAATTGCTTCCTTCAGTTTCACTCACACATTAATCCAAAAATATCTGAAAATATACCAATAACACAGGTTATATAATTTAAAAGACCTTTCTTCCAAAAAAAATTTTAAACAGCTTCTTGTTGCAGTATCAAAGCAGAATTCTTGGGACCTTCTAGAATCCATAATACCCAGAAGCATCTTTTGGAATTAATCATCTCCAAGGGTCTTCCAACACAGAGGCAGCAAAGTGTACCCATGGAAGGTGCTTGTTAAAATGCACACACAGAGCTAGAGTTTCCATTCTTGTATATATATATATATGTATGTATGTATATATATATATATATAGTCAATATAAAAGTAACATTTATCCTTGGTGTTAAATACTTTCATCAGGATTAACAGATAAAGCCCATATCACCACTCTATAAAATTCATGCGAATTTGTAAATCATGGCCAGAGTCATGAATCGAAGTGTCTTTATATGCAAACTTACACTTTTCATTTTGAGTTTACATCATTACTTAAATTGTAATAGTAGCATAGTAAATCATTGAATACAAAAACCCACATCATAAAACAGCAACAATACACTTTTACCCTAATTTGATTACACAGTCTGAAAATTCATGCATCAATGTCCACCTAATTCACCTGAAGAACAATTATCAAAACCATCACGTGGTCCACAAAGCAAACCCAATCAAACATAATGACCATAGGTTCTCAACAAAAATTACATAACCAATAAAAACCCACAAGAATGGAACAACAAATTAACCAATATTAATTTTTAAAAAGTGATTAAAAACAACAAATTTACTCAGTTTTCTAGATCCATTGGCCTCATTTGGGTTCTAATTTAACCAACAACAAAAAAACATAATTGTATGCTGTCAACTATATTAATGGACAGGAAAAAAAAAAAAAATTATATTAATGGACAATTAAAAATAGCACAGGAGGGTAATGAAACTTGTAGTGTATTTGGGTGCTTCGTCACCTAGGTTTGAGTGTCCGTTCAGGTTCAGGTGCCGCAAGTAAAGTAAAGTGAGTGTGAGAATTTCTAGACAAAAAAAAATGAAAAAGAAAAAGAAAACATGAAATAAAATTGGAGCAACAGCCCAATAATAATAATAATAGTCCATTCAGCCACAAGGTAAAAAAGGGCCCAAAAACCCGACTCCCAAAAAAGCTTCAAATTTCAAAAGCATTTTTAACAGTTGTGTAATTTTATTTTATTTTATGTAAATATGATGAGTCGTGATAAATTTATACAAAAATATTGAATTATTTATTTTTAGCCTCTATTTTATACATTTTGTTTAAAAATAAATCCCCCGTAACAATCAAGCACTCCTACATAACTTTTACAAACCTATTTGATACAGAGTTAACTATTTAATAGAATGAGAAAGAGAGAGGAGAAAGGAAATATATTAATATGACTGTGTAAAAAGACTGGGTAAAATATATAACAATTTTATATATTGGTGACGTGGCAATGTGTCTTAACAAACAACTCGAGATAAATAAATAAATAAATAAAAATTACACATCATGAGTGGCAGTATATATGTTACACAAAATGATATTTTAACAGACGGCTGGAGATGCTCTTACTCATATTTATATGCTTCAGCTCCAAAATGGTTTTAGTTCTCAAATCATCTCTTAAATATTTTTGAAATATAATTTAAAGGTATTATTTTTTTCAGTATTCATAATTCAACTATTTTATGTAAATGAGAAATGTTATCAAGATAATATAAAAATGGAGCAACAGGTTATTAGAGGAAAAATGCTTTTTAGGCCCGCCATTACAAACAGAAAGAAATGGTGGCCCAATGTATTCCAGCACGTGGAATTTGGCCCACCATTTTATATAGCACAAATGGTATTGCAACCCTCAAAAGGAAGTAATTCTCATTAAAATGTACTTACAAAAATAATAATAAATAAATAAATCACATCACATCACATCACATCACATCACATCAGGAGTATGATTCGAAAGCGAGATCTAGGACTTACCTCCCAGAATCCTGTTAACGTCGCTATACTCCGATAACATATTGTGGAGGATATATGATTGTGTTATTATAATCGGTATTGATTGAAATCTCTTTGGGATGTGAGCATCTCCAATGCATAAAGCTACCAGCATGTCAAATCTATATTTTGAGGGGTGCTATAGTGTCAAAATGATATATTTTAGCAATTCTACTCTAATAGTGCATTGCTATTTTTTGACATAAACACCATTTTTTTTTCAACAATCTTCCCAACTTCCATTTTCAAACGCCATTCTTTTTTCATTGCAAATATAGATAGAGATGGACAGAGGAAACAAACTCCAGAGACCTAGAAACAAACAGATTGATGAGAGAAAAAGAAAGAAGCCGATCATATTGATGAGAGATTGATGTGTTGCTATTTCATCATATTCATCCGATCTCCGATCGATTTTTGATCATCATTGCCGCCGCCCTCTTCACCGGAGCTCATGCCACGACCCAGAACCACGGCAACGTCGGAGAAAGCCACGATTGGACCACCCAGAACCATGGCGGTGCAGCACCTTGGAGTCCTCCAGTGGGCCTAAATCATCGAATCCGCCGTCGAAGTTCAGAATCTGGTAACTGCAGAAGTCACAATCGGTTGTTGTAGATGAGTGGGAGAGAGAGACGACAAAGATAACAATATTGAGGGATGGAGAAAGCAACAGGGGATTGAGGGAGATAGGAAGCCATTGCAGATGAGAGGGAGAGAGAGACGACAGAGATAACGATATTAAGGGATTGAGGGAGATAGGAAGAAACGGCGTCGTAGGGCCATTAGACAGACTTGCCAAAAAAAATTAGTAACTTTTACATTTGAGAGAAAATTTAAGATTTTTAAATTTTGAGAGGCCAAATAAAAGGTCATTGGAGAGCTCTTTTTTACCTATCTCTCAAATTATGAATTTGAGAGCCAAAAATGAAAGAGCCTTGGAGTTGCTCATTTGTGGGCTAGACAGGTTCTCTCTCCAAAAAAATTTCCAAATATCTCTAGTGATGATGTGGCAAGTTTTAACCATTTGAATGTGAGAAATGTTAAAGAAATGTTTTAATGCTCATGATGTACTGATGATATAGTATCATCAATTAATTAAATAATTACATGTAGTACTGATGATAGAACCTACTAAATAAATACATTTTTTTCTTTCTTACTAAACCTCGGTGACATTGATAGTGTGCTACAGGAAAGTCTTTCTCGATTAATATGTGCGCATTGATAAACTAAATACTGTTGTCTCCGTACAGCTAACAGCTGGGCCAAACCAAGCCCACGTAGGTGTACTGAACAAGTCCAACACCAATTTGAACTATTTTAGGACTGACCCATCCTGAGCCCCATTTACAAGTCTAATTTTACAGTGTAATGTTTTATTTATTTATTTTTGGCAGGGGAATGAAAATTATGTTCACCTTCTTTGGATATTCAAATCTAAACAATGGGGTTCCTACCATCATCACGCTTTAAAGCTAAAATAGTTGACAAAATGTCATTATTATAATCTGCATAAAAGGATCATGAACCCATGATATTATCATTCTCTTGCTTCAAAAGGGAACTAGTTATTAATATTGTTCTTATTTGCTACTAATCATTTTTCAAAAAAAAACCTGGGGAGAGAATCTAAATGCCAAATCTACCTAGTTACATTTGTTATAAAACCAACATTGACAAAATCATGACATGCTTGGAGAGAAATCCAGTTGAGTCCTGTAGACCAATCTAACACCCGTTTGCCTTTCATCAATGGTGGTCAGTGTGACTTCAGCCAATTCGGTCTCCTCATTGCATCTCTTTCCACATCTACATTACATGATATATCCGCCGCGTTCTTTTGCTTTCTCACTGCTTTGCCTGCTCAATAAATATAGCCAAACATTGTCAGCGAAACGCACCTCAAACAATATCACGATTCATATGTAGTCCAGTAAAGAGAGCGCGTTGCAAAATCAGTTCTCAAAATATCATCTTCCTAAGATTTCACAAGAGGGTTAATGATGCAAAATCATCCATATTAAACGATTGAAAAATTGCAGAAAAAGGGTCTATGCTAAAATCCTCGAACACCAGTAAAGTTGATGGATGGTGGAGGTCACATTTCTTTAAAATGAAGGCTGAAATGATGGTCACATGAGTTCTTATGGATTTTAGTACAATTTGTATATTCTTCCAGCAGAACTGCTGGATGGAATCAGACACTACTTTACCACTTTGTATTTGAAAAGACTAGAGTAGGTTTCACTAGTCCATGTAAAAATGAGAAAGAGAGAAAGGAGAACAAGAGGGGTGACTTCAATCCTCGAGGCGTTTTACCCATCACATTAATTAAAACAGTGGCATCTACCTTAATGGAATACTCCACTCTACTTCTAATATAAACAGGCCATTTTCTAGAACACATTTCTTTACGGCTTGAGCCAAGTTCTAGTACCTATGCATCAGAATGATGGCATGATAGCTTATACCTTCTTTTTTTAATATCAGCACAACTCTAGTCTTACAACAACATATCTAGAAATATTCCGGGCAGTGTCTACAACTAATCCAACAAGAATAGAGGGCATTGCCTAAAAGAAAAGAACTGTCTGCTGGCTGTGCCTTAACGTACATGATGAGGTTTGGAAGACAACCCAACCTCATTGACAAGGTTTGGAATGGCGTAGTACATCCTCATTGATATTTACCATTTAAACTACTTATAATCTAAATATGCAACAGGAGCACAACAACCTATTCCCTCTACATGACTCATGGTTCAATTACACTAAGCATAAAGAGAATTCTTGCAGGACTTAAATTCCGATATAGCAGGCAAGAAATGTGATCATTTTGCTGTTCTTTATATTGCTCAGTGGGCTTAAAAGAGATAGATAGCCTAATCTGTAGCTGTTTGCCACCATATCATTGATATCAACAATCAACATGTCATAAGAGGATGCAAACAATGAGCAAGTTTGTTCAAACAACACTCAAGGTTAAGCAATGTTTGTCTCCGGAAAAATCTCAAGAAGGGTAAGCAGTGTTGGTCAACTTGTGGAGAGAATGTACCTGTGAATATAGGAAGGTTCCAAGGATTGCGATGGCAGCTCCAAGCGCATTGACCGGTTGGACAGGTGTGTGGAAGATGATGATGGATGAGACTATGACGGATATACGCTTCATCGTGTTCCCTATGCTAAATGTCAAGGGAGAGATCTGATCCAAAGACATGTATGACACCTGATTATACAAGTGATAGAAGATGCTCTGGGCCGCTACCCACCTGTTTGTACAATTACAACCACACATGCTTTTCTTATTAGCAAGCCACCAAAGGAGAAGAAGAGTCAAACTACAGAAAGAAATATCAGCACCACCAAATATTGGGAACCATCACATCAGAATTGCAATTTCTCAATCACTCAAAACAAACCAAAAGAAGACAAATAATACACGACGCATATGAGATAACACACGTATAACATTAAAAGTGCAAGAAAGATGAGGCAGCAAAGGGAAGTAGGACAATAAACATGGGAACCTAGACCCCTGGTCAATATTTGCGAACATCATTGAATATCTAGAAATCCATACATGATCATAAAATTAGATAGATTAATGACTAACACGTTTATTCAAATCAAAATGATATGTCATGATATAGAGGAATAGAAAATTTAATGTGTTCTTCAAATGCATGATATCACAGAGATCTCCTTGGTTCAAATCACAATGATTAGAATAGCTTTAATCCATGGACCCTTCCATATGAAAAGCTTTCACCTTTCATCGAGGAAAAGAAAAGTGAAACATGTATATATATATATATATATATGAAAAGGGAATAAGATCGTGCCATTGATTTAAAGTATTTTGAGCAACAGTAGATGCCAGTACTCATCTTTCACTTCTATAGGAGTTTCATGTCCTCAAGAAATTCAATTACAGGCCAATTGTCTAAATAGACCAAGTTTTTGAACTAAAACTAAACTTTAAACTAAATTATGCATAAGAAGTGATCATATAACTAGGATGTTTGTCAAAAAAATCAGATAAAATACAACCAACTTTACAAAGGTAATTGATAACACGTTGATATCAATTTTTAGTAAAAAAATAAAAATAAAAAGGTAAAAAGCATGTCAAAATCACTAGATCGCAGATTTTTCACCATGTAAAAATCAAAATTTTATAAGATCTGCAAGTTATTATTATTACCAAATGAAATTGGGTCCAATCTGAGAGAGTGCTCTTTCCCAGCCAACTGCCCACATCTGAGGGCCCTCCACAGCAATTGCAAAAGGTGTGAGAATTAATAGAGACAACATGGACAAACAAGCATAGTAGTTCATCCCACTAATGGACTTCCCCTTCATTCCCTTCTTTGAGAAAATGTTGCGAAACACGAATGCCAAATTCGAAATCATAGCCCCCATAAACCCTAAAACACAAATCAGAAGTCAACACTCAAACACAAACCCACAAAAACCTACTAACAAAATCACATGAATACATTCTAACTCACAGAAACAAGTCATATATATATATATAGAATTTTTCATATGGAATCGAAAAGATGGAAACTTTGTTGAATTAAATACTGGAATTGATTCTTTTCTCACCAATCATGTTGAAATTGAGCTCAGTGACCGCTGCGAGCGCACAACCACCAATAATTGGCAAAAGGGACAAGTAAACCTGCGCCGGAAACGTCTCACCGAGCAAAAACCTCGAAACCAACACACTGAAAGCAGGTTCACCACTCTTGATAATGTGTGTGAATGAAACAGCAACTTTAGACATACTAACAGTGGCTGCTACATGCCCAATTGTGTGCGCCACAGCAACCTACATACATGACAAAACCCATTCAGATTCAAACCCTTCCAACACACATAAACCTAACACACACATCAAAAACCCTAGTTTCATACCGGAAACAGAATCTTCCAGAACTCGAGATCGATCTTCGGGGGTTCAGCAATCCTTGTAGCCCATGAAACCAGCATAATCAACGACCCTGCTGCTAATGAAAGCGTTGATGTGAGCCATGGGTATGGAAATGCATTGAGAACCTTCTTGTTGTATATATTGAACACCACATTCAAAGCCCACCATGTTGCGAAATATAGACTGATTTTGAGCTTCTGGGCTGCCTCTTGTTGATCTGGTAATTCAATGTTAATGTCTAATGGTTGCGATCGATCAGATTCATATGCTTTGCATTCAATTACAGGCTTTCGAGTTCTCAATAGAGAACCAAACCCTTCAATTGAAGATATAGAAAGAGGCTTTTTTATACAGATTTGTGGATTTGAAATTGAGGGTAGTGAAAGGGTTTGAAGGCTTGAGGGTAAATAAGATTTTGATCTGAAATCAGAGTGTTTGATCGCGAATGAGTATGTTGATTGTTTGGCAGAGCAAATCATATTTGCTGTGTTGTGTTTGTGACAATGTAAAACCAGTGATCAGATCAAATGGGTTAGTCAAAATTTGTTAAATTAAGCGTTTAAAAGAGAAGAAACGGATCAGAATCTGAGGGAAACCTAGAAAATTCCCTAAAAATTATCTGTAGAAGCAATTTTTTTCGAAAAAAACGAAACAGGGGTTTTAATACAGAGACTTAGCTTTGAAATATCAGAATGTTGTGATGGATCGACGGATTATACGAGAGGGACAATGACTTTGAAAACGTCAATAGTTTGGCAGAGAGAGAGAGAATTGAAGGAGAGAAGAGCAAGATGGAGGCGCAACTGAGGAGAGATTGATATATATATATATATAGAGAGAGAGAGAGAGAGAGAGGCGATGGAGAAAAGTATGATTTGTTATTACGTATGTGTGTATAACACAAACATGTATACAATTAATACAGTACAACTGTGAATCTATAGAAGAACAACTGTGAAACACTGAAACTAGAAGAACAACCGTGAAACAGACCTAAAACAGGGTAACAAATTAGGAGATAAATCTGCTTTATAGTTATTATAATTAAATCTATTTGTATCATTCAAATGTTAGTTGACTGATAATGCTTGGTGTTGTGTGGGAATTAGTCTTCTTAACCGGACACAGGGCAGTTGGTTAGCACCTAACAGTCGACATAAAATGATTGATTACCACTAAACCATGTTATTTTTTATTTGAAGAAAAAGTTAGAATGTACTTTAAATTTGTAATATTACACTCACAAGTCACAACTATAAATTATGTTTTGTACAATTATATAAAAATTTGATTAGGTGAGGCTTATCATAATTACAATTTTTGTAATTGCAAAATTACTTCAACTTTCATGGTCAAATATAATGGTCTACTGTTAGCCCCTTGACGGATTTAGCCCTGTAACATCTACCATATTTTACTTTTATTAATTGTGTCAGAAGGTTGGGTGGCCTAGCGTTGTCTTTTTCATCTTCCAAAATAAAATGTATGGATTTGAGTCTTGTAATGCGCAGGGGTGGCAAATTTGTCAACACAACTCAAACATGATACGAGTTAAATGAGTTTGAGTTGACCTTAAACAGATTCGGATCATAAACAGATTGACATGATTAACTCGTTTAGTTAATCGTATCGTTCCGTATAACCTATATATACATGTTTAATTATATATGTCGTAAATAAATTTCTGTTTAAGTTCTAAAATTATTATATAAACTTGTGTCTTATAATTTAATATTTTGTAAACTATAAACTATTTAGTAATTTGGTTGATTAAAACTTATATATTTTTTTAATATTTATTATTTTATTGAGTATTATTAATAATTTAAATAATATACACATATATATATTTTTTTATAAATAGGTCATTAAACGGGTTACACGTGTAACCCGTTTAATAAACAGGTTGTGTTAATGTTAAAAGTTCTTGACACGATTATTAAACGAGATCGTGTTCGGGTTGAGCTGTTTAGTATAATACCCTTAAGTTGACATGACACGATTACGACCCGCGAATACTAATTGTCACCCCTAATAATGTGTTTGGTGAGAAGGAAGAAGTGTGGAGAGAAAATAGGAACAAACGACTGAATTTTTTTATTAATTGTGTTCGGTAGAGATGATAAAAAAAAATAAATAAATAAATAAATAAAAATAAAGGAGAATCAGAAGGGTGACGTTTACAAATTTTCATCCATTCAAAATTGGGAGAAAAGAAGGAAATAAGACAAGTGGACTATTATAGAAGTTTAAAATTAAATACTATCATAAATTATATAAGTTTTAAATTACAGTACTATTATTTATAAATTACAATATTATAAATAATATTGGATATTATGATAAAAACAATTAAATCTTTCTATTTTCCTTCTCTTTTAATTAATATAGTAAATTATAGGTTTATTTTCTTCTCTTCTATCTAACTGAACAAAAAGAAGGAAATACACAATCTCTTCCCCAGTGATCTCTCATCTATCCTTTCTTTTCTCCCTTCCTTTTATTTATTTATTTTTTTTTCCTACCGAACAGAGCATTAGTAAAGACAAACGGGTGCTTGAATTTCTTGTAAATAAAATAATAATAATTAATGGGTTAATTTCCAAGAAAAAATAAAATTAAATATAAAGTTCAGAGGTGAAATGATACGAACAAAAGTTTTTAACTCCTTGCAATTTTCAAATAGAAGAGAGAACAAAAGTTTTTAACTACTTGCAATTTTCAAATAGAAGAGAGTGTGTGTGTAATTATCACAAACATATGGAAATATAAACATAATTTGTCATAATTCATTTTTTCTCTTAAAACAATATTAACTCACTATTTATTTATTTATTTATTTATTATACTTAATTACCGGGACTTGAACTTCAACATCCCAAGAATATCAACCGACTATGGGAGAATATACTACTAACAGGGAATATACCACGAAGTTATTACATTGAGTCTGGTGATTCAATGAATAGATGCATGGACATTATTGACTGAGAAACTTTCATTGAGATTTGAAATGTCAATTATCAAATTGTGGAACTTGGACACGAAATCTTGAGATTTGAAATGTCAATTATCAAAGTGTGGAACTTGGAAAGGAAATTCCCACGCTAGTAGTATTTTTCGCGGTCAGAGAGGTTGCGCACCGCAAGCCACAAAGCGACAAGCACATGACACTGATGGCCCCAACCAGGTTCACCCCATGCCATGAGCTGGATGCCACAGACCACGGATGGTTGGAACCTGTTGTCCTCTTTGACCCCCACAAAAAGTAATATACATGTGTATATAATAACTAAATGTAACCATCTCATTGTTCAGATTGCAATTTGCAAACATTGATGTACTTTATAGGATAGTTGATCTTGTTTGGTGGGAACACTATTTTTCACGTGACTATCACGCTTATGAAAATAGGGTAGCTGTCCAGGACCACCTGGTGGGCTGGTATAGATCCTCCGGCCAACATACAACCACCTAACTTCAAAGGTGTATAGAGATGTATACATGGTGTATGTATTCAAACATCAAACATAATGGGCTCATGTCACACCACCTCTATCAACCCATCCCTTATATGAAATAATATATAATAGAAAATGTAAAAGAAAATAATAACTTCATATATATATATTACTAACATTTTAGACAATCTGTTATCTGTCAACAATGGACTTTTAGATACAACCTGCTAAATGCATGACTAAATTAATGTCTAAATGCATTACTAAATTAATTTGTTTGTTGGGCACTTTCAAAGGCCAGTGTAGTGTTGTTGGACTCATTGAGTTGTTATCCGTGTTTGAGCTTTGACTATTCAAAAAATCTCGAGTGATAAGTTTTTGAATAAGTTTAGACTATTCGATTAAGTCTGTTTATATACGTATGTGTATATATATGCATAGTGTGTCACCTACCTAATAGAAGAAATTATAGTCTATCTCAACTAGATTATCAATTTTCACTCCAATGTTTGGCCTTCACACGATAAAGAAGTGTAATTCACTCCAAATTTAGTCATTCATGTCAACAAAACTTATTAGAGATATTATAATAGTCAGTTAAGATGAAAGAAAAATAAGCAAGAGTAGTAGCCACTCATCGTTAATAGGAGTAAGTTATTGGGCGAGTCATATGTGATCTCATTGAAATGCCTACTCAAGTAAAATATATCATTCAATAAAATGAGTCATACTTAAATAAAATACATCAATCAATAAAATGGCTCTCACTCAGATAAATAATTTTTCAAGTAATTTGAATGGCCTATCGTGGTTAAATTGACATTCTAATTGTTGGTAACGTGCAAGTTTTAAAATTTTTTTAAAGGATTTTCATACATAGATCTTGATTCATCATATAGAGACAAGTTTTATACAAAAATAAAATATGATGTATCATTCAATTAATAGATTGAATACTTACATCAAGATTTGAGTAAACCATATATCTCTATTTTAAAGTAAATGTTCTTACTTATTGTAGATCATTTTTGCTAAATTCATTTTCCATGGATCTCCATCTTCTTGATAATGGTCTTGCCTTTAGGAATCACCCATAAGCCTCCTTGAATTACCTTGAAAAAGTAAGCTTGTGGGAGCCTCTATTAGATGAGAATACTAACTCTAAAATTCTAGAGAGAGAAAATATATTCATTTTTCTTTCAAAAGTCACCCATAAAATATACATGGACCATGTATATATAGGCAACATAAAGATAATGAAAGGAAACAATAAATCATTCTTAATTTCTAATTCACATATCTCAAATCTAATAGGATTCCAATATCAAGTTGAGGTATGAGTGAGAATCTTTTGAGCTTATTATTTTCTTGGCTATAATGAATTAATAATTGGCCCGATCCATAGACTCAATTCAATTAATTCATAAATTAATTTTTACTCCACTAAAAGAAAATAGTTGAACTCCAATTAAATAATAAATAATCTTTAAGTCAATGTTGTACTTTAACCCTTCTATGCATTATTAATTATCGGATAAATAAAGCCATCAATCCGACTACTTAATTAATATATTTATTTTGGTACCTTTAATTATTTCCAGTTTGATCACAATAAAACATTTGTTTGACAAAAATAATAATTTAAATAAATAAATATATAATAAATCATTTTGTCTAAAAACACACGAAGGCCATCGAATTTACTTTGTAATCAACTATAATCAATACAAAATAAATACAAGTAGCAATGATGCAAATATTAAAAATATAACCCTCTGACTATTAATTACATAATACCCAAAGTTCCGATCTATGGATTTCGAAGATTCTGCCGAATAAATCAAAGTAATTACTAATTAATAAAAGAGTTTATACTTCTCTCATGCTTAATAATCAAATGTTATGATGGTGATAGGGAGTAATTGTATACTATGACTTTCGTAAAATATCTCAACCTAATGCGAATCCAGTTCAAGTCTTAGTTAATAACGAGTCCATCCATAATTACCTACTACGAACAATTTATGATTACTATTTATATTCATATATTGATCACCATCACGTACATATATAAATATCTCTTGTAATCAAGTGGACACTATTAATTCCATAATGAATCGAAACATAATACATTAAATTCATTAATTATATAAATCATAAATATTTCAGATATATCATGAACATATGTCGTTATAATCCAAATAGGAATTTGCTATGCTAACGCATATAAATCCCAACACCAATAACGTGATATGTTTGATTCAATTAATATCTTCTAAATTAATGAATGATTTTGCCTTTTCTACTGTGGTCACCCTACTAATACAAGCGTTGGTTTGCAACTTTGTAAATGTGGCGGTTAAGGTTGTGACTTGTAAGAAAAGGTAATGGGATTAAAAAATATATATAGAATGAATATATATTGATTGGATTGCGTTGGGTTTGAATTTTATATATTTATTTATTTTTAATTTTGGCAACAAACTCACACATACATTGTCTTTAGAAAACTTAAACTATCAACCTTCTATTTTGGAATGTGAAAAAATACAATATTTCAAACTTTGGTCACTTTATTCATTAGAATTCGACAAAGGCTTATAAATTATAATCCAAGTGTGTATTTAATAGGTACAGGGTTCAAGTCTTCATATGAGCGGGGATAGTGAATTTTTGTCTTACCACGTTTTTGGCCAACTTTCCCAATAGCCAAAAATAGTTCTCACATTTAGTTTCCAAGATTGTTGGACCGGTCGAGAAAAGTTTGACTAATTACTATATTAGTATTTCAAGCCACAATACCTGATTGAGAAACCATTGAAAATTCAATAAGGTTTATTAGCAACATCCGCTAGTCGCTATTTGATTGGTTATAGGGCAAAGCGAAAAAAATACCCCTAATGTTTATATTTTGGGCAAATAACACCCGTATCATTTATGTTGTGTATAGAAATACATTTTAAAAAATGAGTAAAGAAGGGTTTGAGGTCATTGTTTTGTTAAAAAATTAGTCATGTGCATTGCACATGATAGTTTTAAGATATAAAAATTTGAAAATACCCATATCTCTTCCGATAATGCCCTTACACACACGTGCGTGCGGGCGCGCGCGCACACACACACACATATATACACTGAAGCCACGAAGCGTTGTTGTATATTTTCAACGGACTGAAGTTCATTGGATTGAAACAGTTGGGTTTTCAATGGACGTTGCTGCTTGGAGCTCTCCATTGTTCGTGTTCTATTGCTCTCGGTTTGTTCACCGATGATAGCGCGCTCAGGTAGTGAAGTGTAATACTCTTAATTTTACAAAGGATAGTCTTGGAATTTCATTCGTTATTTACTTGAAATTTTTAAATGATTAATTGTTATTTTCTTGACTTGCTTGATGTATTTGTAACGACCCTAACTGATGCCAAAATTTTAAAAAAAAATTTGGCATGACCTCCGCTAAAAATTGTCCTACAACAACCTGTTTAAAAGCAAATTTTTTTTTTTTTTTTAACCTGTCCCAACACAATAAATATCTAATACATTCCATGGTAGTACAACCACATACTATATCATCCAAGTGTTATAATTACAGTCCTAAAATACAAGATTAAGATCAAATGTCTATGCTTTACAAGCCCATAGATATAATTATAATATTCAAAGTCCATAAGTTATCGTACAAAATACATTATGCTTCGTCTTACAAAAATAGAGTGACCCAAGTACAAAAAAAACAACAAAATAAGTTCCTAATCCATACTAAGTCTGTGGTAGAATGTCATCCGCCACTTCTTTCCCGTTTCCTGTAAAAAAAAATGTTAAATAAATGGGGTGAACAAAATTGCTCAGTAGGTGGTGCCTAAGACTCGCCTCTTGTATCCCCATGAACCCAAATAAAGAATAGAACAATAGGAGTCGGGGTCATACTCTGTCGGGAAAATACAACATCATATCCAAATTCAGTATTAGCAACATAATGCAATAAAATGCAATGCATGCCAATGTCGCTCCCCGTTTTCAAAACCATCCATCTGTCACTTTTCAAACTGTTAATGTAACCCCCTTTGGTACCCCCTTAGCGCTGAAAGAAGGATTGGCTACTGTCCCTGACCGTTGGTAACTCCGCAGCGTCATTATGGGACCCAGATAGCTCAACCACGTTAGGGCAATCTCCCTAATTCCCTCCAAGTTACATTAACCTACCGGCCCTTTGATGACTCCGTGGCGACCGGGTTTTCTCAAAACTCTTTTTATCCAAAGCTTATTTCCTGAAATCCCCTTTCTCATTTTCAAACCTTTTTCCCCGTTTTCATGCCCAATGACATGCATGAACAATACATACTACTCAATGCCATGATAAATGGGAGATTTATATATTACACAATTTAGCATGCTTCCCTTTAGCAAAATTTCTAGTAAATTACTAACATCATGGGCATAAGAAATCAACATATAGATATGTATTCCACATAGTAAGTTTTTGACAAGTTATCAAGCACACAAGCATGTAAAATTGGCATTTAAGCATGCTTTTTCACACAACAGCCACTTATACACATAATCATGTACTCCATATACAACAATCAAATCATTTTAGAGGTAATCAACACCAATAAGCATGTTAAGCTACAATTAACAGAGGATAATTCACTAGGGAACAAGAATTTCAAGGATTAGGAACCCCTACCTCTTAATTTGCGAAAACCCTCAAAATGGGTCTCTAAATTCGAAGTCCTTAGGAAGACCAAAAATTGAAATTGCTTGTATGAGCACGTAGAGCTCGTCGCGGGCTTCGTTTTGCCTCAAACGGCACCTTAATCCACCAAGAAATGAGAGAGGAATCTTGCTTCAAAGATTTGTTTCCAAAGAAAAGAAAAAAAAATAAAGAGAGAATTGAGAGAGGAAGGAGTTACGGGAGAGAGAAAGCTTAGGTGGTCTCTAGACCACTTAAGACTTAGTGGTGGGTCCCACAAATTTTGAATTTTTTTTCTCTTTTTCTTTATTCTTCCATTTTACATCACACAACATGTAAATGCACCTTATCCAAATACCATATAGTTCATGCAAATTAAAATGCACAAAATGCAATTGGACCCAACCACAATCCCGAACACAAAACGTAAAAAGACCGAAATGCCCTTGCATCAATGAAATTCGGAAAAAAAAAAATGAAAAAATGGTGAAAATCGGAACCGTCACAGTATTTGCCCTAATTGTGATTATTTGTTTTAATTTGAATTACTTAGTATTATTTGAATTAATTGTATTAATTGTTTAAGTTGATATTTAATTGTGGCTTTATTTAATTGTATTTCATTATTTGTTTTGCATTAATGTGTCTGTTTATTGTTTCACACATATAGTTAAATTAGGTTTACAGTTTTCAGTTCAGCCGGCATTAGATTATAACCTAGGTTTTATGGGCCGAGTGAATTGTATTAGGGTTTAATTGAGCCTAGGGTTAGAGTGGTTTATAAATACTCGTCTAAGATGTCTGCCTAGGGTTTTAGAACAATATTACGCCATTGTAAGACACATAAAGTTTGGAGACGGCTGGGAAGGAAAACTGAGAATTAACAAAGGATTCGCCAGAACATATAAACGAACGTCGGTGTAAGGCAAGTTCTATCCTTACTCTCTCCCTTAAGCTTCGTGTTCTTTGCATTCCTAAATAATTCTAGGGTTGATTAAATTACTAAAACAGTATCTGTTTATGCTAAAACTTGAATTAAAACAGTATGGTTGTATGCTTGCTTAAACTGTTAACACGTGATTTTTACTTGTTTAATTCTCTGCTTAAACTTATGTATGGGTTGTACTAAAAACTTAAACATGGACTGGGAATCAACTGGGATTGAGATTAAGACTTCTGGAAACCATAGCATAGGGCAGAGTAGTTGTAGAAGGCGTCTAAAGAAGAGGGAAGACGAAAAGACGAAGCAGAGAGGGAGAGAACCGGCTTTCCCTTGGAGGGAGCCGGTTCCTTTTGGATTGGAGGCGGCTCCAAGGCTTTTGGAGGTGGCTCCAAGGCACTTGGAGGCGGCTCCAAGATTTTGGAGCCTGCTCCATGTTGTTTCCTTCAATATTTTTACGTTCTGTTTGCTTCTTTTTCCAATTTTCAGTACGGAAGCTTTATGGTGGTTGAATTTCTATGTTTTTCTGAGGAGAATAAATACTGTAATGGATGTTTTAGAGGGTGTCCAAAGTAAGATTAAAGTCCCAAAGGATAGATTCATGTAGAATTAGACACGGAGTGTTAATCGTTAAAACAGTATGAAACTTTATGTAACTTGTAGATTGTATGGTTTTGGATAATGTAACTTCTTGTTTATGATGGAAATTTCTGTGAGCATATTCATGATATGGAAAAACATGCTAGAAATCTATACGTTGCTAAAGATTAGTTGATAATCAAATTTTTAGCAGTTAGTGCATCAGTTGTTGGACAGGTAATTTAAGTGCATTGCTTATATTTGTTATGCAGGCCATGGAATTAAGTGATATAAACTCTATTTAGGCCTTGTTCATTATATAGACACTGGGAGTATATTGATATAGATAGATACTATTTACGTGGACAAATAATGGCTTCCATGTTGTGGTTTTATTTAAGCATGTTTGTTAATGTACTCTAATATGCTTAGTATGGAGTAGATGATGTTGATACTTATACTGTCAATACTTTATCAACTGATGGTTTTATTTAAGCATGTTCGTTAATATACTCTAATATGCTTAGTATGGAATAGTTGATATTGATACTTATATTGTCAATGCTTTATCAACTGCTGGATGGTTGGAGTATGCACCGGTATGGGACGGTGGCATACTAGGGACGGTTTGGATTCAAAATACCAAAACCTACCTGTAACACCCCCACATTTTCCACGCATAAGTTGATCAGGCTTATACACGAAAAACGAGGGATATCAAAAACAATTGGCAATATACAAGCATGGAATACAAAATGATGGAAATAAAAGAATTTAGACAGGAAAGAAACATTAAATAATACAACATCCATCCATCCTTTATTTAATACAGTACTTCATTACAACTTGGAAATCCTACGTCAGGGATCCCTAAATATAACCCTGAGAGTTCAACGTCAAAAGTAAATAAAAACTGAAACTGAAGTATTACATAAAACTTCTACCCTGCACTGGATCATAAGAGTAGATGAGTTCGGATGATGGTCCCACACTGCTAACCTCAGCCTTGAAACGGATACTGACCGTATCCTGAAATAACAACAATGGTGGGTCAACCCCACGAGCAAGTCCTCTCTACTATGACCCAAATCAGAGAATCAAATAAATTAATCATTATGTATCGGATGAGTACTATATCTGTATACATCCTACGGGAACTATCCGATGTATAACATGACCTCAACCAGAATAGACGGTGATCACTTAGACTCACACTAGGTGGTTAAGTGTCGCCTTTCCCTACCCGGGAAATTAGCTATTATACATGGTGCACGGTACTGACAACACAGACTATAACGAACTACACAGTGATAACACCTCGCAAAGTACTGATGAATATACTGAGCATATAAATTAGGCAACACATGCCAACAATATTAAGAAATATACCGAGTATGTCAATTAGGCAACACATGCCAATAATATTAAACCACATACCCCGACAGCCACACATCTGTCTATCGCAACGAATGCATAAGGTATAAATGAGTCTAAACTTATTAGCCAGCTCACATGGTTCTATATGGCAACACATCCATACAATATAAATGCGACATAATAAACAGTCCATTTATTCCCTGAAATGCACACAGCATAATAATCATGGTTTATATATCAATTAACAGTATAAACATCCCATAAGATATTCTGGATAATTTATCTGACTAAAACCATGGCCTTATTTAATTTAACAGTAATGTTTGATACCATTTAATACGATAATAACACTATTTACATTTAACAATGTCGTTAAATAAATCACATTAGTATCCGTGCTGTGAACGAGCCAATAAATGCTTAGAAAAGATTAATCGGTCATAAGAATAAGTAACGGGTGTTAAAATAATAATTTCGTGGCCCGTTAAACCCGTAAATACCAACACAGTACCTAAAAATCCAAGTTTAAGATTCTGGAATTTACAAAACAGGCCCTAGGGGTATTCTGGTAATTTCCAGCAGCTGTAGGGACCCCACACGCGCCCTCACGCGCCTCCCAGAGCCTCCCCACGCGTAGCCCAACCTTCCCCACTCTCCCACGCGCCTCCACGCGCGTCTGGCATTAGCCACGCGCTCCCACGCGCGTCTGGAGAGTCCCACGCGCGCGTTGATGGCTTCCTGCTGACGTGGCGTCCTCCGGTTGGTTGGCTGCATCACCTCTCCTACATGCGCGCCACACCGGATCAATCCACCTATGCTCCTTTCATCCTACGGCTGATGATTAGCGCGCACCATCATATGGTGTCCCGCGCTACACCGAATCCATCTTTTAATCAATTTCCCATCAACCGGTCATGGATCCATGCGCACACAGGGTACCTTGTGCCGCAACACACCGGATTGCTCCGGTCTTCTTCCCCGCTGCCGGCGACCGGAAATCTCGCCGGAGCCTCGCCGGAAAATGCATAAAATTACCGAAAAATTCTAGAAAATTCTAAAAAAAATCCCAACGGCCATAATAATTATTTTTAGCTATATTTTGATTACATAGGCCATAAAATAATTGTCTACCACCTTTAATAATTAAAATTTTCCTTTCTTTAATCAATAAAAAATTAATTTAATAAATTTCCTAGCATGGTCTCTAAGCTCTATAATTATTTAAATAATCTAAACAATTAATTTATGGATTCAAAGGGGAAAAGTAGATAATAACTTGCCTTTTTGGATTTAAAATAAATCCGCCGGTCTGCGCGTAGTGGGGTAAAATCGCCTACACCGGTCCAAGCTTCTTTCTCTTTCTCTTTTCCTTTCACTCTTATAAAATAGCTCACTAGAATGTTTAAGCTTTCTAACTTAAGTAAGTTGCCTTTAGAGTAAGTTAGCTTCTAATATATATATACAAACTTATATAATATATATAATACAAATATCTAATTTATATTAACTTCTCACCCATTTCTCATATCCCTACCTATATGGCTTTAAGACAATGCAATCTTAATCAAGATATTTGATCCACCATTCTACCATAGTAAATGAAATTCTATCCTAATATTTAATTTTCCATCATTACATTGATTTAATATTAATATTATTATTACTAATATTATTATTAATAAAACTTTTATTATTATTATTATTATATTATTATTATTATTAAACTAATATAATTATTATTATTACAAAATAATACATTATATCATCATAATACTTTATAACACAAATATAATATTCTAATTAACTAATATTGCTTAATTAAACATAATCAACAAATAAAATTAATTATAATAATACATGCACAATAAAATGAATAAATTTACTATTTTAACATACACAATTAATTTACATGCACCATTAAATGAACTTAATATAACAATGAAGCATGCACAATAATAGGTACAGGAATCCACACATAATTGAATTTAAATACACTAAACTCTTTAATTAATTACGGGGTATTACATTCTCCCCCCCTAATAAAGGAATTTCGTCCCCGAAATTCACTACATACCTGTATTAAAAAGTTCTGGATACTTGGCACGGATAATATCTTCCCGTTCCCAAGTAGACTCTGTAGCACTATGATGACTCCACTGTACACGTACTAATGGAATAGTCTTCGTGCGCAGTATCTGATTCCTACGATCGAGAATACAGTAAGGTTGTTCCAAATAGGTTGCATCGGGTTGCAACTCAATCTCACCCACATCAATGTGTTGGTATCGATCTTCATCCCGTAGAAATTTTCGCAGCATAGATACATGAAAAACATTATGTACTCTATGAAGATTATCTGGTAGAGCCAGACGATAAGCTACTGCCCCAATCCGATCTGTAATCATAAAAGGACCTACAAAACGAGGCGATAACTTACCCTTTGACCCAAACCGCATTACTCCCTTCATAGGAGAAACCTTAAGCAAAACCTGATCACCAACCTTAAACTCCAAAGCACGAGTTCGACGGTCAGCATAACTTTTCTGTCTGCTTTGAGCTGTACGCATCCGATCCCTAATGATAGCGATCTTTTCTGACGTGTCCTTAATAAATTCAGGACCCAAAAAGCTGTTCTCACCAACTCCAAGCCAACAGACAGGAGACCTACACGGTCTGCCGTACAAAGCCTCAAATGGTGCCATACCAATAGTTTTCTGATAACTATTGTTATAAGCAAACTCTGAAAGCGGCAAATATTCCTCCCAATTGCCCTTAAAATCAAGAACACATGCCCGCAACATGTCTTCTAAAATCTGATTAACTCGCTCAGTCTGTCCATCTGTTTGAGGATGATAAGCAGTGCTAAGATATAGTTCTGTACCCAAAGCCTGCTGAAAGCTCCTCCAAAATCCTGATACAAACTTCGGATCTCTATCTGATACGATGGACAATGGTACACCATGAAGTTTCACCATTTCTGCAATATACAGCTTAGCATACTGTTCTGACGTAAAGTTTGACCGAACAGGCAGAAAGTGAGCGGACTTGGTCAATCTATCAATAATGACCCAAATAGAGTTGTGATTATGCTGTGAAGTAGGTAATCCCTCTATAAAATCCATGGAAATACTCTCCCATTTCCACTCTGGTATGGGAAGTGGCTGTAACGATCCTGGCGGTCTCTGATGATCAATCTTAGTCATCTGACAGGTACTACATTTAGAGACAAAGATAGCTATATCTCTTTTCATGCCGGCCCACCAAAACTGGCGTTTCATGTCCTGATACATCTTGTCTCCCCCTGGATGTACAGAGAACTGAGAAGTGTGTGTCTCTCTCATCACAACATTTCTCAAATTATCAGCTGAAGGCACAATTAAACGTCCCTTGTACCTCAATCCTCCATCAGTCCCTATAGAATAAAAAGGAACATCTCCGGAGGCTAACTCCAAAACCCGATCAATACACTGTTGATCTGAGAGTTGCGCTTGAATGACCTGATGAATGATAGAAGGAGTTACTACCACACATGCCATAAAAGCGTCTGCTAACTCATCAAGCGTCTTCAAAGCATCCCACTCTGTTGTAAACAAAGCTGAAAGGCTGACATAGGGTCGGCGGCTGAGTGCGTCTGCTACAACATTCGCTTTCCCTGGATGATACTGAATAGAGAAATGATAGTCTTTCACGAACTCCAACCATCTGCGCTGTCTCATATTCAGTTCCCTCTGTGTGAACAAATACTGTAGACTCTTATGATCGCTAAACAATCGAAAAGTCTCCCCCAAAAGATAATGTCTCCAAATACGCAAGGCAAAAACCACTGCGGCGAGCTCTAGGTCGTGAGTCGGGTAATTAAGCTCATGAGGCTTAAGCTTCCTAGACCCATAAGAAACTGGTCGCTCTTCTTGCATCAACACACAACCCAAACCCTTCAGAGAAGCGTCGGTAAATACTAAATACTCGATTCCACTCTGAGGTGTGGCTAAGACAGGTGCAGAAGTTAACTTACTCTTTAATTCAGCAAAAGCAGTCTGACAAGAATCATCCCATACAAATGGTACATTCTTCTTAGTTAGATGAGTAAGTGGACCCGCAATTTTGGAAAATCCCTGGATGAACCGGCGATAATACCCCGCCAATCCCAGAAAACTGCGAATGTCTGTCGGTGAGGTAGGCTGTCCCCACTCCATAACGGCCGCAACCTTGGCTGGATTTACTGCTAACCCTTCTTCAGACACTACATGTCCCAGAAATTTGACCTCTTTCTGCCAAAATTCACACTTCTCAAACTTCGCAAACAACTGATGTTCTCGAAGTGTCTGCAATACTGTGCGTAAATGTCTGGCATGGTCCTTCTCCGACTTAGAGTAAACCAGAATATCATCAATGAAAACAATGACAAACTGATCTAAGTATTCTCTGAATACTCTATTCATCAAGTCCATAAAGACAGCTGGAGCGTTCGTTAAACCGAAAGGCATAACACGAAACTCATAAGATCCGTACCTCGTGAGAAATGCTGTCTTTGGAACATCTTGTTCTCTGACTCGTAGCTGATGATAACCAGACCTCAAATCGATCTTTGAGAAGTAAGTAGCTCCCTTCAACTGATCAAACAGGTCATCAATTCTGGGCAACGGGTACTTGTTGCGAATAGTGACCTTGTTCAGTTCTCTGTAATCAATACAAAGACGAAGAGATCCATCCTTCTTCTTTACAAACAGTACTGGTGCTCCCCATGGTGAAGTACTCCTACGAATAAATCCCTGGCTGAGCAGCTGCTGAATTTGATCCTTCAACTCTCGCATCTCTACTGGTGCCATTCTGTATGGCACCTTAGCAATAGGCGTAGTGCCTGGAGCTAAATCAATAACGAAGTCTATCTCTCGACTCGGTGGCAAACCTGGAATTTCCTGGAATACATCCTGGAATTCCTGTACTACCGGGATGCTGTCAAGAGATACCGCAGTCGCTTCCTGTGAGTCCTCCTCAAGAACGAATAAATAAGTGCTAGGCCCTCTATCAGGTTGTGGTACAACAAGAAGATACATCTCCTGTCCTGGTATAGAAAATACAATAGACTTTTCGTAACAGTTAACCTGAGCATGGTACTGAGATAACCAGTCCATCCCAAGTATAACATCATACGAATGCATATCTAACACTAACAAATTTGCAAGAAATCGAAGCCGGCCCATATCTATAAGGATATCACCGCTATACTCTCGTAAAATTGCGCCAACTCCCAATGGTGTATAAATATTAAGAGGTTGGTCACATAACTGAGTCGTCATACCAGATAAGATAACAAAAGATCTAGACACAAAAGAATGTGATGCACCAGTGTCAAATAGTATACGAGCAGTTCTACCATGTATAGAAAACATACCCTCAATAGCCTGAGGAGCCTGCGCATTATGTGGCATGAAGTTATAAACTCTGCCATGATGCAACTGCTGTGGAGGTTGTCCCGGAGGAAATGGTGGTGCTGGAAGTGCCGGAAAATTCTGAACTTGCCCACGTGGCATCGGTGGGGCCGGTAGAGGTAATGGCTGATTAGGTCTCGGCTGCCCATACTGTCCCTGCTTAGCTTTGGGACACATCTTGGCCGGATGCCCAATCTCTCTACAGTGATAACAACGTCCCGTAAAAGGACCTGCCTGCCTTCTCTGTTGATTTCCCGACCACTGTTCCTGTCCGGTCTGAGGTATCCCACCTTGTCTACCCTGATTAGGGACTCCATCCCTCTGCACATCTGGGTTTCCTTTGTTTTTCTTCCAAGGTTGATGTCCTTGAAATCTGCCCCGATCATTGGACTTGGCACCACTGCTGCTTCCTTTCTCCACTGTCTGGTAGTCTCGGTTAGTCCGCTTATCTCCCTTGGACTTCCGGTAATCACTCCTCATCTGGCAGTGCTGTAAGGCGGCATTAACCACCTGGATATAAGTAGTATATGCCGGACTACCTAAGATCACCACTTTAATCGGCCATATCAACCCCTTCACAAAGCGGTCTCGCTTCTTTTCTTCCGTATTGACCTCCTCTGGTGCAAATAATGACAAATTAATGAACTTCTGTTCATACTCAGCCACAGTCATATCTTCCTGTTGCAGATCCAGAAATTCAGTCTTCATCGCTGATCTTACTGACATAGGAAAATACTTGTCGTCAAAGCGAGTCTGAAATTCAGCATACGTCAATCTGGTCCTCTCATCGACAGTAGTAATAGACTCCCACCACTGCAATGCATTGCCTATCAGCATAAACGTAGCCAGCATCTGTTTCTGCACTTCGGTACAGATTACCATCCGAAGATGACGCTCGCTCTCCTGTTTCCACTGATATGCTAACAGGACATCTGTGGACCCTGCAAATGTCGGTGGATTTCCCCGGATGAACGAGTGACGAACTTTGTCCCATGACATTGGCTGTGCCACTGGTTCAGGAACAGGTACTATCGGAGGAGGTTGCTGGTTTCGTAGAGCAGATGCTACTCCTGCTGCCACAGCTCGTGCAATGATATCAGCAACTTGAGGAAAAAATTCCTGATTCTCATTTTGAGTTGGGGAGATACTGCGATGATGGTTCGCATTCCTTGTCCCACGCCGAGACATCCTTCTTTTAAATTCAGAAAAATCTAACGTCAGTATATTATCATGGACCGACTAAAAGAATACAAAGAACCCTAATACTTAGGCTCTAATTATCAGAATACACAACGCGGAAGTATAGTAATCACAGATCCCTAAGACACTCGAACCTGGAATGCTCTGATACCAACTGTAACACCCCCACATTTTCCACGCATAAGTTGATCAGGCTTATACACGAAAAACGAGGGATATCAAAAACAATTGGCAATATACAAGCATGGAATACAAAATGATGGAAATAAAAGAATTTAGACAGGAAAGAAACATTAAATAATACAACATCCATCCATCCTTTATTTAATACAGTACTTCATTACAACTTGGAAATCCTACGTCAGGGATCCCTAAATATAACCCTGAGAGTTCAACGTCAAAAGTAAATAAAAACTGAAACTGAAGTATTACATAAAACTTCTACCCTGCACTGGATCGTAAGAGTAGATGAGTTCGGATGATGGTCCCACACTGCTAACCTCAGCCTTGAAACGGATACTGACCGTATCCTGAAATAACAACAATGGTGGGTCAACCCCACGAGCAAGTCCTCTCTACTATGACCCAAATCAGAGAATCAAATAAATTAATCATTATGTATCGGATGAGTACTATATCTGTATACATCCTACGGGAACTATCCGATGTATAACATGACCTCAACCAGAATAGACGGTGATCACTTAGACTCACACTAGGTGGTTAAGTGTCGCCTTTCCCTACCCGGGAAATTAGCTATTATACATGGTGCACGGTACTGACAACACAGACTATAACGAACTACACAGTGATAACACCTCGCAAAGTACTGATGAATATACTGAGCATATAAATTAGGCAACACATGCCAACAATATTAAGAAATATACCGAGTATGTCAATTAGGCAACACATGCCAATAATATTAAACCACATACCCCGACAGCCACACATCTGTCTATCGCAACGAATGCATAAGGTATAAATGAGTCTAAACTTATTAGCCAGCTCACATGGTTCTATATGGCAACACATCCATACAATATAAATGCGACATAATAAACAGTCCATTTATTCCCTGAAATGCACACAGCATAATAATCATGGTTTATATATCAATTAACAGTATAAACATCCCATAAGATATTCTGGATAATTTATCTGACTAAAACCATGGCCTTATTTAATTTAACAGTAATGTTTGATACCATTTAATACGATAATAACACTATTTACATTTAACAATGTCGTTAAATAAATCACATTAGTATCCGTGCTGTGAACGAGCCAATAAATGCTTAGAAAAGATTAATCGGTCATAAGAATAAGTAACGGGTGTTAAAATAATAATTTCGTGGCCCGTTAAACCCGTAAATACCAACACAGTACCTAAAAATCCAAGTTTAAGATTCTGGAATTTACAAAACAGGCCCTAGGGGTATTCTGGTAATTTCCAGCAGCTGTAGGGACCCCACACGCGCCCTCACGCGCCTCCCAGAGCCTCCCCACGCGTAGCCCAACCTTCCCCACTCTCCCACGCGCCTCCACGCGCGTCTGGCATTAGCCACGCGCTCCCACGCGCGTCTGGAGAGTCCCACGCGCGCGTTGATGGCTTCCTGCTGACGTGGCGTCCTCCGGTTGGTTGGCTGCATCACCTTTCCTACATGCGCGCCACACCGGATCAATCCACCTATGCTCCTTTCATCCTACGGCTGATGATTAGCGCGCACCATCATATGGTGTCCCGCGCTACACCGAATCCATCTTTTAATCAATTTCCCATCAACCGGTCATGGATCCATGCGCACACAAGGTACCTTGTGCCGCAACACACCGGATTGCTCCGGTCTTCTTCCCCGCTGCCGGCGACCGGAAATCTCGCCGGAGCCTCGCCGGAAAATGCATAAAATTACCGAAAAATTCTAGAAAATTCTAAAAAAAATCCCAACGGCCATAATAATTATTTTTAGCTATATTTTGATTACATAGGCCATAAAATAATTGTCTACCACCTTTAATAATTAAAATTTTCCTTTCTTTAATCAATAAAAAATTAATTTAATAAATTTCCTAGCATGGTCTCTAAGCTCTATAATTATTTAAATAATCTAAACAATTAATTTATGGATTCAAAGGGGAAAAGTAGATAATAACTTGCCTTTTTGGATTTAAAATAAATCCGCCGGTCTACGCGTAGTGGGGTAAAATCGCCTACACCGGTCCAAGCTTCTTTCTCTTTCTCTTTTCCTTTCACTCTTATAAAATAGCTCACTAGAATGTTTAAGCTTTCTAACTTAAGTAAGTTGCCTTTAGAGTAAGTTAGCTTCTAATATATATATACAAACTTATATAATATATATAATACAAATATCTAATTTATATTAACTTCTCACCCATTTCTCATATCCCTACCTATATGGCTTTAAGACAATGCAATCTTAATCAAGATATTTGATCCACCATTCTACCATAGTAAATGAAATTCTATCCTAATATTTAATTTTCCATCATTACATTGATTTAATATTAATATTATTATTACTAATATTATTATTAATAAAACTTTTATTATTATTATTATTATATTATTATTATTATTAAACTAATATAATTATTATTATTACAAAATAATACATTATATCATCATAATACTTTATAACACAAATATAATATTCTAATTAACTAATATTGCTTAATTAAACATAATCAACAAATAAAATTAATTATAATAATACATGCACAATAAAATGAATAAATTTACTATTTTAACATACACAATTAATTTACATGCACTATTAAATGAACTTAATATAACAATGAAACATGCACAATAATAGGTACAGGAATCCACACATAATTGAATTTAAATACACTAAACTCTTTAATTAATTACGGGGTATTACACTACCTACTCTGGATTAATGAATGGATTAACTAAAAGTTAAATCCTATGGATTTGTAGTGTCATAACAACAACTAGTTAAGCGGCACTACTATGGATTTTGAATGGATTTTAAATATATTATAATTATGGTACCTCGATATGAGCTTGAGTCTCAGGATCGATGGTTAGGGAGCGTATATGCGTTGGGATGCATAGCTGGATACGATGGTTGGAGGTGTACCCTGTTTAGTTTTAGGTACACATGCCCACTTCGTGTGCGTTTTAGCATGTTACCTCTATTCAGGTTGAGATCGGCCTGTAGTCCAGTAAGAGTCCTTTAATGTGACTATATACATATATTTACGGACTATTAGCTATTGTTGAATTGTTTAGGGTGTACATGCGTATCGGGCCTCTATCTGGATTGTAGTAGTATAGAACTTGTGCGTGGGCCTGACCCACTTCTATTTTTCATGTGCACAATAGTTCCAGACTTAGACATGTTCGTGCTGAGCAGAGGTTTCTACTCACTCTACCGACGATGTAGGATTTCTCTCCATAGTTTAGATCAGGATGTTCTTTCAGTTGTTTTAATTCAGTTTGGATTTTAATTAGGGGTCCACTAGAGATGGATTCCCGAGTTGTTAAACTTATGGAGTTTTGGATTGTCAGATTTTCAGTATTCAATTTTTAAAGGAGTTATATTTAGTTTCTTTCAGTTTAAACTTTATTTCTTAACTTCATTTTGTCATCTGTGCTCGCATTACATATTAATTGTTTGATATCCCTCGGGTTTGGGCTTGGACCTATAAACCCGTGTCTCGGATCCGAGGAGTATCACATGAAGCATGGTCGTCTGCATCTTGGGTTCGCTAGACTAAAGTATCCCCGATGTTCATGGTCTGTTGCTCTCGGTTTGGTCATCGATGATAGCGCAAACAGGTTATGCAGCATGGACTTCTGTAACTTGGGTTCGCCGGACTGAAGTATCTTGGAGTTTAGTTTTGAGTTCACCATAATCAATGGGCATCGCTGCTCAGATTTTGATTGTTGAAGCTTCTAATCGCCATCCATGTGTTTACCAAAGTCGCGCTCTGGCAACCAGGTTGATCACCAAAAGAAGGGCAGCAACCGTGGGTCGCAATGTGGAGGATAATGACTTAACATAGCTAGAGAGGGCGCGACTTGTGTTGCTGTCCATGGTGCTTACCAAGTCGCGCTCCGACGATTTGGTTGATTGGCGAAAGAATGGCACTGACCTTAGGTCGCTGCCGAAAAGGAACAAGCAACGGGTCGCTACATACATGCAGCAACTAGGCAGCTACAAGGTCCGGTGAGCTCACAGAAATAAGAGGAAGCCGACCGCAACTGACTTCAAATTTGAATGTTAAGGATTTTTTATTCAATTATAGAGAGACATTTTAGTTTTTTAAGCATTCATGCCATTGTTTGCTCAAATTTTGAATATTAGGGATTTTTTAGATTATATATGGGGTTATACACTCTATATGCATATCATAAAGGTATTTTTTATCTGTGGCCCTTAGTTATAAAACCAATCACGTGTTTGACACTTTTTTTTTTTTTTTCTCTTTCAAACTAGCTTGAGCTATATTAAATGTAGGTGGTGGCGCATACGTTCATTCAATTTGCTTGAACCAAGACCTACATTACCTCTTGGTTGATGTGGTGTCAAGTTCTTTCAATATTTTTAAACTAGGTGGAACTACATTATAACCTCTTAGCGGTGGTGGTATAAATTCTGCATCCTATGGATTATGTTTATTCCAACTAACTGATGTTACCTTATCTGTTGGTTGTGTTGGCATAAGTTTTGCATCTAATTTGCAGGGAATGTACTGGGTAGCAATTGGGTGGGTTTAGACTGTTCGTGAATGGACGAGTCAATAATGGGTCAATAATCCATTATCAACCCATTTTTTATGGGTTATAAAAGGGTTGGGTATTACATGGGCTAGTTAACACACACATAACTCAATTACCCAAATATTTTTAGATACAAATTGTCAAATTATTTTAATTGTTGAACACCAAAAAAAATATATATAAAAAAATGTTTTTATATTAAATTTAATAATTTTTAGTCTCATTCATTACAAAAAATTTTCCTTTTATTATTTATTTATTTATTATTATTATTATTATTATTGGGAAAAAAGTCACTATACAACTTACTTTGGGAGTTATCATAGCCCAAAAAAAAAAAGCAGAAAACGGAGGAGAGAGAAATGGAGAGAATAAGGGGAAGAGAGAAAAGGAGGAGAGAGAAAAAAACAACAACAATGAGATAGAAACATAAAATATTAATATTAATAATATTAGAATACTATTATTATGACTGTTGAATAAAAAATAAAATAAAAATTATTTTACATTAATTTTTTTTATTTCAAGCGTCACAATATTTTTTCTTTTCTTTTTTACGATAGAAAAAGTAGAAAAAACAGAGGAGAGAGAAAAGAGAGGAGAGAAAAAAAATAGGATTTTGTTTGAGATGGTTAATAACTCACCATTGACCCGTGAATTCAATGAATTCAATGGGTAACTACTCTTTACTCATTATTGACCATTCACTTAAACTTAAATACCTAAATGATTTAATTTTAGTGGGAATGATTGACCGGTTTAGTAAGTTTGTGCTTAAATTGCCATCCAGCCCATCCCTAGAGTGTATGCAGTGACGAGGGTATGGCATGAATTCAGCTAGTTAGGTTGGGAGTCTTCTACATTTTTGTGGATATTATGAAGTATTGTAGAGAATTGAAATATTTTAGAATATTAGTCTTATTATATAGTTTGTAGAATGTAGAAAATTCTAAAGTACGGAGAGTTGTGTAAGTTAGTGGATATTTGCGTGGAGAGTTATAGGGGTCGGTAATACCTATCAATAAGGCGAAGGATTCCCTTGGAAGTAGATGGTTAGAAAAAAAATTAAGATTGAAGAATTAAAGATATTATTGAGAAATTAAGAAAAAAGAGTTGATGAACAATTACCCTCCTATGCCAAAAAAAATAATTATGTATCATTTGGATAACAGTACATGACTCATTAGTTAAAATAATCTTCTATTTCTACTATTTAATTTTTGGGAATTTTATTTTGCATTCAAATTTGACAAATAGAAACCGAACTAGACACACTAAATGTTATGGGTACGTATTTTAATGATCTCCTGAATTTTGGATAGAGGTTGATAAATTGAGTCGAATACTTTATTAAATGGACAGTCAAACATTTAGTCAGTATGCGTGCAGTTGCCTAAAAATAATCTTTCAACATTTAAATGTTAATATATATATATATATATATATATATATATATAGTGTGAGTTTGAGAGTTTAGAATTGTAACTTGTTTAGAATTGTACTGTTAAAATTAAATTGAGAAATTTTCGATTAATATGGTACTAAGTGCAATGTTTAATAGATGTGTATATTCGAGGTTGAGCTGAAATTCATAAAATATGATTGATAAAGTTTTCAAATATAGCCAAGTGTGTGCAAGATAACACCATGGGCTCTGGGTTCAACCCTTTCTCCGTGATGAAACAATAATTGAAATGTAAAAGAAAATAATGCCATATATTAACATTTTATACAAACTGTCGCCGAAGAAGTTTAGGTTGAACTTGCTAAATGTCTCATTCAAAATTTTTATTAGCATATAAACTGAATTACATGTATCAACCCATCTCTCATATCAAATAAGGACTGAAAATGTAAATCTCATATATTCATATTAATATTAAATATAACTTGCTAAATGGACTAAACTAATGTGCTCAATTGACTCATTCAAAAATTTTATTACCATAGTACTTAAACCGAATTATACATAGTAAAGAAAAACTCAAATTTCTCTAATATTGAGCTATTTTATTTTATTGATATTATTTGTCACATAATAAAATATTCCCTTAAGAGAACTTTTAAGGTCAAACCACAGACAAAAAAAAATGAGATCCTCAAACTACGCTCTCCAATCTCTAATTTTTTTAATTTATATTTATAATAAATGTGGGTTGCAATTAACAACCGATCAGCTTGCATAGAACTTACTAGTTCTATAAATGAGTTGAGTGAGCTGAGGCGAATGTGTTTGTGCTTGGCTCGTCCACACTAAAAAAGTGCTTGAGCTTGACTTCAGCTTGAGCTCATTAGAGCTCTGATTAGCCAAGATTGTGCCTGGCTCAGCAATTTTTAAGCAGGCTCGGTTAAGCACATTTATATTTGTGTAAAATAGTGTGTACCTAACAAGTGGAAGAAATGGTGTTGATATCAACTTGATTACCACAGTTTGAAAGGAAACGCAAAGCACTCCAGATTTAACCATTCATCCCAATATAACTTAAAAGAGTTTAGAATTTAGAATTTAGGGTTTAAGTATGAGAGAGAGACCGTAGTAAACAAACAGAGCAGCGATACTCTCTTTGAATTTGGGATTAATTAGTCACTGTCAATTGGTTGCTTGTTTGGGGCCATTATATTATGTTTCTCTTCTGTTGGGCCTTGCTGGCTTGGCCGGCTGCATCTTTGGGCCTATCTTCTTAGAGGCCCAAACTCCTTCTTCCTCTTTTCCAAGATAATATTTGCTTTACGTTATATTGCATGCATATGGAATCCAATTTACCACAACAGTGTGCTGAATCAATCATTGAGAAACTATTCAAAATTCAACCTGCCACTAAAAAGATGAATCAGACAATGAAATGAAACCATCCAAAATGAATATGCAATGCAATTGGCGGTAAAAGAAACCATTTTTGGTTTTTTTAGGGTTGACTTATTTCGGTGCCCATAAATTATTACATGATTTTTAGATTATTGATTGGTTCGGTCCAATCTCAGCTTGCTATTGTCCAGTGATTATTAGTTTCAACGATCACTAATCCACATATACACTAAAAAAAATAAATAATTAAATAAAATTGAGACATGAACTTATCTATCTCTTAACGATTGATAGATATAATTTTAGACATGTATTCTGTAGCAGCTCGTACTCTAACTGTTAGATACGGTCGTTAGAAGATATTTCAACCCCAAAAAAGCCTGTAAAACAGTCACACCATCATCATGGCATCATTCCAATTTCGAGAGAGAAAGTGGTGGAGTGAGAGAGACGGTTGGATTGGATAATTTAAATAATACTATTTAGATAAATTACATTGACTCCCTTAACTTGAGCAATATTAGATAAACTATCCGACTATTAAAAAAAATGCACTCCTATCCTCAAAGTTTATCACGTTAATATGGTCATCAGCAAAATTGATGTTTATAATATCATTCTGTCATGTAATGAGTAAAAATTATGAGTAAATACGATTTTATTTTAAAGATAAAGTTTAACCAGATTGATCTTAACAATTTCTTAAATTTGGGATCAAACAAAATTGATGGAATCCAACTACTTAAATTTAAATAATCCAAACTATACACGAATTATTTGAAACGATTCAATTTTACGGGTTAAGTTCATCTAAAAATATTAATCTAATAATAATTACTTTAAACTACAAGGTTTTTTATTTTTTATCTACCTATGTCATTTATGAACTAAATGAAATTTTGAAAAAAACTTTCCTGCACCGATAATACCACGCCACTTATGCATTTTTTTTTCTTGATTGGTACTAACACACACTTGTCTCTTTTGAGACTTGAACTTCTGATTAAGAGGTTGATACCGCTAGACCATTGACCCGTTGGTATTTCTAGAGCATTCTTACTAATTTTTAGTGATTTACGAAAGTTAAATATAAGAGTGTATTTCTAGTGATTTTATGAAAATTGAATTGTTGAGGTATGAAATAAATTAACCATACAGTTGAACTAGGGTGAATGAATTTAACCATTGGAACGTATTCTTGTGTATTCCTAATAAATAATTTTTTTTAAAAAAAAAAATAGATGTGAGATCAAATTAATAAAACTACAACAATTGAGGTGTCCAATAAAAAGGCCTTAAAAAGAAGAAAGGTGAGGATAATTTTGGAAAACATGGGATTATTTTTATAATTTCGTTTAACTAGAAGGGGGTTCGATTAATTTAAGTATTTTATCATGAATGATTTGATTCTGAACCGTTTGATTAAACGGCGTTAACGCATATCTCAAGGAGGAAGGTTTTCCTTAACGGGGTGTCCATCGTCTCTGCAAATTCAATTCCTCACGAGAGAAGTAGCAGCCGAAACCGCAGCATCAAAATTTCACACCCATACCACAACTATCTTTCTCTCTCTGGACACCCTCTTTCCCCCTCATTCTCTCTCCTCTTTCCCCCTCATTCTCTCTCTAAAAATCTCTAAATAACGCTCATTGGATTGCTATCCATAAAACCCTAACCCTAAAAAACAGACTCACTATGGGACTGTAGAACGCAAAACCGGCATGGACGAAGAGAGGTTCGCATCAGCAAGAGAAAACCCTAGAAATATCGGGTTCGCCAACTGTAACAACAGCAATAAATCCATGCCAAATGACATTGCAGTCCAAAAGCCTCCGTCGACGACGATTCTCGATCGATTCAGGATTATGTTGAAGAAGAGAGAAGACGAATTGAGGGTTTCCGGCGATCTACTGCGGCGACCCGAAGAAATTGTGCGCCTTTACGAACTCGTTCTGAACGAACTCAGTTTCAATTCGAAGCCAATCATTACCGATCTCACTATAATTGCTGGCGAGCAGAGAGAGCACGGCGAGGGTATTGCCGATGTAATTTGTGCCCGGATTATTGAGGTATTAGTTCACTTAAGGGTTTTGTTAATCAATTATATGAATTTGTGTAATCAATGAATTTGAAAAGTGTTGTACTTCCCTGTACTCAGTTTTATGTTGGGTTTGCAATTGTGTTTGTCTTATTTTTCTAATGTGGAGTGCACTAAAATATGTTAATATGTATGCTAGTCTCTGGAAAGTTCTAGATGTTGTGGAACTGGATCTCCATTAATGGGGAAAGTTTTCATATGCATGCACTCAAGGTTACTTACCAAAAAAAACAAAAAATACTATAAGTTGTAAGAATATCTTGTGGCAATATAAGTCTTTTGCCAGCAACAATCCGCTGAGGATTGCTACAAGGCGTGTTACCTAGTTATTACGGGGGCAGGTTAGAACACCTAGGTGCCACATGGGTGTGGCTAGGGTAAGTGGTTGTTCATGACATTTGGTATTAATGGAGACTACACCTTGGGTTTTACACAGCGAAAAGAGTTGTTCAAGAAGAGGTGTTGTGGACTACCATGGGAGGGACCATCCTCTGGGCAACTGCTATGAGAGTTGCACTGTTAACTGATTGCAGGATGCACTAGGAATAGGAGGGACTGCTAGGGCTAGGCAAGATGGGACTCAAGGGGATCATTTAGATTAGAAGGCACAATTACAAGGTTGTCAGGCTCGAGAGCGCTCTATGTCTTGGTGGAGGGAGAGATACAAGGACTTGGAGGATATCTTGGCGTGCTTCTTGTTGGAGGCATCTGTCCATGTAATGGCAAACGCAAGTCGAGCTATTATCCTAAGAGGGCTATATAGTTGGAGAACGCTTAGTTAAAACTTTGGTGCATCAGTGCAATGGAAACCGCATGCCTTGGTGTTTCACTTAGCATCTTCAGCACCCTTGGTTAGGGGCAAATGCATGATGAGAGATTGTCCAACTAATGCTGAGAGGAAAGCCCTTCGAATATGGTGTAGGAGTTTGTCAATGGGTGTGTGGATGACAGTGATGACTTGAGCAATGAAGTGGAAGATGATTCTTGTTGGGATGAGCCTTGTGATACCAAAGGACAAACATTCACATAGATTCAATGAAGAACCATTTGATGATGTATGTGGTGGATGCAAGTGCCGTTGTTGGGAGAGTGGAAGGCAGGGAGGATGAGACTTTTCTAGGCGAGGACTGAGGAGGTCTGAGTGATTGTCATTGTTGGCATGACTAAGGAAAGTGCCAAGCTCGAGGTGGAATCAAATGATACGGAGGAGCTTGTGTGAGATGCTGGGGATTATGTGGGGGAATCCTCGGGAGCTAAGCTGGGTCTATGGAAGACCTTGGCCTTTGAAGAGAGGTACACCTTGTAGGCATCAAGAGGTAGTCCATTAAGATTGAATTCATAAAGGATTCTGGTAGGTCTGGGCGGTTGAGCAATGCTACAATGCAAGGGTTACAAGACATTGGGATTCAATGTAAGAGGCAAGCAAACATCATAGTGATGGTACAGAGGTGACCCACATATAGATGAATTATGTGCTTTTTTTATCCTGTCAGGTGGAAGGAGATGAATGGAGAACCTAAGGTGTGGTGGAGATGTCATTGGAAACATGTGGGATGGGTATTATCTTCTATTCTATGTAGTAGAAGTTTTGCCATGCTGGCACCGCACGTTGTTGGAAGAATTGCATGATTTCATGACATGTTGGATGAAAGGTTTATGTGGTTGTGATATGGTAGAATATTTCAGAGTAGTGTAGTGTCTTTTAATGTGTGTATAAATTATACATATTTGAACTTATATAAAAAAAATATTATAGATATTTGAAGACACTTGTATTACGTAAGTGCCACTTAAGGGCTTACTAGACTTGCATGATTGCATGGCATGCTACGCGGTAAATCTTTGTGTCAACTGTCATGTGTGTAGAATATAATAGAGTATTCAGGATTAATGTGAAGTCTTGAAATGTATGTAAATGTTTAAGAATTTCTCGAGAGGGTAAATTGTTTAACTTAAGAAGGTGGAAATGTTTAAAAATCCCATTCTAGACCATTGGATTAAGAAGATTATAACTAGGGCCAGGCACGGACCTAATGTAGAGTCAGTGGAGGCAAATGCCCCCACTGATTTTTTTTCTTTTTAAAGTATTATATACTAGTAGTTTTTCCTTTTTTGAATTATATACCTATGAAATTTTAATGTTGACCCCCTTGCAATTACAAAAAAATCCCACTTTTGCCCCCCTCACACAATTTTCTGAGTCCGTCCCTAACTAGGGCTGAACCCAACCTTAAATTTGGTGGGGTTGGGTAGTTATTTTTATTGTTTGTGTTTGGCTTGAGTTCAAAAATTTCAACTTGAGTTCAATTCTGGTTGGGCTTGGGCACCTCAAGCCAACCAAAAACCCACCCTCTGTTATTATTACTATTATTAAGTAGGCATGTTGCAGTAGTTAATTTGTGATTTAGTGGTTGAGATGAAAAATATCTCTTTTTAAGTTTTGGTAATCAGTTCATGCGTATTACATTATGAACTTACAATGATAATTGATTTAATTTAAATTGAATTAAAAAATCTTGTGTAAAAACATTACACTTTAAAATTTTGCCTCAACAATTAGAAAAAAACATAAGAAAGGCAATAAAATAGCATTCTCTCTTTTTAGTTAAAAAGTTTGAATACTTAAAATGACGAAAGAATTCAATTGCTACTAACTTGTCAAAAAAAGAATTTAATTGCTACTAAGAAGTATGTTTAGATTGTTTGACTCAAAAAATTGGATTGCAAAAATTATAATTGCAAAATTTTACTTTTAATTTGGCATGGTTTACTGAACTCTAATCAGTCACCAGTTACTGGAAAAGCATAATCAGAAAGGATGAAACCATTGCTGTCATGAAAGCATTGTCATCATGTAATTGCTGTAGCCTTTGCCCTTCGAAGCCTTGTTGTCTTGCTGCTGCTGCTGCTTGCTATGTCTTGTTTTTTTCTCTGCCTACATCCACCTTTCACTAGGAAAGATCGTCGTACCTCCCTACTCCTATAACTCCTCACAATCTCTTCCTATTCTATCTCTCTTGAAGATTGGGGGAGGTTATGGAAGATTTGAGTCGTCGATGTCGCCTATGGTGGAGGATATGGAATGGGCAAAGTGTTAGATTGTGTAAGTTAACGGATTGCATAATGCAGTCATACCAGACTATACGTAAGCTCATCAACCCTCCCACTCACATGAACAACCCTAAGATTTAATTTAAAATTCGCTAATAGTATATAGTAAGCAATTTTCCTTTTAATTCCATATCTTCCAAGTAGCACTGAATCAAAAGGTTACCAAATCAAATCATTGGTGAGCTCTGCTTCTTTATATATAATTATATTTTTATAGATGCGTATAATTATGTACATATATATATTTGGATTTAAAGTGCTTCTAAGTTGTAATTTATCTTCCATTAAAGTTGTGACTGAAGTTGAAGTACTCTACTCAACTCAACTCAAAGAAATCTTATTGAACTATTTGGATTGGGCTACAAGAGTCATATTTTCAATTAAATACAATCTATTATATTTTTTTCACTATCTCAACCATGCTAATTTTGGTCTTCCCTTTCTATGAGCCATCCCTCAGCGTGGACTGTCACCTTTTCTTATTGGTGCAATTATTATTTTTTTTGATAAGTAAGAATATATAAGGGAGCTTTCAAACGGGAAATGCATCCCGAAGGCTACACAAGGGCCGAAGCCAAGTAAGAGGTCCTAAGGACCCAAAGAACCCAAAAAATTAACAATTTCCTCTATAGATTTACAATTTCTCCTCATCACCCAACTAAAAAGAGAACTAATTAATATGGAGTAATAAATTTCAAGGTCCCAATGGAAGATTCCTCCCCATCAAAAGCTCTTCTATTCCATTCCTTCCAAGTGCACCATTTGCAAGGGGGGGTCGCCCTCCAAAATCACGGACACACTAAAACCTATCCAAGTGTCAATCAAATCCCTTTATTACCGAGGCATAACCCATTGGATGCCGAACAAACCTAAAATAAGACTCCAACAGTCTTGAGCCACGGGGCAATGCAAAAGAAGGTGATCCACAGGCTCTCCATCTTGTTTGCACAGACAACACCAATTGACTGTAATTTGTCTTCTCTTTCTTAGATTGTCCATGGTCAAAATATTTCCCCATACAACGGACCAAACAAAAAATGCCACTCGAAGAGGAGCCTTCGAGTGCCAAACCATCTTCCATGGGAAGATAGAACCATGAAAGCCGGAAAGGCAGAGGAATAGGGAACGGACCTCAAACCTTCCCTGAGGAGAGGGCACCCAAAATAAAGAATTAGAACCTCTACCATCCACCTCCGGTCTATACAAAAGATCCAGCAGGCTAGAAACATCGTCCAACTCCCAATTATTAGTACAATTATTGATCACATGAACGAACAATCTAGTCGATTTTCTCTCATTTTTAACTGTTTGCTTTTTAGTATCTCATCTCCTTTGATTTTCACATCATCACTTGTACTCTGTATTTTGCTAAAACATTATATTTATTTGAATTCCTATTTATCTTAAACACTTCTTGATTATAGAGTTTCTCTTTAAACTCTAATTTAGCACTTATCCCTTTAGTTTTATCAATTAGAATAATATAATAAGTGAGTTGCATAAACTTTTGAACCCCATCTTGTGTGTTTTATTAACTCATCTATGATCAAGGCAAGTTATTCTTACTGTAACTTTATAATAATTGGAAGTGTGATTGGTTCTTATTATATTTACAACTCCATTATTTATAATATCATCTTCCTTGCCCCTTTTCCACATGAATGGGATCGGCCATATGAAGTCTATTTTTCCATTCCACTGTGTCACCTTTAATATTTAAGTTGTTGAAGCCATTTTTCCATTCCACTGTGGCACCTTTAATATTTAAGTAGTTGAAATTATTTTTAATTACTTTATCATGTGTTAGTTTTGATCGGCCTCCCATCTCTTACCTTTTATGGAAACTAATCTTTCTTTTATAAGGAGTAAATCAACTAGTCTACGTCCTATGTTTCCATACCACCTAAGTCAATTTTCTCTTATGTTGTCATTAATATGCACTATTCCAAATCTCTTCCTCACACTTATATTAGTAAATCTTTCTTTTCTAGTCACTCCTTTCTTCCACCTCAATATCCTCATTTCTGCTACATGAATGTACTCTCGTTTCTTTTTTAACGCTTCACACTCTGCCTCGTATAAGATAGCTTGCCAGCCTTGCCTAATGACCATTTTACATTTTTTTTTTTTTTAAAACATGTTTGGTATTTTTTATCAAATAGGTATCATTAGCTTGTCTCCATTTGGTTCATCCTACTCGAATTTTACCAGTAATATCATCATCTATTGTCCAATGTTGTTGTATTACTGATCTTAAGTATAAAAAAAGATGATTTTTTCGATTTCCCTTATGGTCTTGGATTACCATTGTTATATTATTACTTTCCAAATCTCAATTAAATTTACATTCCAGATATTCTGTTTCAGTCCTACTGTAACTAATTTGTAGTCCTTTTGTTTTTAATGCATTTCTCCGAGTTTCTAATTTTGCTTCCAAGCCTTCCCTATAAGTATCCAACAACACCACATCACCAGCAAACGACATGCACCATAGAAGTATCCTTGGTGTAGTTCCACTTTTATATAGTTTTTCCATATTCGGCGCAAACTTTAAAATTTGTATCCATAATTATATATATGTGTGTGTGTGTGTGTGTGTGTGTATTCATAAGTATCTTGAATAATATTTACATGATTTAAAGGGACTCATTTTCTATGTAAAGCTGACCAAATTATCTCCCTTGTAACTCTACCGCATGCCTTCTCTAAGTCTATGAAAACCGTGCAGATCAGTTTGTTTACTTCTACATTCTTCTATCAATTGCCTAAGTAAATGGCATCTGTAGTAGATATCTTTGGCAAAATCTGAATTGTGCCATATTACATCTTTAGGGACCCTATCATAGGATTTTTTTGCCCCAAATCTATAAAAGCCTTTATATTGTGGTAAATCGTCTCTTGCCATAAACTGGTGTGCTATGTGTAGTGAGCTAGCTTAAGGGCAAGGGATCAGTGTGGTAGGAAGTGATCGAGCAATTACGACAAGCAGTTAGTGGGGAAATGCTGATATAGGTCTTCTCAGGTAGGCCTAGGTGCCGCAAGTTTGTGGCTGGGGTATTGTCCATGACAGTAGTCTTACAGGACAATGGGGGCAAGAGCGAAGCTTTTGTATTAAAACAATTTTTTTTTTTTTTTTGGAAACAATTGACCAGTGTGATTTTTTCCTGAAGTTTCTGGGCTGAGTACAAAATATTTTTCCCTCCATAATTTAACACATTCATGCCAAAAAGATTTCAAATTTAATAGGTATGAAATTATACAGTGGAGTTACATTCATCAGCAAGACATGTGGTTCTCTAACCTTTAACCTAAGAACGTTTGTAATTAGTACTTTTTCTTTTCTTTCCTGAATCAGCTTTTTATTAACCACAAAAGCCACACAATACAAACAAAAACAGAGACACCTTTCAGAAACAAGACAAACATCTAAAAACCACCATTTCCAAACATTTAGGTAGGTGAAATAACAAAGAAAAGAATCCAACAAAAGGGGGAAAAAAACAAAAAAAGGAACATCAAAAAATTAGGAGCCAACCAAGACAAACAAGCTCAAACAGCTTCTAAAGACACTCAGAGGAAGAGCAGCTCCACCAAATCTTGCAAATGCTCACCAGTAGTGTCCACCACATTCCACAGAACTTGTCTAGCAATTCGAGAGGAATTAATTGACTTTCCTTCACTTATCAAAAAAAAAAAAAAAAAAAAATTGACTTTCCTTCATCATAATTCTGATTTCAAGCCCACCAAAGCTGCCACATGGTGTAGGTGAAAATCAATATTATTCTTCTACTGCAACTTGCTTTAGAAATGGAATGCAAGATGAATCAATTCACTATTTGATCAAAAGAATTCACATTGCTCCTATTCCAGTGAAATAAGTCCAACAACCAAAATTTCCGAACAAAAAAAGTCCACCAACCAAAACCATGATGTGCAAGCTTACAGCTGAAGAAAATGGGATCTCTGGAATTGGAATTTACCAAACTGTTATGACAAATAGGAACCACATAAAGACCTCTAAGCTGCCAATTGGAAAGGGAAGGCAGCCTAACGTGAAGAGCTAAACAAGAGGTAGTAATACTTGCAGCAGGTCTGTCTTCCATTCCAAACAAGCTGCAAGTTGGTAATTATTTTTTATATAATATTTTTGAGAACCTCCCTATTTGGAAGGTGATATCTCAACAAAAAGTGGAGCCTCAAGTTATGAGGTGTTTGCCTTACAGGTAACTTGCTGGAGAGAAACTTTTTGTGTTTTGATTCTGTCTTGAAGTGTATCTTTGAGATTTTCCTTGGGAAATCATTGTTGTCTTAAGCTCTTTGGCCTTTCAAAAAAATGTATACAGGATGACCTGTGTTTTTTATTGTTTAGGAATTGCAAATGGTGCGAGGTCGATTATATTTGTTAGCGATGGAACAGTTTCTTGTTGTATAAACCTTTTATGGTTTGATCCTCTCTTGAAGTATTGCCTTGAGCTTTACTTTGGGAAATCATCGAGTTGTTAAACATTTTGTGGCCTTTAAAAACTGTGTATACAAGACAGGTTTTTGTGTTATATGCGAGGATGATTGTCTTTGTTAGTGAAGGAACAGATTCAAATTATGCTGTTGGAATTCTCATATATATGTATATATATATGTACATATATTTAAACTGGGGAGTCTCTACATTTAGGAGTTTTAGAGCAGGAAACCCTGTTAAGAAATGGCTAAATTTGGTGGATTTGTAATGTGCATGGTTTGCATGACATGAGAGTTGCCAATTTTACGTTCTTTGATCAAATTTATGCAACAGGTCCTTTGACGCTGTTAAAGATTGCTGGCATGACTGACCTGAAATATTGTTCTCTCATCTCTTGGTGTCTTAGTTTTTAGTGATATATTTAAATTACCAAAATTACTCCTATGTGTAACTACCGAATGGGAGTCATTTGTCCAACACGCCAACCTCTCATACAGAAAGTTCTGTCTTAACTGACTTTCAGATTTGAACTCACCCAAACCTCCCATCACTCCCACTCTCTCTCTCTCTCTCTCTCTCTGTGGTGTCCAAGTGTCTGTCTTGACATCTTTGGATATTTGTCAAAGCTGTAGGGAAACAATGTGATCATCTCGTTGAGTTCTTGAGATGTTTGTCAAGCTGTTCAACTAATGTGGGAAGTATTAGAAGGATAGACAGGTAGCACATTCTGAAATATATGTTACTTAAACAACTCTGTAACCCAATTTTTTAAAACCAAAGTGCTCATTACCCAAACTTAACTATATAGCTATTCTTTATCCCCTTATGCTTTTATATCTGTAACTTGTAATCACAACTCGGAGTCTCTATCTGGCATCTTCATTTTGTGGAATACAAATGTGAAGTACAATATTAGTTGATGATTGCCTTCTTTCTTCTTTTGGATTTGGGCCTGGCCGTTCTCATTATTTGTGTTGGTTTATTGACCTCGGAAGTCTAGCCATGCAAAATACCTAGGGGAACAGTGCTGCAGGCATTACTTTATTCCAACTTCTAGTGAGTTTGGATATTCAATTTTCATTTTTGTTTATTATATATCTCATTTTTATGGTTATTTCAATAACAATATTGATTTTTTTTTTCTTTATCCTGAATAATTGATTCCTTTTGTGTTCCCTTTTTCGCATTGCAAAAGCGAATTATTTATACTTTATGGATCTTTGTGCTGGGATATATTCAGGCTTCATGCGTTAGATAGATGACTTAGGTATACATAGATATTTTCTACCTGTGCCACTTGTTTTGATTGTTGGTACTTCTGCTGAAAACATTACTGATTCATAAAGTAAATGATTGTTTTATTCAGTTCCAAGGCAATGTTTCTTTTGGAAACTTTTTGTGTTGCAACATCATTGGGTTTGTTCAGAAGTTTTTTTTATGCACATACTGATATTCTCTTTTTCTTTTTATTCCTGACTTTTGGTTTTAGCTAAATGCATTTCTGTTGTTATCTTCTTGAGCTCGTCTTTCATTTCTGTACCCTGATGCTTGGTAGAACTATATTTTTAATGTCTAATATTCTGGGTCGACTTGCTTATTCATTTATCTGATATTTTAGTTTGAACGCTTCTGAAACTTTGCCCTTTTCAGGTCCCAGTTGAGATAAAACTGCCTTCTTTGTATCTTTTGGACAGTATTGTCAAGAATATTGGCCGGGAATATGTTAGATACTTCTCTTCCCGTTTGCCTGAGGTGAATTGACTTTTTTGCATTTTCTCTGAAAATGTTCACTGACATGCCCGCACGTTAGTTTAATTTTGTAAGATTCTAATATCCTATGATTCCCTCGCACATGATTTGTGTTATTTTTCAAGGTTTTTTGTGAGGCATACAAGCAAGTTCACCCTAGCATGCATCCTGCCATGCATCACCTCTTTGGGACCTGGTCAGCTGTGTTTCCAACTTCAGTACTTCGCAAGATTGAGGCTGAGTTGCAATTTTCTCCGTCAGTAAATCATCAATCTTCTGGCTTGACTTCCTTGAGGGCTTCTGAATCTCCTCGACCAACCCATGGCATACATGTCAATCCAAAATACTTGGAAGCAAGACATCAGTTTGAAATTTCAACTGCAGATGTGGTAAAGTTTCTCAATGAAATTTCTCTCCCTCCCTCTCTCTCTCTCTTCCCCCTCCATCCCACCCCCCTCCCCTCCCCTCCCTCTCTCTATAGACTGCAGGTACATATACTAAATGTGCCAGAATTTGTTTGATTTAGATGTCAGAGGGATGATTTTAACGCGGTGAACAATTGTAAACTTTTGTGAAGGATCTGTCCAGATTATAATCATTACAGCTCTGGAATTTGGTGTTTTGGAGTTTAATAAGTAACATATATGTGAACCAGATTGAGTTTCAAAATAGTGTATGTGTTGATGCATGGGTAAATGAGGCGCATGTTGAGGAAGAGTGGGATGTGGGATAATTACTTGGCTAATGACTGTTATTTTAGTGTACTAACTTCTTTTCTTTTTCGGTTTATTTTTTTATTTTTTATTTAATTTTTTTAAGTTTGTCAAAAACTTTTTCTGTTATTATGTGATGTTGCTGCCATAGCATGTTTGATGTTCCTACTATAGGTGTAGTTGCAGAGGGATCCAAACCAACTAGAGGAACTGAAGCTTGGGTGGAATATAGGATAGAGCTTTATCTTTTATCTGCCACGAGGCAGGTTATTTTCTTATATAACTATGGACGCTCCATTAGCGTGTCACCTGAGGCAGGTTTTTTACTTATGACAGGACAAACACCTTTCCTCTGCATTTTGATAATTTTTCTTGGTCATTTAATGCCTCTTTGCTGATACTTCTGTTCCTCTCCGTAATGAAATGGCTTGAAACTTAAAATGTTTTATAATTCTAGCAATGTTTAAGTTTTGAAATTTTCACTTTGAAATCCTCAATGGTGGTCATTTTCCCGTCATCTAAAACACGCTGGATAGGCTTCTTTAACCAATTTGGTTCCTCGTAGTGAGAAAAGAAGGAAAGTGATTGGGGGGAATTTTATAAGAAAACATATTATGTTGATATGCAATGACCAACCTTTTGACATAGATTCTCTCTTAACTTGCATTGGTCCCAACTACTTGAGGGAGGGAGGGATGAATCGTTTAAGAATGCATATTATGTTGACATGCAATGACCAATTAGGAAAACATACGATGTGTATTAACATCATTTTGGCAATAAATTCAAAATGATTGTAATCTCTGGTTCTCTCTCCTGTCACAGCTGTAATGTTGAGTGTAGCTTTCTTGTGTGGAATTGTGATTATGTCCACGAATTTAAGACTTGAAATAATATTTTCCATCATGTATTGACCAACATTTTCAATGTAGAATGAATATTGTAGGGAAAGTGTACCATGGACTAGTATACATGTGCTCATATCTGGGTTGGTGTTTTGTTTTGCCGCGATGTTCATTATGTGTTAACTGTAATCCTTAAGTTGTTAAATGAAGATCTGATTGATGCGGTATAAGAACTGTGATTGCTTCATTTAAATTTGCAAATTGGATTTTAATTTTCTTATATTATTGTTACATGCCTGTGAAAACTAAAAAAATTGCTATTGCTTTCACTTTTATATGAAATCATTTTGTTTTGCTTGTTTTACGCTGTACCTGTTTCCTTTCAAGTGATTTACCATCATATTATTTATAAGTGGACCTTCTGAATTTACTTCTTATTTGCAATCTTTAACATTTCGTGAGTGCACCTGTTTGTATAGATGTTTGTAACATGGTTATTGAGGTATAGCATTTTTCTGTAACCCTTGCAGAACATTCAACATGGAAAAGGAACCTCTTCACCATCAAATGTCAGTGGACAGAATCTTGCCATTGGATATGACGGATCCGGTTATGATAATACAGAGGTCATATCCTCATTGGTTGGAGGCCAAAGATTGAGCTCAAGTGGTCGTTCAGGTCGTACATCTTTTGCCCTTGGTGCTGAAAAGCTGCCTTCAACCTCAGCTGCTAGTAGGCTAGCAAGGTCCTCATCTCCTTTCAGAATTGGGCACCCTAGGACATTATCAACTTCAATTGAAGAGTTTGCAGTGGATAGTTCTCCCAGAAGGATCACTGAGAGAAGTTCAGTGTCTCATTCTGGTCTTGAAAATGGAACTGGAAGAGTTACGGGCAGAGACGAGGATATGAGTGACTGGCAGAGAAATCATTGGTCTGATGATACTGAACAGCGATTTGAAACTTCTGCTTATTACAGTTATAGCAATGGAGTTGAGCATCAAAGTCCCAGAGCTTTAATTGATGCCTATGGAAATGATAGAGGGAAAAGAATTTTGAACAATAAGCATCTAAAGGTTGAACACCTGGATATAAATGGCATAGACAGTAAAGTTGCTTCAAAGACATGGCAGAATACTGAGGAAGAGGAGTTTGATTGGGAGGATATGAGCCCAACTTTGCTATCATCTGATCCTCCTCGTGGAAGCTTTAGGACAAGACCTGGTCTTGGAGCACGTAGTGCAGCACCCTTGGAGGCTGATTTCAGGAGAAGCAGTTGGTCTACCCCCGCCCAGCTTTCCGTGGTTGATGACTCATCTGTTGCTCTTGAAGATGCTGTTCCCACCATTGGTGTATGGTTCCTCAAGTTGTCTGTGCTATTGCATTTGTTCTTTAGGCATTATTATTAGATAAACGAAGAGTACTGATGATATTGTTGCATGCGAAGCATTTTTATTTAGATATGCATGAACTGTACGATTTCATTATTCATGCTATAGTTTTGATCTATATATCCTATTAGGTTTGTAAGTAATTTGTCTGCTTTTGCAACCAGTTGAGAGCTTTCTATTGATTATATAATTTTATTATTGTTGCTGCTGTTATTTATTTATTTATTTATTTATTTTCCCTGGGTATGCTGTTATTTATTTATTGTTATTACTAGTATGATCATTTCACTTCACGTTGGTTCTTTTCAGCTATTCATATCCCTCCTTTTTCGAGACTGGTCAATTTTCCCATCCTTATTTTCAAGCTATTATTATCTCTTTCTTTGATTTTCTATGTTCTAAAGGTGTTTGTTTTTTAAATGTTGAAAAGTAAGAACTGTTTGTTTATGATTACAGAAAATAAATTTCCAAGTTTCTTACTTTGTCCTTGCATTTTGAAAATTTACTAATTTTAAATGTTGAAAAGTAAGAACTGTTTGTTTATGATACAGAAAATGAATTTCCATGTTCTTACTTTGTCCTTAAATTTTGAAAATTTACATGCAGTCTGGCCGTGGATCGACCAGTAAGATTGCTGGATTCCACAATGGAACTACACAAATGCTGGGTTCTCATTATCCTCAAGAAGCCTGGAATTTTCCTGGGAATCTCCCTTACTCTTCGCAACACCAGCTTAATACAAAAGGCAGTGGAAGGAATTTCCAAATGCCGTTTCCGGGTGGAATTGCTTCATCAGCTGGTGAGCAAAAGCCTTTAATTGACAGTTTTCCAGATGCCAGTGGGCAAGTGCATGGTTCCTTAACTATGGGGTCAAGAATTGGTTCATCAGGCCTCGACTTGTTGAACCCAGGGGCTAGGCCAGCTGCTGTACCAGCCTCAAAGAGGGCATGGCCTCCAGTAAATTTGGAAAAATCTCACCCACCCCCTTTGTTAAATAATCTTCCACCGCAGAAACAGTTAAGAAATCAGTTTGATTTGATGAATTCCAACAATGCATTTATGAATCAAAGTATAAACAAGACATTCTTTCCTGAGCAGCACTTGGATAATATTGAAAACAAGGTGATGAGCTCAGGACAGTTGCCTCAGTTTCCTAGTGATCAGGCTGGACCAATCCCTTTGAATATGAAAAACCCACTGCAAGTTATTCCTTTACAACCTCACTTTCGTGTATCTCAGGAGGTTAAGCAAAATTTGGGTCAGGCTGCTGGAGTTTCAATGCCATCATCTTTAATGGTTCCTCCTGTGAATCATGGATACACAACGCAAGGGCATGGTTCTGCTGTAAATGCTTTCTTATTGAATCCAATTCCTGCCGTTCATCCGTCCATGCCAATCCTTAATATCCCAAAAAGCTCCATGCATTTGCAAGGACCCTTGCCACCTCTTCCTCCAGGTCCCCCTCCTGCCTCATCACAAATGATACAACCCATCCTACAAAATCCAGGTCTTATTGTTCCTAACCCTCCTGCTGGGAATGCATTTTCGGGTTTGTTTAATTCTCTCGTGGCTCAAGGATTGATTTCATTGACAAAGGAAGCTCCTGTGCAGGTACGCATTTAGATAATATTCCTCCATACGCTACAACTTTCTAAAGAGTTGATTTCTTGATGCAAGGAATGATTGTATCTGAATTAAGTGTCTCAATGTTTAGGATTCTGTGGGACTTGAATTTGATCTTGAACTTCTCAAGGTGCGCCATGAGTCTGTAGTAACTGCTTTATATGCTGATCTCCCAAGGCAATGCAAAACTTGTGGGCTTCGGTTCAGAAGCCAAGACGAGCACAGCAGTCATATGGATTGGCATGTGACGAAGAACCGGATGTCCAAGAACCGTAAGCAGAAGCCTTCTCGTAAGTGGTTTCCAAGTATTGACCTGTGGCTTAGTGGTGCGGAGGCATTAGGGACTGATGCTATTCCTGTGTTTTTACCCACTGAGAATGTTGAGGAAAAAAAGGATGATGAAGAATTGGCTGTTCCTGCCGATGAGGAACAGAACGTTTGTGCGCTATGCGGAGAGCGTTTTGATGATTTTTATAGTGATGAGACTGAGGAATGGATGTACAAGGGGGCTGTCTACATGAATGCCCCCGATGGGTCAATGACAGGCATGGATAGGTCTCAGTTAGGTCCTATAGTGCATGCCAAATGCAGGTCCGAGTCTAGTGCGGTTTCCCCTGAAGGTTTTGGGCGCGATGAAGGGGTATGCATCTGTTCTCCTTTTACCTATCCATATTCTTTAGATATATCTTGTCCGATTTTGAATGATTATAAGATATGTATCCTTGAGCTTTATCATCACTGGAGAAACACAAAATGTCTTAACACGTACACGGTTGTCTATGTGTGCACTTCTGTATGTGTGATGCATATGCTGAAACAACGAGTTCTATGCTTAATTTCTTAAATACCTACATGGTTTGGCATGATTAGATTCAGTAAGTCTTGAATGAATATACCCACTTAGCGACATCTCATTATCCTTCTTTTCTTTTTCTTTCTCTGCCGACTGATTGAATGCCTTGCAAGAAAGCGAGGAAAAAAGAAGAAGGGGATGGGGAGCTCTTTATTTATTTATTTATTTTATTTTATTATTTTTCCAGCTTATGGCATGCGTGGTTGGGCAAAATGCTTTCTGTTCTTGTCTCATGTTGATAGAGGATGATAGTTTTGAATTTGAACGAGGATGGACCTGACTCTACATGGTTTAGGACATATTGCTTTAAATTTATATGGTATGCCATTGGAGACATATTTGGCACTGTAGTGGAGGATGGTTTTTGTAGTTGAAGCAACAAAAAATGATGTGCCTGATGTTTTCTTTTAGGAGCATGAGGGGTACCTATCTATTTATGTCAGTATCTAACCATCGAAGGTGTCTTATTCATTCGCCCTATTTTTTTTGTCATATTATGTAGTACTCGTCGTCATCTTCATCATCGCTATCGTCATCATCATCATCATGGTTTAGGACATATTGCTTTAAATTTATATGGATTCCGTTTGAGACGTGTTTCCATTTTAAGTGATGGCACTGTAGTGGAGGATGGTTTTCATAGTTGAAGCAACAAAAAATGATGTGCCTGATGTTTTCTTTTAGAAGCGTGAGGGGTACCTATCTATTTATGTCTATATCCAACCATCGAAGGTGTCTAATTCATTTGCCCTATATATATATATATTTTTGTCGTGTAATGTGTGGTGCTGGTCGTCGTCATCATCATCCTTGCCTTTTGTCACATATGAGTGGGTCGGCTGATGAATTGTCTCTATCATTTCTATTACACGCCATTTCACCAACTATGTTTAAGTTATTGAAGTCATTTTATAACAACTAGTCTTACTGTAACTTCTATATTATGTGGTAGTGGTGAATAGTATCTATATATGCTTTCAGTATTTGAAACTGTAGATGTCCAATTCATTTGCCTCAATTTTTGTCATAAGATGTATATGTCGATTCTGTGGTGGTTTAAATCTTTGCGTTTTCTATTTGAATCTTTGCGACTGCTGTCATCATACCACATATATCATATATTTGAACGCATTTAGTGTGTATGCTCGCAACTACAAGATTTGCTAGTACAAGTTTTTTTTATTCTTTTTCCTGTTGTCATATGCAGGGATATACTGAAGAGGGTAGTCAACGGAAACGCATGCGAAGTTAGCCTAATTAGATCAGCTTTTTCTAGGTCCTCAATGAATTTTTGAGTTGTTTTTTATATTAGTGGTATACTTTTAATTTTATGTAGTGTTGGAGCTGGTGGTGCCTTGGCGTCATGCCAGAATCATGTACATGTATAGTTGTACCATTGCACATTTTCTTCAGCAAAAAGGTTACAAATATTCCTTATCATTCTCCTCCTCTTTGTGATCAAGCTATGTGGAGGGATCCTAGATCCTTTATAGGCTTTTCGTTTTTACTGCTGGTAATAGGAATTTCTGTAGTTTATAGGATCCTTCAAAATATTTTATGAAATCGTTATTTAGGAGTGAGAAGTGTTGGAACAAATAGTCCGCGTGTAAGTTGATGAGTGGTTCTTGCAATATTTCCTGCCATTGTTTGTGTTTTGCAGGGAGGATACATTAGCAATAATAGTTCCTGCATGCAAGCACCGAGTCTGAGGCATCCTTAGCTGATGGGTGTATATATGAAAGCCAACTGTTTCGGAAAGCACCAGCTATTTCCCAGCTCCAGTCACATGACCTTCATCGAATCATCGGCCTTTTCCATTATTATTTTTTTTCAATTTTTCAATATTTTGATTTTTTTTGGGGACCAGAATCCAGGCTTTGAAATGTAATGTTTCTTTTAGTGATTTTGATGTACCGTATAATTTTCCATTTCCATTACCCTTCTTGGACAAACATTTTTAATGTTGAATATCTTCTTTACTGGTTTTGCAAATGGCAATGAGGTATCTACTTCAAAAGTAGTGGTATAGGATTTTAAGGACAGATTAATATATATTACTTCGTTAAAATTTCTGCATTCTGGATATTTGTGCCATGATTTTTTCTGTTCCCATGCAGTAGAGATCAATTGGGTAACTTGGTATGAAATGCATTAGTTATCTCACAAAATGCTTGTAGTTGGAGCTGAAGGTACAAAGGGACTCAAATCATCTCCTGCGAAACAGTATCTAATCCCGTCTAATTAATGATGTACCTTGCACAATATTTTGGTAATGTATATCACCAACTGGAGGGACAAGTTTACTGTTTAGCATGAAAGGATTTTGATTGAGTCCAAAGGGATGTTAGAAAATGGGATTTGGAGATATACTTGCGGGGTCCACGGTGGTGGTAGTTTAAGTGCCTCAAGCAACTACTGAACATTAATTACTGGACCAGACTAAAGTCACTAAATATGTGGTGAAGTGTTGACATGTTGTACAGGTAAGAAGTTATTGAAGAAACGACTACATTTTTCTTTTGTCCGTCGGATGTGATACATTATTTACAAACGTACCGTTTCAATCGATCCTATTTCATCAAATTCAGGATGTGATATGGTTTTGAAGGATGAAACTGGATATAGACTTTTTTACCATGGTTCAAACTTTTCTACACCTTGAATAATGCCTCTAGATTTGCACACAAATTCAATTCGATTCATCGCATTTATTCGTGTAAGATGGAAAAATTAAAAGCGAAGCAACCCTAACCACCACCATAATATATATCTCATGAAATCAATAAAAGCACACTGGTAAGTTCAACCACCATCATCCTCTATTTAACAATGTCAGTGTTAGAGATGAACAATAATAAACTTGGGAAGGAGGAGGAGAAGAAAAAGAGGCAGCAACAGCAGCAGCAGCAGCAGCAACAGCAGGGGGGACAACTGGCCTCTGCTGCTGATATTGGAATTTTTCCAATGTTAATTAATTAATGCATTTCATGCAATTCTGGCTATATATATATCTATACATACATATATATATATATCTGGTCTCACTGTTAAGAAAGGTGAATACACTGTTTTTCTTCAGATTTCTTCCGACAACTTATGAATTTCATGAAATAATTAATGACTTGCTGTGTTACAAAACAATACATTTCAATGCATGATACTATTGGTGTGCCAGATCCTTCCCGTCAGAAGATTTAATTTTTTGGTGGCTTTGATTCTCTCTCTCTCTCTCTCATATAATATTTGAAGGTGCCAGTGTACGGCCAGGACACCATCATCATGGTCCGAGCACTGCGAATTATGGTAATCCCCAAGCTCTAACTTCTTAGCATCAGTATCGTGGTTATGACAAATCCTTTTTTTAGAGCATATCTTAGTTTTAGTGAATAATGGAAATTCAATTTAATTAATCACTAAACTCTTCCTATTAGAAAATTCTTTACGAAGTGAAAAACCTACCGATAAATCGATTTGGATTTGATCATTCAGTGAAAATCCTCTCTACTAGTATTTTGTGGTACGCTGGAATGGTTAGAATCGACTCAGCAGCGAGTCTCACCTGTTGCTGGGTTGATCCCAACCATCTCCTACACATGAAGGATAAGTACTTCATGTTGCACTCAAACGGTTGGGATCTACCCAGTAATGGGTGTGGGTCTCACTTGTTGAGTTAATGCCAATCGTTCTCTTGCACATGAAACGCGAGTATTTTTTGCTGCTTTAGGATGGATAGGATTTACTAAACAGTGAATTTCACCTTGCTAGGTTGATCCTAACCATTCGATGCACGTGAGAGAATAACTTTATTAGAAAAGATTTAAATTTCGTTGACTATCAATTTAGCGCATTGTCTAATTAGTTTAAACTTTCCGCTTGTATAGCATTGCCGATTTCTATTTGTGTCCAAATATGATATCATCAGGCAATCCATTTTACTCTGCCGTGATGGCCTTTTATTTGTAGCTAGTTTATCCCATTTTCTTTGCCACAAACCTCCTAATTTAGTTGTTTACCTATCATCATGTGTCAACAAGGTTTGACACTATTTATAAAGTTCGAATCATATTCTTACACGTCCTGAGTTTGATTCTCACAAAACGCAAAAACATTTAAATTTAAATGATATATTTAAAATGTAAAAAAGAAAAGCGAAACTTTAACATACCCAACTCTCAATTTTGGTTACCATAAGACCAAATCATTAGTTTTGATATTTGTAGAGTCCTAACATCCAAGTCTTTGGAGTTCTTTCTAGCGAACAATTTTCATACAACAAAATCCTAACTCAAAAATAAAAACCTAACTAACGGAGAAAGGAATTTGATACATATCTCAACACCACCTCTCCCTTCATAAAGCATAAGGACTTTTATGGAAGATAAATTAAGATTGCAATGGATGAAGAAACAAAACGGACCATACTTTTGAAAAAATATATATATATATTATTACTTTTTTTTGGAAATTTATCCAAAAAAAAATGAAAAAGAATGTATAAAAGCCTAGGAAGACTCAAGAAGGAAACCAATAAACCAAACACCAGAAAAGGACAGAGCCAAAGTCAATATTCCTTTTAGTCTTAAGTCGTAAGGGTTAACCAATTTAGTTGATTTTCTTTCTCAATAATCTTGAACAGTTAGAATTTGAAAAAGGATCTGAAGGGATGACTTCTATCAAATCGTGGCGTCAACATTTAGATAATTGTCAATTTGGAGCAAAATTAAGTTCATAATATACCTCCAAAATTTAATTATTCAATAGTCATGTTCTTATTTGACTTTTCAATCCGTTTATAGTTTAATCAATATATTTAACTAAATGATTTGATTGTCGTGTCATGTCAGGTTTTGACTATTTGCTTCACATTTTATACTAAGTTATGTTGTGTTATTTGTTTAATGATCATAAGGTGTTCATGTTAAAAGTAATGACACTACCCAAATGCAGAAATACAAATTACCACCCTTACTTAGGAGATTTTTCATTATAAAGCTCAAATAAGGAAACGGGTACGATACTGATACGGCGATACAATATATCTAAAAAAAAATATAACACAGATATAGATACGTCAAAAAAATATAATGCAATATATATTTATAAATAATACAACATATATTTTTTTTGCCATTTTATCCATATAATCATAAATAAATCACTAATTTGAAATTTAGAGCTAAATGTTAGTTTTTATTTTTTATTATTTTTTCTTAATTTTATACTATATTTCTAATTAACCCATAATATATTTTAGATTGTATTGAATTTTATTTTTATAAAAAATAATCATAAAATCATATATTCTGAAAGTGTCTTACCTATATTCGAGAACAACATTCACGTGTTCGATACCAACACGACACGTTAAGAACAGTATTGACACGTTTACTCGATTTTTCATGATTCAATTTTCTAGCCTACTCTTTTAAGTTGTGCACGAGGGAAGGACACCCAGCAGCAACGTACACCACACAACCCCCTGGCCACCCTCAAATATATATTACTGCTCATTTATTGATTTCAACAACCATCTGTATTATTTTATTTTATTTTATTTATTTATTTTGTTTTTTTGGGTTAAAAGGTAAGCTAACAACCATCTGTTTCTTTTAAAGTTTCGAGTGAAGTTCAAAATAATTTTAGCTATCTATCATTTCTGCAATTAGTTTCACCAAAGAAAAACTCTTCTCAAAATGAAAAAACTAACGCCTGAACCAACAAAAAAAGGAAACTAATAATATACATAATGAGATGAGAATCATGAGATTATGGAAATTTATTTTAATCTATTTACTTTTTCAATTTGAATAGCATTTCTCTTCAAAACAAATATTCTTCTCTTCCCTCAATCTTCAACTTTTATTCTGTCTGCATGTGCACGCATTAATGGGATTTACTTCTGGAGGTTGGGGTGGTTGTTTCTCATTTTTTAAGCACTGATCTCATAATTCTCTCTTTTGTGTAGTTAAAGATAAATTTATTTCTTAGAATGTAAAATTTTATTATTTATTGTGCATCTTTTCGGTTACAGGCCATTTGTTGCTGTTCCGGCTAGTAATTGAAGAATACAAATACCATCCTTGTCCAAGGAAAAAAAAAAAAAAAACAAGAAGAGAAAATATAATGCTCATTAGCATTCCTTTTTATTTTCAATTCTTATAGACTTTTACATGGAAAAAAGGGTTAGATTTCAATATATCTTATTTTCATAGAACGTTCTATTTTCTTGTTCCTAAAATTTTTTGCAGTGCATTTGCATTAGTATGGATAATTGTGAAGGGAACATCCTATGCACGAGACTAGTCATTTTGATGCTAAATGACTAGTTGCATAACTCGGAGGCTTTGCTTAGCCAGCTTGCACGCTGTGCACCGAAACAACACAGTTTCAGTGCACAGGAGGGGACCTGGATTTGTAATTGGAATGGGAATAGTCTTATCCAAGGAGTAAGGGCAACCCTCCCATCATAACAAACCAAAAAAGAAAAGAAAAAATGGAATTTGCAAAGTAAAACTCTTTAAAAAACAGATAAATGTGAATAGCAAAAACCTAATTTGAAAGGAAAACAAAAGTAAAATGTTCCATATATGTGAAAAGGTCTTGGTTAATTTACTTCATCATTGATTATCAAAGTCAATACCCGAACCTATTTTACCCCTTGCATGGTGTCGAAATGCTTTCTTTGCTGCTACTTTTTGCTCAAACAAACACCACAAAGGCAAGGCTTACCTAAGGTGCGTTCTTGACTTCTTCCCTTTATTTTCCATCCCAAAGTAAACACAACCACCCTTCTTCTTCTCTTCTCTTCTCTTCTCTTCCTTCATGTCTCACTGCAAATAAAAAATTAAATGAATCTATATAAGAGGGAAATCATGAACATATTTTGCTATCCAAACACATTGTGGTTATGAAATCATGAATATTCAAGGAAAATCCTCAAAACAAACACCCCCCGAATTGTTTATGTTTGAAAGAAATAAGACCAATGTGCTTGTTTGGTTAGTTTGACCTATGTGATGTATACCATAAGCATAAACTTATAAAATCTGATTGAGTTTGAAGAATGCTCACCATATATAAGATTTCTTGGTCATGCATTGTCACACAATAAGGCACCTTTGATCCTTTCAACTGTGCACTTGATGAGACTGTTAACAGTTGCCACTGATCCGAGAGAGAGCTTCGCCGTTGGCACTGAATCAACTAAGATCTGAAATGCAACGGTTAGCAGCGATCCACCAGTCCCAACCTCAAAAATCTTCCCTCCGTGACTTCCAGTCTGCCCATCAGGAAGTATAGCAAAACCCGATGGCAGGAGGGCGACGTAATCCGGATCCCCACCACTTAAGACCACATTCATGGCCACAATGTCAACAGGAGCATATATAACATAAGAGCCGGTGGAATCAACGCAACTCTCTTGTAGTATCAGCATGTTGCTCTGGCTTGAATTCGCACTCTACAGAGTATTTTGACATTATAAGACGATTTAGTTTCGTTGACAACAGGCAATTTCTGATTATGACACACACAAACACAAACACGCATGAATTTAGTGTATACAACTTACATTGACACGCAGAAGAGATACACAGTTCCCTGGATCGCGACCATTTGCAATATGCGCCATTTCTTGAATTAGGCCACCATTTGAAAGGATATCCCACTGCATTATATATGCAAGATAAAATCATTATCTTACAAAATAACTATGATATTATTAAATTGTACGACTTCTTATAAAATCAGGTCAATTTTTGCAACATAACACAAGTATAGACTTAATCAAGGAGCTAGGTCTAAAGTTGGACTTAATTCTGAAGGCATTTTTGCTTGAAGCTAATATACAATTTCTGAATTTCATATGTTTGTTGTCAGATGTTGCAGTCAATGTTCATTTTGTATGCTCTGCATATAATTTACTGCATCTATGCTTGTGGTTTTGTTTTCAAAAGGACATAGGGTTTCCAAGAACAGTGGTAACTTCTAAATTGGAAGGTTTTGAATTCTCAGGGACATCCATCTATTAATTTTCTGTTATGTTAAGAAAAAAGATAATGTAATGCAGGTGTGCTTTAGAACTGGAAGTACCTCACTTCGAGAGTTCTCATCGCGAAGAAAATCAAAAACTCTCTTAGGTGGAACCGGTATCCAGAATGAAGTTGCAGCGCTTAGCACGATACCAGGAGGCCTGCCTGGATCATCCATACTCTTTCTGGTCATGACCCTTACATCATCGGCACCACTTCCTGACAATGTTGTCCATGTGTGAGCAGTAGAAGCACCAACGCCGCTGCAAAAGCTCATCACCATCCTCTCAGCCAGCTTCAACATGCTCTTCCTCCCTTCTGAATTTGTTATCACTGTCCAGCAAGCAAAAAGTCACTAAGAAGCCGAAGAATAGTTGATGTTCACAGAATTAAGAACTCTGTGCTACAATTTTGTGCAAAGAGAAAATTGAATTTAAGTAATGTGTTACCTCCAACATCCCCTGGAATGTTATTAGCCATTACACTAGCAAGACGTTCACATTGTCGATCTAATGTAGCCACCCAACGCTTTGCCCCAAAGGCGAGACCTGAGTTTACTAGTTGTCTGTATATGTTATGAACTGCTCTATCATCCACTTCTAAATGTTCCACCCAAATGACCTACGGAATTGTAGAACAATGAGAGCAATTGTTAAGAAATTGCATGGTATCTTCTACTATGAGTAAGTGAAATGTAGAAGAAATTAGTGAATTGTCACCTTTGAGTAGCCATTTGGCAGTTCTTGAATTAAGCAACCGGATGGCCTTCTTCTGCATCGCGACATTGGACTAGGGCATAGATTGTCCAAGGATGCATCCACCACTGCCCAAGTCCCATCAGCATGCTGCTTACAGTACCTTACGAAATAGTTTTCACGAGTTGGGACAAGCGGTGTAGGGACCTGGAACTCTGCTGTCATCTTAATATAATCACAACGCGCGTTAGGAATGTTTCTCAAAGCTAATTAGTGCATAATTATTGAATTGAATCAAGAATTTAGAATTGACAAATTATTCAAGTATTTGTTTATTACCACTTGGAAAGCTCCATTGTAGTTCCCTGCTACTCCAGTTGACAGGACCTCCAACGTCATTGCTCTTGACACAATACTAGAAAACACATTTGACCATTGATTCTGAAAACCACCAAACATTCTCAAGTTAAGAACATGGTTCCAAAAGATTAGTAATTAAACAGGTCTTGAAATTTTAAAAAATAAGCCTACCACATCCATAAGAATCTCCACAAGATTGATATGGTTCATTATAACAATTGCAGATTCCCGCGAAGCTTCAGATTTTAACCCCAAGGGCTTTGGTCCGAGTCCTCGCGGGAATGTCCTCAAGTACTCATCCTCACTTAAGCTCTCTGTAGCGCTGTCAGGGCTACGCATCCATAAGGGCTCCCCTGCTTGTGTCATAGTGATTAATTCCTCCATTGCAGCCACAGCAAGCTCAATGATCATTGGCTTGTCTGCCTCAGTAGGGCCAGTTACTGACCTAAGAAGATCACCAGCTCCATACATCTCTCCTAACATGCTTGATTGTAGGCCAAAATTCGCGACCCCAAGATCAAGTGATCGCGATGGTCCATGAGAAGAGAGATGAGTCTGTCCAAGCACAGGCTTACCAACATATTTCGCGGCAATTGAAGATATCCTGTCAATCTAAAAACATAGAATATATATGATTAGTCCTGCATGTGATTTGACTGAGGCTATGACATTAAATGGAGAATAATGGAAACATAGGATTCATCCCCAAGACTTAATTGTTGTTATTGTAATATATATGATTATACCAGCTTCTTTCTTCGTTAAAACAGTATAGAGATACAATATCTATGTATATATACTGTGTCTCCTCCAGTTACCTCTTCTCTTAAGCGAGAATTCTCTATCCTCAAGTGCTGCTCATCGAATGACATCTCGCCAATAGAAGCAGGGCCTCCACAGTTGGGACAAGTAGCATTAGTCAGGGCTTCTTTGTACCTTATGTTATCTGCACGAAGCTTTTCGTTCTCAGTTCTCAGCTGAGTGTTCTCATGGCGTTCATGTTGAGTCTGTGCACAGTTTCCCCATCATCTAAGTTTAGTACAGCATATATAGCTACACTATGAACTAAAAAAAAAAAAAAAAAAAAAAGGTTCGAAAGTTTGTTTGGTTGACAATTTTATGTAAAAAAAACCAAGTTAAATAAATGTAACTTAATTTAGATAACAATGTTTTTGTAGTTATTGAAAACATTATCAGTTTCCATAGAACAGAAAAGTGAAAACACATTTTTTTTTTTTTTTTGGTCAAAAAAAGCTAGTATGCACAAGATAGAATATTAAAATGCGGAGGTTAAAGTGTTGTTTGATAAAACTGTAAATTAAATACTGAAAATTTTAAATACCCGCTTACCTTTTAAAGTGATATTCAAATAACATTTTCAAATTTCAAATGCGCTTAATTAATTAGATTATCAAACAACACCAAGGCCATGCTAGATTAAAGTGCTTGAAATGCATGCTATATATATAGTATAAACGTTACCTTCATCTGTGTGCGTTTGTTTTGGAACCAAAACTTAATTTGCAAAGGCTCTAACCCTAATCGACGGCCAAGATCCTTCCTTTGCTTATCATCTGGGTGAGGGCATTCTTTAAAGAAACTGTAACAAAATTTAAAACCCAATTAGTATCAAATCACTAGTAAGGATAGCACAAGCTTATGAGGTCTCATTTTTCACACACAAATACTCAAAAGAGAGGTACAAAATGATGCTTACGCTTCCATTTCCTGGATTTGATGCTGTGTGTGCCGGTGGTACCGCTTCTTTTTGGATTGATGGTTCGGATCTTGATCGTCACCAGAGGGGGCTTCCATGATATCAGTGACTGATTTGCTCTCGAATTCATCGTCTCTGATCATATCTATCTCATTTTCCGGTGTTTTGTGGGTGATATCCAGTATATGACGGTGACTGTCAAACATGTTTGGTTGAAACATATTGACTGATACTTGGGGTTTGTTTCCAAAGCTATGGCTTTCTAATCTATCAACCAGAATGAATTGAAAGTAAGAACACCATTAAGCTAAACACATATCAAACAATGGACAAATGCAAAAATCACAATAAATTAAAGTAGAAATCCCAGGTAATAATTAGTTATAATCTTCACATAAAGAAGTGTATATGCATATCTATGGTAATACTTAATACCCTAGCTTATGATCAAAGAGTTTACAAATGCATTTTGTACAAACAAAAAAAAAAAGAAAAAAAAGAAAAAGAAAAAAAAGAGATAGATAGATAGAAGAGAGAAGTGGTCATATATGTACGGTACATTTAAAAGATGATAGGACAAGGTCCTATGTAACATCTTAAACAGTCCATGAAAATGAATAAAGAGAGAAGAACCCTAAAAAAAAAAAATTTGTGTTCATTGAGTTCTAACCTGATTGAGAATTAGCTATGTAGACAAACCAAATCCAAGAAATTTTCCTTTGCTTTCGAGCATCTCAGACGCCGTAGAAATACATCAGCTGGCATACCTCACTCACCCAAAACCCTAAAAGTTGCACATCTCCCACACAGACAAACCCTAAAAAGAGTCTCTCTCTAAAGAGTAGTTTCTCTCTCTTGGGTGAGGTTTTCAATTTGGTTTTGGTCTCTTGGAGTGAGAGACAGGTTATGGGTTGAGAGTTTAATTAGATTCTCTTACCTATCTGGCAGTGTCTGAGCAAACTAATAAGATGATTACAAGTAACAACAAACCAGATACTTACCTAAAAAAACAAAAGAAAAAAGAAAAGAAAAAAACAGATAGAAATGACTACGGTTTTGGGCTTAATCCAAACCAGATTCTATGTCCAGTCTGTCTCAACGTGACCAGATTGAGAAATATTAGATGGAAAGAGTTGACTCTCACACACACATACACACTGTGTGAAATGGTCTTTGACACCACCAATTTCAAACAAGTTGTTTTACTTAGAAAGCCCACGGAAATCACGGTGATGAGTCAAACCCCACCCTTTCTCTTCCTCCCATCTCTCTGCAAAATGTAAAACAAAAATTTAAAACATCATATATATATGTGTGTGTGTGTCTGAGTGTTCATATATATTAGTATAACTATCTAACTTTTAAAACTGTAGACAAATGAAGGGTTTTATATAGGTAGAGTAGTTCAAATTCTCTTGGGGCCATCCGGGAATTTTCCGGGTAATTGCCCGGTGTGTGACAGTGTGTGACAGACTGCATATGTCCGGTGATGAGTTATGGGGCGCTCGTGCCAGACACCACCATCTTGGACAAATATATATATATAGGTAGAGTAGCTTACTGGTGCTAAAGCTCTTACAAAAGCAAGACAGCTCTTCTTTTGAAGTTATTTGATAAGTCAAATGAGAGAAGGCTCAGATCTGGTTTTGAGACTAAAGGGTCATCGGAAAACCACTTGTTGGAGGCAAAAAGGAGGATTCAAGGCGGTATTGACCGAGACCTCTTTTGTGAAAAGAACTTGAGAAGAATAGTGAGATGAGAATGAGAGAGAAAGAAACGTACGAGGAAAAAGAGGATATAGAATCAAAGATGGGGAGAGAGAGGGAAGAAGGGAAAGGGAAGAGAGGGATGAAGATGTGGGAGGGGGAGGAGTTATTGCAGAGCGTATAGAGAGGGTGCAATCGCATTTATGGAGGCTGGTGGTGTTATTGCTGAGGAGAGAGAACGTTGACATCTAATGTTTAAATTCCTTCCATGGGTGTATGGTGAAACGACTTATATGCCTTCTTAACTACTCACCTTTCACTCACTCTGTTTTATTATTATTATTATTATTATTTATTTTTTATAATTGGATTAATTTTTCAAAACTTTATTATATATTTTCCCTCTGCAACAAAATATGTATCTCTTTGTTTACGTTATAAACACATTAATTTATCAGTGTATGTATAAGGGGTAAAAAAATAAATCCCCAAAAACTATGAAATTTGTGCATGTAACTTTTTTAATGCTAAGTAAATATAACAAGGATCATTTGATTCACATCGGATTCAAATAAAAAAATGATTGGATATAAATGGATAGATATGCAGCATTACTCAACATCTTGAGATTTTGAATAAAAATGGACAGATGCCTACCCGTTATAATTGGTATCAAAGTCAGACTCATTCTTTGATCCGATGTTATGTTAAGCGCCCGACTTGAAAGGAGCCGCAACGAGGACATTGCGAGTATTGGTAAATTTCAAAAAATAATAATAATAATAATAATAATAAAGGGTAATAAACTTCATGAAATCTTTTAACTTTTCAAAGAACCATCAAAGTTACTTCATGAAATCTTTTAACTTTTCAAAGAACCATCAAAGTTACTTCTTTCAAGATAGTGCTATGTGACATTAACCTACTTTCCCTGTGTGATTGAAATCAATTTTGTTATTTCACAATCTAATAACATATTTATTACCGAATAAGATACACTGATTACTTTTATTTATAATGAGTTTTATTTAATATTACAGAGATTATACAATTGTTTAAAATAATACAAAGGAGTTTTATGATTTTACCCCTCCCTATATATAATGCATGTGTCTATCAATTACGCTAATACTAATTCTTAAGCACCAAATTATGATTCATTTTGAAGACCTTTCTGTTACAACTAGGAAGAAAGGTGCATGTTCTCACAAATTATTTTTTTAATAAATTAAGAAATCATATGTAAATACGTTCATTGGTAAATCTACTTAATTTGATTCTTTATTAATTATTAATGAAATTACTAGTACGAACTATTAGTGCAAAAATTCTGTGACACTGCATGTTACATATCATTTGAAAATTTATAGAGTTTTAATTTCTTGAATATATAATTAACAGCAATATATAAAATGCATGAATGCATAACTATATATTCAAGAAAACTCTATAAATTTTGCTAGATCTGTAGTATGAATAGCTGGATGCATGGGATCAATATGGAACGGAAAGGACACGTACACACACGCATATATATGTATGTGTGTGTGTGTGTGTGTATATATATATATGTGGGTAAAGTGCAAAACCCCATTTATATATATATATAAAAAAATGTGCAAAAAATAATTAATTTTATTTAATATGTGCTTATAAATCTTTATAATTTGAAAATCTATTGCAAATTGTTCCCTAATCATCAATTTTGACCAATTTTTTTTCATAAAAATTCCAAAATACTACCTCGTCTCTTATTAGTTGTCCATTTTTTGTTTTATAACTTTTTGAAGGGACATGCAATTAATACATTGTCCCCTTTTCAAATTACTAAATTGTCCTTTAAACATTAAATATATATAACACCAATGTTTGAAATTTTTTAAAAAGATAAAGGACAATGATAGAAATATAGTGAAAAGATGCTTTGACTTTTCAAGGAGGACAACTAATTTGGGATATGTAAAAAGAGAAAATGGACTATTAATAAGGGACGGAGGGAGTATCCTTTATGGTGTGTTTGGGGGTATGAAATTGGATAATTGGAATTGAAATTGGTACAATTTAAGGAAAACAACTAAGAAAATTGAACCAAAATATCCTTAAATTCCATCCGTTCCAATTTCAATGCTCCAATCTGAAAATTTCATCCGTTCCATTTCCAATTCTCCAATCTCATTTAGTTGAACATACCCTAAGAGCATTTTAGGTATTCGAATCTTCAATTTTTAATAAAAATTCCAAAAATTTCAAAATTTTTGTATAAACCCCAAAATACCCCCAAGTCCAAAATTTTTTATAAAAATCATATATATTTATAAATCAGTTTTTTTTTTTTTTTTTTTAATGCTATTTTGAGGGCCTTTTAAGTATTTTAGTTTTAAAATTGAAGAATTATCCTAATTAATCAATTTAAAAAATGTAGGTTTTTTGAACACCAGATGAATATTTATTTGATCATTGTGTATAGGAGCTGCACTTTCCCATATAAATTTATATCCAGATTGTGTAATCCTTATTTGATACACAAATTTGATTCACTAAAGTGGCTAATTTGTCTGTTCTTTGGGAAGGCAAACGTAATTTGATTAGTTTGAGGACGAAAAGTAAATTTTAAATACGTAAATCTCCTAATAAGAAACAATTAAATTTGTACAATTTGGAAAATTGAATCAATTAATAATATCCACATATGACCTGATCTTTTTCCTTATTTGAGATGCATGTTACAGTATATTTATTGAAGAAGTTAACGGTCCTTTGAGCAATCTACGCACGCTCATGCACGAGTAATAACACGCACGCGCAGATATACCATGTAAGGAGAGAACACTAGATGATTTATTTTTTATAAGTTAAACACAAAGACGTTAAATTGATAATATTATAAAAACTGTATATTAATTCAAATGAGACCGTTCTTTTGAGGCAGATAAAAATAAAAAATGGACACTTATGTTGGAGTGCACATAGATAAAATTGACTAAATTTATGAGTAAAATTAATTCTATTCAATCTGTGAAATATTAGATTGGATTGAAATGGTCATGTAAGATTGAGATAAAATAATCCATAATTGTCCATTCTCTAGGTTTTTTTTTTTTTAAATCGTGGATGTTCGGGCCAGCTTATGCACACCTCGACTAATTCCACGAAGTCCTGAAATTAACGATCGTGCAAGCCTCCAGTTGCACTGAGGAGATTCGAACTGATGATCATTGGGAACAAATCCAAAACCTGACCAACTGAGCCACCTTGCAGGGTTGTCCATCCTCTAATTTGGACAGTCTATAATTTTGCAAATGAATTGAAATCTATGGTACAACTACTGTAACAATAAGATATCAACATGAATTACCGGAAGAAAAAAAAATTATATATATATATATATATATTAATATCTTACTTGTGAAACAAGTAAAAGAAATTCAACTTGTAGAACATTAAAGGATGTAGAGAACAATTGAGGTAAAGGAGACAATTTATATATATATTACATAGGTAATAAATCGGATTAGATTGGTTTTTTTTAAGACCTAAATTCATGAACTGACTCAATACATACAAATGACTTATTAATAAATCCGTCACAGAATTAATGAACTAAAAGATCAATTCGAGTCAAACGAATTGAATTATATGGAATTTACGGATCAAATGAACGGGTACCTGGAAAACCCGAGTGGGGCAAGGCCCAGAAGACACCAAAAAACAAGGGTAGCTAAGCTAGGGCAAGTCCACGGAAGGCCCACAACAAAGTAAGAAATTGAAGCACCCAAGCCAATAGACAACAACCCCTCGCATCGCAACTATGGACAGCCCCAGCGACGACTACACAACCAGAAGATTGTTGTGGCTCCAAGCTCCTCCGTACCAGTGTGGCCCACAATTTAAATAGTGGACATTAAAGTTACAGCCGCTTAATGTTCCTCCTAATTTTGAGCAATTATTTGACATCGCCATCAAATATTTTGATCCTTACATTTAAGTCAAAAAAGATTATCTCAAACTGTTGTGGGAGCCAGCATTTGTTCATATTATATATATAATATTGATAAAAAAATAATTTCATAGTGCTCTTTAAGTGGTGGATCCAAGTTATGTAATATTTAAAAGGGCCTAAATTAAAATAAATTATTTTTTAATTGATTAACCCGACTTATATATGTATATATAGAGAAATGATAGGTCTTTTGATCTCAATTGTTGATTCTTCTTTCGAATACAACGTGATTAGGAATAAGTTAAAGAGAAAAAAATGTGAGTGAAGTAAAGGAATTACTGAATTGTGTATATAAGACATACATATACTCTCTCTGTGTATTTATAAGACAGTCTCTATATTAATACATAAGGTATGTAAATACACACAAGTCCATATTTTCTTTTCTCGCTTAACTTGATCTGTGTTAGCATTTCAATCCAATATAGAAAGCAATAATCAGATGTTCCAACTCGTTAGAATTTAGGAAACACGTTGAAGCTTTAATGGAGATTTGACTACGTTTCAAGATTAGGGAAAGAGAGAGACAACTTCAAAAGTATTCTCAAATGGGTTTTAATTTGAGCCCAGTCAACTCGTTAAAAATGGGTTGATACACCTTTTAATTTAATTTAATTTTTAGTACATGTGTCAAAATTTTGATGGAACACATCACTGAGCAGAAGGAAATTTCTAGTTATTTGGTAGGAGGCAAATATTGTCCTTCACAAAAATATATTAATATATTATAAAAAAACATAAACATTAATTATAATTTTAAGAGGTTGGCTCTAGAGGTACATTCTTATAAAATGTCATACTTAAGATTAGACTCTTTAGGAGTCACGTCTGCCGGTAAAAACTCGAACTTCGTTCAATTCAAGTGGAGATGACATTTTGAACAGCTATTTAAGAGTCACGTTCTGTTAGTAAAAACTCGAGTTTCGTTCAACTCAAGTGGAGATGACATTTTGCACAGCTGTTGAACAATATGGGTCGACTAAGTGGAACGATATGGTGTGCTTCTATCTTGCTTTGGTTTGAAAAAAAGGCTGTGTGTTACTTTACCCAAAATAGTTATATTTACTTAGTTCAATTTTGTTTTGTTGGGTCCTAATTAATGGGAAATATGAAATCCAAAAGTTATCCTACCTTTTTCCTATCTTTTCTCAACAACTAAATAACATAACGATAGAAAAGTGTTGCCACTATTAGCCGTATATATAATTAATAAGTACAACGAATTTTCATGTGTTGTGCTCGTATTTAATATCTGTATTTGAACCGGGAATTTTCGAGCTCAAATGTTTCAATTAAGAATGTTAATGGCACAAGACAAAAGGTAGAAGAAATATGTCTGGTTTATATTGAACCAATTATTAGGTCAACTTTTTTATATGTAACTAGAGTGGGACCAGTGTGCTATGCATCTCAATTATTGTTATGAAAATACATTATTTGTTTTGGTAGTTAAGTGTTTAATTATACATAATAAATTTGTACATTTACATATGTATTTTTAATTATAACAACTAATAATTAAAAAATAATAATTATTATTTACCATGATATACGGGCTTGGTTTCTTAGAAAATACTTAATAAACTCAAATAGAGTATTAAGTTATAAAATAATATTTAGATCCTTACCAGTGAGTATATATATCGTCCTCATTATTGATGTGGATCAATAACAATAAAAATATATTTTTTTCATTACTAAATTAAAGATGATGTATGTAACTATCATTTCTCATTTGATAAGTTTTGATAAGTGAGTATATATACCTTACTATCTTTGATTTGGTAATTTAAAAAAATATATTCATTTGTTATTGGTTCACATCAACAATAAGGACAATGTATAACCTCACTAGTGAGACCTAAGTATTGTCCAAATAATAATTACTAAAGGCTCAATTGTAGTCTACTAAATTTACACATAATATGCTAATACTTAGACTTGTTAGACCATGTTCCTCTAGTATGGATTCTCTTGCATGACAATTAAGATTAATATTATTATTATTTTTTATAATTGGAGTATTATGATTAATCTACAACGTTTGTGTAAAGCGCCCCAACACGGATCAGGTAAAACTCAGACTATGTCTACGAGCATGGCTCCTTATCTACACTTAGGACGAATTGATTCTAAAACCTGATGCTTCATGAGGTATCAGGCCCCAAGGCCCAAGCCTTTTTTAACTAGGTCATCCCTTTGGAATTTTACAAATTGAAATCAACTGTTCTTAAAATTAATCATAAATCACTTGTTATGATGATTAAGATTGTTGATTAAATCAATCAACAAATAAATTAATAAAGAACGCTATTATTTGTTGTGACTGTCGACAATCTCTTGTAATTGAGTCGCAACAAATTTAATTTCCCGCAATGAAATGTAGGCTCATCCTTGAACTCAATTAAAGCAAAAGTTTCGCAGTGCCTAAATGCAGTGAACATCATTGGTCATAAATCATAATTAAAGATTGGGCCAATCTTATCTTCTTTTAAGTAATATATGAATATGACTTAAAACATATTTATTATTTATATTTGTTGTGAATAAATAAAATCAGGAAGTTGATGTGAACAGTCAATGAACAAAACTCTGGTTACATATATTTTTGTCACTGCTTTTATAGTTCGTGAAGTCACTTTCAAGATATAACTAGCTAAATTAATTTCGTTACGGTGATTAATGAAAAATATGATAAATTTGTTGTTGTTGTTATGGTTGGACCACCAGGAATGTATGCAATATTCTGGTAGGGTTCCAAATTTATGTGAAATTAACAACACCATCATCATCGACCTCCCAATTCCACAACCAAAATAATTGTGCCTGGTTTTTTTTAATGAAGATTAGAGAAATTTAATTTTATGAACCAGATGACGTTGATAACTAATAATTAAAGCAAGACTATTTAAGTCGGTGCACGGTTGTATCTAAGAAATCGTTCATTACGTCAATAACACATCATTTGTTTTTTTGTCTAGTTGGAGAATAAAAAGACAAACAAAAATTGTCACAATTATATACATGGCCATATGTGATTGGTCAGGACCATATAAAATTTTTTCACACAACTAACATGAAATATATATATATATATGTGTGTGTGAATAATGCAGAATCTCAAGTTTTGAACACAAAATTATGTGTTATTTTATTTATTTACTTATTGGTGCTGGGAAGGATATGAGCTAAGAAAAAACAAAACATTTTCTAGCAAAAGAGAAAATACATGGGAAAATTTTCGCTGCCATAACATTAAATTGATACAAACAAGAATTTGGATCTTGTGTATATATGACATACTAATTAAATTATATTGTCTGAGTTTTCAATGTTCACCACCTAATTGAACCCATAAATGAGGACATGTCTTGTCCTCTGACAAACACCAAATGGACTAATTTGAAAGCTACATATGCTAAGCTTTGAATAAATTTTACCATTTATGTATTCTTGCTCACAAATTGTTTGCTTTACAATGATCAATATGTGATCAATCAAGTAACAAATTTATGCTACGATATTACGTCAGGAAATAAATAAAAATAATAATTATAAAAATCTGATATTGTTTAGAGAAGGAAAAGATCAATACTTGAATTTTGAACTGCATACAGAAGTGGCATTGTTTTCGTGGACAAACACAGAGATGTCACAGGTGCTATAGCTTGTGGCCTTTATCTTGATGAACTTCATCACAATAGCTTTGCCATGCAAGGTGGTCGATGAAGTAAAATTCAAGCACCCTGCATTGTAATCACCCGAAAAATTCGAATCCAAAACCAGCTTCTCCCCTTCAATCAGCACACTGGTGCTTACGTTATGCTTGCCGCGAGATGGAATGGTGTCCTCTGCAATCGGAGCATCAGCTACATGTTTCCCGCGATAAGTTATGTGAGTCGTACTATTTTGGTACTTGAAGCTCCCGTAGTTGGGATTATCAATCTCCACCTCAACCCCCAATGACACATTTAGCTGAAATATTGGAAAAATAATTAACCTAACATATTCGAGAGTAACACCCTCAGTGATGATTTTCGGTTCCTTGGGCTTTAAAATGGTGAGAAACAGGACAATTGTAACTACGAGAAGGATGATTGTGAGAAGTACAGTAACACCACAACACCATCTTAGGCCTCTCTTAGACCGGTTACTAAGCGCCATGATGATTTTTCCGCGGTTGGGTTTTTGAGAATTGGGAGACTTGGGGAATGAAAATTTTGTAAATTGTTTCTGGCAAGCATATATAGATTAAATTTACTAGTGTTCAATGTGTGTAGATTAATTATAAATAAACAAAAAAAATCCAAGAGGGTGATTGTTTCAAGATGGTGTTACTCAGAGTAGGACAGAGAGGACAGTTGTTTTTATATCTGGATGATGAGATTGTTGTTTTGTTCTACTTTGTAGTTTGTTATGGAGATCAAAGCAATGGAGGAGTTTTTTTTTTTAATTAATCATTTGAAGACGGTTATGATCCTTGTTTTTGTAAATATTCGAAGTTTGTTTGGTTTCTCAGATTTTGCTGGAATTGTTTAAGACTTTCTGTCCTGCTATGGCCACTGTGGTTAGTTGTCAATATTGTCAAGAGACTTTGAGTTTATTTTGAATTTAAATTTAAGTTGAAAACAACTTTTTTAGATCATTATCGATGGGTATTAGACTAAATGGAATGATCTTTCCTTTTCCTTGAAAGGTTAACTTTCGAAGAATAATATTGTGAGTGTGCACGCGTTTACCTCGTCTAGTTATTTACAACAGAATCAGTAAAATAGGGCATTGTGTACACATCATCTAGTTATTCACAACAAAACCAATAAAATGGGCCTTCCCAAACCAACTAGCTTCTAGCAGCAGCAAGTTCTTTAAAAATGATAAAAATACCCATGTTAAGAATCGGCCATAACCGATTTCGTTACGTTACATGATGCTATTTTGATAGGTTAGGTGACACCCAAAAATGATCTGGCACGTACTCCAATATTCTCCATGATTGGATAGAGGACAACTTTTTATGAGCTGACAATTTAACTTTTTTGCACTGGAGGAAGTTCGATCGATCGAACCTTGACCTTGGATCGATCGAATACGGCTGAGATCTATCGAATTGAAGCTGGATTGATCCTCTATGGCAGCGCCTTTTTAGATAAAAACAAATCTAAGATATTTTGAAGATATTTTTAGGAAAAAGGACAAAAGCGGTTGGCAGGGTGGTACATCTGGATAAGATCAATCATTTGGATAAGTACAAGATAGTTCGATCGATCAGAGAATGAAGTTGGATCGATCGAACTTTGAGATCTTTGAATAGGGACAAACATGGCTCAGACCCATCTTGAAATGCTGAGATCGATGAAAGTTGGATCGATCGAACTTTTCTTAAGATCAATCGAAGTTGCTGAAATTCCACCATTTGCTTCATTTTGCTTTACTTTGCTTCTTTTTTTTATTCATCCCAAAATTGCTTCATTTCTACTCTTATTTGGCTGAGTTAGCTTATTTTAGGGATAAGTACCTGAAAATGGAAATAACATGAAATCAATGTAAAGCGGGAAAATAAGATAGATAAAGGTTCTAGAATACTTAAGATTAAGGGGTTTAAGTGCACACTTTTCAGCGCTCATCACACTCCTAAACTTAAATATTGCTAGTCCCTAGCAATAAATTAGAAAGTAAAGGAATGTAATGAATAACTAAACAACTATAAACTAGAAAGCAATAAATGGATAACGCCACTTTCGTAGGGAACACGATTGCACTTAGCATATGTAACAAGCCTTTTAAACCCCTAAGTTACCCTTAGTGGACGAGTGAAGTCTCGTGAAGGTTTCCAGAAATGATACCCACAAACATTAAACTCATTCTTTCAAAAGAGGCACTAATATTGCAAACAAGCATTGGGAGAAAACTACATCAAGTATGCAATGTTTCAACCTTTTCCAAGCAATCTCTTAAAATCTCAACATCAAGCAAGCAAGTTTGGTCCTCCACACATCAAGAAAATGATAATGAAAATCAAAACAACTCTAGAATCCTTTTTGAGTGGACCGACATCAAATATGTTGTTATCTTAGCCAACTAAAGAAATGATCACATTTTTACCCTTAAACTAGCACACAAATCTAGTACCGATCATCAAGACAAAAAGTGGACCTTTTATTAAAGCTTTATTGTTCTAAAAAGCTTATTCTTTTCACTCGATTTATTTATTTATTTTATAGGATCAAAGATGGAAGTATGGTGCAATGTGTTGATCTATTAAGCTTTCTAACGATCCATGAGGTAGAGCGTTAGGTCAATAACTTCCAAACCAGACAGCTTTAGGGCACTAGGTTTTCAAACACCCCTAAGGATTTACAAACTCAAATCAACTAGGTTACAAATCAAGACAACTTCCATCTAATCATTTCCTACTTCTTACCTTTTGGGAGAAGTCCTCACTTTTTTTTTATTACTTTTGCAACTTTTTTATTTTTTTATTTTTATTTTTTTAAAGCAAGTTCAATTATTAACCTAGAGTTTGGGCCCTCCACCTTTCGGCGCGAGAAATTCAGTGCTTGATGAGACTAGAATCCCAGCTACTTAGTGAAAAGGGTTTGTTATCCACCTTTATCAAGAATGAAAACTTTCAATGCACTACTAGCCCAATTGGGATATAACCAATTCAATAATCAACAAAGCATGTACCCCATAAGTGAATGCTAGTGTGCGCATGTGGTAATGTAGAATACTAGAGTGAATCTCAAAATAATCACAAAATCAAGATGATGTGAACCACATGTGCAAGCATGATATCAATCTTTCGAAAAATTTACCCCTAAATAGCATCCACAAAGCATATAAGGAGTATTGAACTCTCAAGTCAAGCAATTTTTAAATTTTAAGCAATATAGTCCTTAAAAGATCAAAATCATAGCTAACATCAATCTTAATACTTAATCATGCATTTAAAGTTCAACTTTATGTTGAATGCAAACAAAGTCACCTTACCTCCAAACTTAAACCGCACATTGTCCTTAATGTGCAATGAGAATAATGAAAAAGATGGAAAGAGTATACCATGGTGGCAAAGACATGAAGCCCGGCAATAACCTAATTCGAAAGACGTCTCCCCCAAATTTGGAATCAACAACCTACTTAAATAACCACACTAGCAAATTCACATTAAATCTAAAATGGTATAAGAATGATCAAATTATGCATTTTAAAGCAATACAACACAAAATGAAAGAGAGATATGAGATCAAGCCCGATAGAAAAATAGTATGACTACACATAAGGGCACAAGAGAGATTTTTTTTTTTTTTTTTGAATAAACAAAAAGGAATTCAATAAAGTATGAACAATGATTGCTAAGTTTTAACATCTCTAGCTAGACGTAATGTTGCTTTGAATAAATTTGAAATCCAAAAAGGGAAGAAAAAGGTCAAACCAAAGATGCTCAGATCGATCAAGTTCATATCGATCTCAAGAAATTTTCGATCGATCGAACATGCATGAACCTGCAGATATGTTCGAACAATGAGACAAAGAGGTCTTTGGATGCAGGTGGATGCAGGTTCAAAATTTTTTTAAGTGTTGGAACTGCAGATCGATCCAAGATAAAGTTGGATCGATCGAAGAACTAAAGATCGATCTAGGAACAAGTTCGAACAATGGGACAGAGAGCTGAAATATGCAGGTTTTCTTCGGACGATTGGACATAGAGGTGATTGGATACAGGAATGAAGTTCGATCGATCGAACAGGCAAAAACTCTTCCATTTTGCATTACATCCCTAAATGTCTTCATACACAGGGTTTGTTAAATGTGCAGCTTCCAAATGTCTTTGGAAGACCTGTCCCTCAATGTAGGGTTTAAATATCTGTCCATTAACCTTAAAAATGTTCCCCTTTTACAAATTTTGAATTTCAACCGCCCTATGCGGTGCAACAGAAATGACTTCATAAGGACCCTCCCATTTAGTTCTCAACTTCCCCGAAAAGAGTTTCAATCTAAAGTTGAAGAGCCAAACTTTTTAACCGAGTTCGAAAGACTTCTTCACGATATGTTTATTATGAAAAGTTTTAGTTCTTTCTTTGTAAAGTTTGGCATTATCATAAGCATTATGTCTCAACTCCTCCAACTCACTCAATTGTAACAACCGGTTCTCTCCGGCCTTATCAAGGTCAAGATTGAGCTTTTTAACCGCCCACAAGGCTTTATGTTCCAACTCAACCGGAAGATGGCAAGACTTTCCATATACAAGTCTATAAGAAGACATGCCAATGGGAGTCTTATATGCCGTCCAGTAAGCCCACAAAGCATCATTTAACTTCTGTGACCAATCTTTCTGGGTGGTGTTAACTGTCTTCTCAAGAATATGCTTAATTTCCCGATTAGACATTTCTACTTACCCACTTGTTTGAGGATGGTAAGGAGTGGCCACTTTATGAGTAACGGAGTACTTAAGAAATAAATGCCTTAAAAATTGGTTACAAAAGTGCTTTCCTCCGTCACTTATCATAGCCCTAAGCATACCAAAACGAGCAAAGATATTGGATTTGATGAATTGAATAACCACAGAATGGTCATTTGTTTTGGTAGCACATGCTTCCACCCACTTGGAAACATAATCAACGACAAAGAGAATATATTGAAAACCATAGGATATAGGAAATGGACCCATAAAATCAATGCCCCATATGTCAAAAATTTCTACAACAAGAATGTTGGTTAAAGGCATCATATCTTTTTTGACATTGAACCCATCTTTTGACATCTCTCACATGACTTACAAAAATTGTAGGCATCTCTATGGATAGTGGGGCAAAAGAGCCCACTTTGAAGAACCTTCAAGGCGGTCTTCTTTGCACTAAAATGTCCACCACATGCAAGAGTGTGACAAAACACTAGAATACTTGGAATCTCGCTTTCCGGAATACATCTCCTCACAATTTGATCCGGACAATAACGGTACAAGACAGGATCTTCCCAATAGTAATTCCGGATGTTGGCAAAGAAACGATTTTTTTCGTTCTTTGACCAAGAAGTTAGAAGTTTGCCAATTACCAAATAATTCATAATGTCGGCAAACTAAGGCATTTGTCCATTAGAAACTTGAAATAGTTGTTCATTCGGAAAAGAATTATGAATTGGTGAACTAGGGAAAGGTTTTATCGATAACCTAGAAAGATGATCGGCAACCACATTTTCGGTGCCTTTCTTGTCCTTAATTTCAAAATCGAATTCCTGAAGAAGCAAAATCCACCTAATCAATCTAGGTTTTGTTTCTCTCTTTGTCAAAAGATGTATCAAGGCAGCATGATCGGAATAAACAATAACCTTAGAACCTAAAAGATAAGATCGAAATTTATCAAAAGTATACACTATGGCAAGTAATTCTTTCTCGGTAGTGGAGTAATTCAATTGAGCTCCCGAGAAAGTTTTACTTGCATAGTATATGGCACAAGGAAGCTTTTCTACTCTTTGGCCCAAAACAGCTCCTATGGCATAATCAGAAGCATCACACATAATTTCAAATGGCAATGACCAATTGGGAGGTTGCATCATAGGAGCAGATGACAATAAATCACGCAATTTATGAAAAGCGTCTAGGCATGCTTGATCAAAGACAAAAAGGAGTTTCTTGGCAAGGAGATTGCACAAGGGTCGAGCAATTTTGCTAAAGTCTTTTATGAATCAGCGATAGAAGCCGGCATGACCTAGAAAGGAGCGAACTTCTCTCACCATTGAAGGTGGCGGCAATTCAGCAATAAGCTCCACTTTCGCTTTATCTACCTAAATCCCTTTCCTTGAGATGACGTGACCCAAAACGATACCCTCTTGAACCATAAAATGGCTCTTTTCCCAACTAAGAACAAGGTTTATTTCACGACATCTCTTAAGCACTAGATCCAAATTTTTGAGGCATGCATCAAATGAAGACCCAAAGATAGAAAAATCATCTATGAACACTTCTAGATACTCTTTCACCATGTCCGAGAAAATTGACATCATACACCTTTGGAATATGGCGGGAACATTGCACAAACCAAAAGGCATCCGTCTATAAGCAAATGTGCCGAATGGACAAGTAAATGTGGTTTTCTCTTAGTCCAATGGGTCAAGGGTTACTTGATTATAACTCGAATAGCCATCAAGGAAGCAATAGTACTGTTGTCCGGCCAATCTTTCTAGAATTTGATCAATGAATGGAAAAGGGAGTGATCTTTTCTAGTGGTAGCATTTAATTTGCGGTAATCAATGCATACACGCCATGAATTGGCGGTACGCTTAGAGATTTCCTCACCTTTTGCATTCTCAACCACGGTAATCCCCGATTTCTTGGGAACTACTTGAGTTGGACTCACCCATTTGCTATCGGAGATTGGGTAAATGATCCCGGCATCTAAGAGCTTGACTACTTCCTTTTTGACTACCTCCTTTATGTTGGGGTTAAGTCTCCTTTGGGCATCCTTAAAGGGTTTTGCATCATCTTCCATAAGTATGCGATGCATACAAATAGAAAGGTCAATTCCCTTAAGATCCGCCATACTCCATCCTATGGCTCTCTTATTTTCTTTAAGCACATTTAAGAGAGCGTCTTCTTGGTCTTTTTCAAGACTTGAAGAAATGATAACCGGAAGAGTCTCTTTTGGTCCTAGGAATGCATACTTGAGATTGGAAGGTAGAATTTTAAGCTCAAGAGTTGGTGGAGAAATGAAAGATGAGACCGGTGGAGTGCTAGAGAGTGGAAGAAGAGGTTCTATTGGAGTTTTCCAAGATGAAAAATCCAAGCTTACAACAGATTCCATGAGATTGTTTACTTTATTCATTATTTTTTCATCATCAAACCCACAATTTCCATACATTTCAAGAAGACAAGAAGCAAGAGGATCCTCGGATAAGAGAGATGAAAGATTATCCTCGACCGGTTGTTTCATTACCATGGTTGGAATTGATTCCTCAATAACCTCATCCAACACATCTATAAGACAACACTCGTCTTCATCTATGGGATGTCGACTTGTATTGAAAACATTAAGCTTAACCATCATGTTACCAAAAGAAAGGTCCATAACCCCGGATCTACAATTAATGGTTGTATTTGCAGTGGTAAGGAATGGCCTTCCCAAGATGATTGGGATGTGGTTGGCAGGATTGGCAACCGATTCGGTATCAAGAACTACAAAATCAACCGGGAAGTAAAACTTATAAACTTTGATGAGGATGTCCTCAACCATGCCCCTAGGTGTTTTGACGGATCTATTGGCTAATTGAAGCACCACCAAGGTTGGCTTCAACTCATTCAAACCTAGTTGAACATGCACGGAGTAAGGAATCAAATTAACACTCGCACCTAAGTCAAGAAGGGCTCTACGAACTTCATGGTTTCCAATTACACAAGAAATAGTCGGAGCACCAAGATCTTTGAACTTAGGTGGAGTGTTTTGTTAAATAATGGAGCTCACTTGCTCCGTGAGGTACACTTTTTTAGGGCTTGGTCCCTTACTCTTCCTCTTTTGTGTGCAAAGATCTTTCAAGAATTTTGCATAAGGTGATATTTGCTTAATGGCATCCAAAAGAGGAAGATTTATGTTGACTTGCTTAAAAACTTCCATCATGTCATATATTTTCCCTTCTTGCCTCCCATAAGACAAAGTTTCTTTTAAAGTATAAGGGAATGGAGCTTTTGGCTCATAAGACTTTGTAATTTGAGGAGATGATAGAGATGATTGAGAATTCCGGTTAGGAACATTTTCATTCAAAGAAGTAGGAATGGAATTGGGAATTGGATGGGTGACAACTTTTGGTTGCACCGATTCACTATCTTCCTTTTGTAGTTCAACCTTATTGTCCACTTGTTTACCACTTCTCAAAGTGGTGATGGCTTGCACTTGAGCTCGGGAAGAACAACCCGATGTAGGGTTTGCTTTCACACAAAATTAGGCTTTTAGATTCCTCTCAGGTGGACTAGGTAATTTATCGATTTCTCTTGCATTTAATGTATTAGCTATTGTCCCAATTTTGGATTCAAGCTTTAATATGGATTGAGAGTGGGAATGCAACAAGTTGGTATTCCTTTCTAGGCTACCCAAGGCCACCAAAACCTTATCTTCAAATGTAGAATTGCTAGAAAGTGCATGAGAATAATGAGAGCAAATTTGCGAATCATACATTTGAGGATGTGAAAAGTGATTGGTTCTTTAATGAGATAAAGAAGAAACAAATCCTTGGGAACCTCCTTCCCTTCTATGAGGTGGAATATATTTGCCTTGAAACTTTTTAGCTTGATAGAAATTCGAATTCTCATTCCACATTGGAACATATACACTTGAGTAAGGTTGAGCGAACGTAGCATTGACTTATTCAAAGTGCTCATTGAATGCATGTCCATGGGGGACAATTGAAAGTGGTATGTAAAACACTTGAACATGTCATGCATGGCTCACTAAGATGAGAAGTATGATGAAAGGAAGGTGATTTTATAACCGATTTTTGACTCAACAAGAATTGATCAAGTTTTTGAGAGAGAGTCTTAACCTCGGCTACAATCTCTAATGGATTCTTTATTTAACATATTGCAAATCTCTCTTCTTTTCCTTTGAACTATGGTCAAACCGAGAAGTATAATATTTTTGCAAAGAGTTTTCGCTCATTTTCTCAAAGAGGTGCCATATGTCATTCTCATGTTTTCCAAAATATGATCCTCCACATGATGTATCAACTATGTCCTAATGAATGTCGGATAGGCTTTCTTAAAAATATTAAACCACTTGCCATTTCGGAATGCCATGATATGGACATTTATTTAACAAGTCATTCAATCTTTCCCAAGCCTCATGTAACCACTCCCCTTCCCTTTGAGAAAATTCTCTAATTAAAGCACGCATTACATTAGTTAAACTTACGGGGTAAAATTTTTTCAAAAATTCATTTTGTATTTGTGCCCAAGATGTTATTAAATTTCCCCCCAAAGTATTGAACCAATGCTTTGCTTTATTTTTTAGTATGAAAGGGAAGAGAATTAGCCTAAGAACTTCTTCTGGGACATCCATATATCTTACGGTGGAACATATTTCAAAAAATTCATTAAAATGTTTGTAGGGTTCCTCATCATCTAAGCTATAAAAGAGTGGACACATTTGAATAGTCTCGGGCTTGATTTCATATTGATTTGCCTCAAAATTAGGCAACACAATACAAGTAGGTGCATGATATGCATGAAGATTATAATGATCGCGAAGAACCATTGGAGGAATTGGAGCTTGAACTACGGGGCCATGTTGATTAAGAAGGGGGTTTTGCATGAAACGTGGGTCTAAGTAGCCAAGATTACCCTCTAGATTTTCCATGTGAATGCCTAGGACGAATGATATGACAAAGACTACCCAAGACTTTTAGCAACACACGAATCACAATAAAACAAACAAGCACTTCTCCTTCACAACAAGTCAACAATTAAACTTCCTCCACAAATAATGATCCCATACTCCCATGCTTGTAAACAATGATGCAAAGAACAATAAAAATGCCTCCACGCGGGCTCACGATTTATCTATGAATTGAAATACAAGCCTCCACAAGGGCCGACGATTTAACTAAGGGATTGAATAAAGAAAAACTCACAAAGATCCTTTAGTATTTCAACTCCAATTTTCAGCTTTTAGCTTAGCAATTTTTATTTTATTTTATTTTTGATTTTAGCTTTTTCCTTCTTTTACTTAGCTCATTTACTTGAATGCTCATTTGCTTGCTTCTTAACTCAATACTCCTGGTCAAACAAGAACAAACACAATGAGTAATTAAAAGAAAAATAAAAAGCAAAGTAAAAACACGATTAAAAGAGTACTAATTCCTAATTGATTCCACAAATATGACGTTGCCTTCAATCAATCCCCGGCAACGGCGCCAAAAACTTGGTGGGTTGCCGCACACCGACCCAAAGTTTGTGCACCAAAAGATATTAGTGTAGAGCTATGATGGATGTGGCCAAGTTTTACATTTAGAAATTGCCACTACTACCTTTCACTAAAAATATAGCTAGGACAAGTAGGGATCGTCTCAAGGGATTAGTGGGTCGTATTTGGTTGAGGAATCAAGATTAGGGTTAATAGGTCGAATGATCAAAATAGTGGTTGGTTAGTTGAATTACACTAGATGCAAATTAAACTAAAGTAAACAATAATGCAATAAAGAGAATAAAAGAGAGAAAGAGAAAAATCTTGGGGTTTAGATATCACCACTAAGTATACTTTTTTACACCTTTAATGAATGATTAATGAGGGGAAGATATGTGTTGCAATATTTGTGTGTGTGTGTTTGGTTGTTTCAATTAGTAAGGATGACCAATTAAGCATATATTGTCTAAGCAACATAGTGAAAAACACAATATATCAAACTAAGCCATTAATCCTTTTATTAAGCTCACAATCCAAACACATCATAAGATTAGAGACAAATGCTACTTGCATTCAAAAGCATGGAACATCAAACAATAAGTATGGATTGTCCTCCCATTTAACAACTATATTACAACCAAGCTAATGACATGAAATTAACTAATTAAACTAAGGGAGATGCATAATCCATCAAGAAATAAGTATGAACCATCAAGTAAATCACAAGAGCATTCCATTAAGTACTATGTTTTGACAATCTCTAGATCTATAGCATTAATACACATAGACATGCATCAATAACACAACAAATAGAGACAAACACATGAACATCTATTCTAGCATACATAAACATATGAATAGAATGAAATGATCAATTGGAAGCATTAAACTACATAAATCATTGAATAAATAAGATCTATTTATAAAAGTGTCAAAACATGTATCACAATACAAATTCCCTCAAAAATACATAAATCAAGATATAGAAAGCATGCTTAGAGCTAACTCTAGCCCCAAGAGGATATCTAGCCACTCATGGATGATGTCTTCCAACCCTCAAGGGCAAGCTCCATAGAAGAAATCTGTTTCTTGGTTGATGAAGAGCCTCCAATGGTGTCTCTAGCCTCCTCTTCTCCTTTGCTTCCTCCCTAAGAATTCTCTCCAAAAATCTCCCTCTATGGTTGTGTATGAATCCCCCTCAAAAGTTGCTCAAATCCTCTTTTTTGATAGGTTAGGTGACACCTAAAAATGATCTGGCACGTACTCCAATATTCTCCCAATGATTGGATAGAGGACAACTTTTTATGAGCTGGTAATTTAACTTTTTCGCACTAGAGGAAGTTCGATCGATCGAACCTTGACCTTGGATCAATCGAACATGGCTGAGATCTATCGAACTGAAGCTGGATTGATCCTCTATGGTGGCGTCTTTTTGGATAAAAATAAATCTGAGATATTTTGAAGATATTTTTGGGAAAAAGGACAAAAGCGGTTGGCAGGGTGGTACATTTGGATAAGTATAAGATAGTTCGATCGATCAGAGAATGAAGTTGGATCGATCGAACTTTGAGATCTTTGAATAGGGACAAACATGGCTCAGACCCATCTTGAAGTGCTGAGATTAATGAAAGTTGGATTGATTGAACTTTTCTTGAGATCGATCGAAGTTGCTGAAATTCCACCATTTGCTTCCTTTTGCTTTACTTTGCTCCTTTCTTTGATTCATCCCAGAATTGCTTCATTTCTGCTCTTATTTAGTTGAGTTAGCTTATTTTAGGGATAAGTACCTGAAAATGGAAATAACACGAAATCAATGTAAAGCGGGAAAATAAGATAGATAAAGGTTCTAGAATACCTAAGCTTAAAGAGTTTAAGTGCGCACTTTTCAGCGTTCATCAGCACCATTGTGTTAAGTTGTCCTCGATTGGACCTTAGTATCATGTTGTTAAACAGTTCTCTTATTTTATAGCACGATGCCACCGCAAAAGGAACCAAGGGGAGTTGGCTCTAAGCCGAAAAGAGGGATGTTTGTGAGAATTCTAGTTCCAATCCCACGGAGCAGGTTAAAGAGGATACACTTCTTAGGGAACTAGATGTGTCTCCATACGAAGGGACAATGTTGAAGCACTCGTTGAAGCAGATGAAGGCTCAGCTGAGCTGGCACTAAACTATTTATTACATAGTGCCTTGAGAGCTATAATTGCTACTCTCCCGTAACCGGTACCACAACCGGTAGTTCAAGTTGAGGAGACGCCAACATAATAACGTCTCAAGTTGATTTCAGGGTTTTCTAAGTTGATGCCAGTAATGTTTGAGGCTGGTGTAGATCCAATAGTAGCGGATGACTACATGGATCAAGTAGAAACCCATTTGACTTTTATGGATATGACGGATGATTATGTGAAAATCATCCTAGCCACTTACAAGTTTTTTAGGGATGCTAAGCTTTGGTGGAAGTCGATCACAAATCAGCATAAGGTTGAAGAGATGAGTTGGGATATGTTCAAAGAGCTATTCTATGAGAAGTATTTCCCGATTACCAAGAGATGGGAGCTAAGGGAACAGTTTAATGGCCTTATCCAAGGCAATATGTCAGTGACGGAATATCAGAACAAATTCACGTCTCTTTCTCGCTTTGCTCCAGAGATGGTGAGCAATGAAGTTAGTAAGACTCAAAAGTTTGTTTGCGGTCTTGATTACAAAATGAGGTCGTTGATAACGGAACAATACTTCAAGGTTTATGCCGAGTCAGTAGAAAGAGCATTGATACTAGAAACGGAAGCCAAGGACAGAAATACAGGAAAGGAACAGTGGAAACAAAAGAGGAATGTAGGGCCATCTTCAGAGGGACCTTCATGGAAGAGGAACAGGGATAGTTCGTCTCAATTTTAGGGGCAGCAATCAGCACGATCTGCTCATATTACTCCTATGCCAATTGGGTCTGATAAGAGTGGAGTCGTTTGTTTTTAGTGTCAGCAGCTTGGATATTACAAGTCCAATTGTCCTATGAGATCGTCTTCAGTTTCTTCAGCTCTGAGAGCTTGTTATGGGGGTGGCTAGTAAGGCCATTTAATTTGGGACTATCCGAATCGGGGAGCAGGCACCAGTAGTAGCAGAGGCAGTCACAGTCGGCTACAGCTTAGTCAGGTTTCAGACCATCGCCACCACCACAGTCTGCCATATCTTCACAGGGATCACAACCAGCTATAAGGGATTCTCCTACTATATCAGTGCAGTAGTTAGGTGTTTAAGTTGGCAGTTCTCAGGCACAAGCACCACAGGGACGTGTTTTTACACTTGCTCAGACTGATGCATCTTCTAGTTCATCAGTTCTTCAAGGTATCTTCCTAGTATTTAGTTCTTGGGCCCGTATTTTGTTTGACTCTGGTGCATCTCATTCCATCATTTCATCATCATTTGCACTTGCATCGGGGTTAGAAGTCAGTTTCATGGATCGAGCGTTATGTGTTGATACCCTAGTTGGGGTTTCAGTGTCTTTGAGCAGAATTATGACAGATTATTCTATTGTGATAGCCGGACGGAATTTTGTGTTTGACCTTATCCTCCTGGAGATGACTAGCTTTGATATCATTTTCGGACACAATGATGGATTGGTTAACTTCATTTTATGCTACGATCGATTGTTTTAGATGAAGAATCACACTTTGCACTCCCAAGGGAGATTGTTTATTTTTCATGGGAGATCGAAGTGATTCCCAACCTTCATCATTGTGTGGAATTCGTGGACGGGGTCATGGTGATCACTTCTTGGCTAGTCTTTTAGCCGAAGAAGATGATGTTATGGAAGAGGATTATCTGACAGTTGTTCATAATTTCTTGGATGTTTTTCCAGAGGACTTGATAGAGTTACCTCCACACCGAGAAATGGAGTTTACTATTGATTTGATGTCCGGTACCGCGCCGATTTCTATGGCACCATATCGTATAGCACCGGTGAAGTTGGAAGAATTGAAGAGACAGCTTGATAATTTGAGGATGAAATATTTCATCCGACCGAGTATGTCACCTTGGGGCGTACCGGTCTTGTTTGCTAAGAAGAAAAATGGTTCTTTGAGGTTGTGCATTGATTACCGAAAATTGAATCATGCCATCATCAAGAATAAGTATCTTTTACCAAGGATAGATGATTTGTTTAATCAGTTGAGAGGAGCCAGTTGTTTTTCGAAGATTGACTTAAGGTCGGGCTATTATCAGTTGCGGATTAGGGATGAGGATATCCCAAAGACAGCGTTTCGTACACGGTATGGACACTATAAGTTCTTTGTTATACCTTTTAGCTTGACTAATGTGCCAGCGGCATTCATGGACTTGATGAACCGTGTCTTTCACAATTACTTGGACCAGTTTGTAGTAGTTTTCGTGGATGACATTCTTGTGTATTCACGGACCCGGGAAGAGAACAAGATTCATTTGAGTATTGTATTATAGATTTTGCGGGAGCACCGATTGTATGCCAAATATGAGAAGTGTGAGTTTTGGCTACAAGAGGTGAAGTTTTTGGGGCATGTTGTTTCGGAAGGTGGAGTATCGGTTGATCCATCAAAGATAGAGGCGGTTTTGACTTGGGAGCAACCTAAGAATGTTTTTGAGACCCAGAGTTTTCTCGGCCTAGCGGGTTATTATCATAGATTTGTGAAGGATTTTTCCCGTTTGGCAGCACCTATGACTCATTTAACCCGGAAGGGAGTCAAGTTTGTGTGGAATGAAGCCTGTGAGTGATTCTTTCAAGAGTTGAAGACAAGATTGACTACAGCTCCAGTGTTAGTGATACCCGAGCGTGGCTTGGGTTATATGATCTATTATGATGGTTTGTGATGTGTGCTGATACAGGATGGTAGAGTAGTGGCTTATGGGTCTCAACAGTTGAAAACTCATGAGTACAACTACCCTACTCATAATCTGGAATTAGCGGCAGTGGTATTTGCTTTGAAGTGTTTGAGACACTATTTGTATTGTGAGAGATTCGAGGTATTCTCGTTTCATAAGAGTCTCAAGTACCTTTTTCCCAAAAGGACTTAAACAACAGACATAGACGATGGGTTAAATTTTTGGAAGATTATAATTTTGACTTGTAGTATTATCCGGGCAAGGCAAACGTAGTAGCTGACGCCTTAAGCCGGAAATCTCGTGGGACTTTGGCTAGTTTAGCTATTCGGAAGTGAAAAATGCCTGAAGACTTATCAGAGATGGGATTATGTTGCTATGATGATGATGGCAGTGAGTCGGCATTTTTGTTTAGTCTTATGGCTCAGCTTACTCTTGTCGGACGAGTGATTGAGTCACAAAGACAGGATCCCGATTTGGATGCTATTCACATTTTGATCTCAAGTGGTGAGACAATGAAGGATTGGACATTGCATACAGATGGAGGTCTACGGTTCAGAGATTTGTTAGTTGTTCCTATAGTTTGTCGTGAGGATGTTCTACCGGAGTTTCATACTCCCGCTTTGCAGTTTATCCAGGTGGTACCAAGATGTATCATAATTTGAGACACCAGTATTAGTGGAATGGAATGAAGAAAGATGTTACACAATTTGTGACTAGATGTCTTACGTGTCAACAGGTGAAGGTCGAGCATCAGAGACCAACGGGTTTGTTGCAACCATTGCCTATAGCGTTGTGGAAATGGGAGCAAATCGCTATGAATTTTGTGACAGGTCTTCCAATGTCACGAAAGGGAAATGAGGTCTTATGGGTCATCATTGACAAATTGACCAAGAAGATTCACTTTTTACTTATTAAGGCAACAGATAACGCAGAGGCACTTGGTGTGCTATATGTGAAGGAGATTGTAAGGTTGCATAGAGTTCCAGTAACCATAGTTTCAGATAGGGATGCCAAGTTCACTTCGAAGTTCTGGGAAACACTTCAAGCAGCATTTGGCTCATTGTTACACCTTAATATGGCATTTCATCCACAGACAGACGGCTAGTCGGAGCGTATCATCCGAATCTTGGAAGATATGCTTCGGGTATGTGTGCTTGATTTGGGAGGTAGTTGGGAGGATCATATTCCACTTATTAAGTTTGCCTACAATAACAATTATTAGGCGAGCATTAAGATGGATCCATTTGAGGCATTGTATAGTAGACCTTGTAGGTCTCCAGTTTGTTGGACTGAGGTAGGCGAGACTGCCGCCTTAGGACCCGACATTGTACTCAATACTATTAAGAAGATTAAGCTAATTAGACGGAAGTTGCTCATAGCTCAGAGCCAATAAAAGAGCTATGCGGATAGGCAGAGACGACCACTATTTTTTGAAGTGGGAGACCACATTTTTCTACAGGTTTCTCCACTGAAGGGTTTGATGAAGTTCGGGAAGAGTGGCAAGTTGTCACCACGATTCATTGACGGTTTGAGATTTTAGACCGTATAGGAAAGGTTGCATACAGACTTGCTTTGCCACCGCAGATGGACAGAGTTCACAATGTTTTTCATATGTCGATGTTACGGAAGTATGAACTGGATCCATCTCATATTTTGGATTGGGTTGATGTGGACATTGATGCGGATGTTTCCTACGAAGAAGGACCAGTTCAGATCCTTGACACACGACAGAAAGTGTTAAGGGATAAGACGATACCATTGGTTAAGGTTTTTTTGAAGGCACTACGGAGTCGAGGAGGCTACTTGAGAGCTTAAACAGGATATTCGCTCTAAGTACCCGGCATTGTTTTCTTCCCCAGGTACGGCTTGATTTCGGGGATGAAATCCTTTTAAGTTGGGGAGATTGTGATGTTTCCATTTTTCGCTATTTTTCATCTTTCCGGAATTTTGTCGTTGTAAGGGTATTTTCGTCTTTTGTTGTTTTGAGTACCGGACACCATGGAGTGTGCCAATTGTGTCCGAGAGTTGGTTGCAGTATTTCATTGAGTTCAGGACTCTATGAAATGCAAGGTTTGTCATTTTTGCATTTTTCTGTTTTTTGGGCCGGACGATCCCGTGTGAGACCTGCTACCGGAATTGTTGCATATGGGGATTTTAGTTCGGTACATTTGTATCCCATGCATTTTATTTAATGTGTTTTATGTGGGTTTTATGTAGTTGTGTATATATATAATTGTGGTGGGAATAAAAGAAAAAGGGAAAAGATTTTAATTTTTGGTGGGGCCCACCATTTCTTTTTCTTTTAAATGGTCAAGAGACCATTATTGGCCTCACCTTTCTCTCTCAATCTCAGAGCTATCTCTCTCTTTTCTCCCTTCTTTTTCTTTTTTTTCTTCCACCATCTTTAATCCTTGATTTTTATCCAACCACTTGGAGTTTTTGGGTGCCATTTGCGACAAATTTGAGAGCGCGACGAGATCTACGATTTGATCGAAGTCAAGCCTCATTTGGTGCACTTTGAAATTTTGAAATCTAGGACACAAATTTGTGGGGTTTTGCAACTCTTGAGGTATGGGTCTCTAATTCATGTTTTCTTGTGCCTTTGTGAGTCTTCCTTGTTAATTGTTGCTAACATGTTTAATTGGTATTAATTACCCCTAAAATGTTTTAATTGTGGTTTACAAAGTTCATGATTATATGTATTTGTTGATTTTTATGAAAAACATGCCTAAGTGTTGATTTTCTAAGCCTATTGTGTTGTTAACTTGCTAGAAATGATATATGAAAGCATGTGTAATTTTCTTAGAAATTCTTGTAAAACATGCTTATTTGTGTAATATGAAAATCCCTTATTGCCATAACAATGAAAGCTTGAGACATACATGCATATTATGGGGTATGAATGAAGGGAAATGATTTGAAACAAATGAAAAAAATGAATTTTGGGAAAAAGTTTTAATTAAAGTGATTTTATGAAAAACCTGGTCGCTGCGGAGTTACCAAAGGGCCGTAGTGTTAATGTAACCTAGAGGGAACTAGAGGAATCACCCTAGCGTAGTAGAGCTATCTAGATCACAAATGACGTCGCGGAGGTACCAAGGGTCAGGAACAGTAGCCAATCCTTCTCTCGTGTCGCTGCGGAGTTACCAACGGACGGGTTATATTAGCAGTTTGTGAAGTGATGGATGATTTTGAAAATGGGGAGCAACATACATGGCATCGTATTTCATGGCATGGTATTATTTATTTTGAATTTGGAATTAATGTTGTACTCATTTCCAGTATAGTATGACCTCTATCCTCTATCCTCTATTCCTATTCATTATTTAGGTTCACGGGGTCTCAAGAGGTGTGTCTTAGACACCACCTACTGAACAATTTGCTCACCCCATTACATTTAACATTTTTTAGGGCTCGGAAAGGAAGTGACAGATGACAATCCACCACAAGCTTAAAGGGGAATAGAAGTTTATATTTTGTCGTCTTTTATATCTTAGCCCATTCTTTTGTAAAGCTGTAACTCATGAACGTATTCATTTTGCAATGTAACTATAATTTCATGACAACACTTATTGTATATTTAGAACTATGTAAGCATGTTGTAATGAATGGGGTATGATGATGTATTTTATGGCAAGCTATTTATGTTTATAATCTGTATACTTTTATCGTGTATTCGAACTTGTTTGCACATCAGGTTTCCTCATAAGTTAGCTTGCAAGGAACCTAGCATTTTTTATGTTTAAGACTGCACATAGCTGTATTCCAAGGCCCGTCAGCCGGCTAACAAGGATCATCAGTCGGCTGACTGTGCATTTTGTTGTATTCCAGAGAGTTCAGTGGTGAAAAGCTTTGTTTCGGCCGGCTAAACTTCACCATCAGTCGACCGAAACCCTAGGTTCGGTCGACCGAACCTCCCTACCAGTCGACCGACACTCTTACTGTAGCAAAGTCCCGAGAGTATGCATTTTGCACAATTGTTTCAGCTGGCCAACTCTGTATGTCAGCCGACCGAACCAGTCCTTTCAGCCTGCCATTCAAGGGCCATCAGCCAGCTGATCCTTCCCTTTTGATCTATATCATTTAACCCCCTCAGTAAGGTTGTGTCTTAGGGTATTTTGGACCCCGGATTGATTCATGTGGCAGATATGGACACAAGAAATGGATGGTGTGACCTAGTTGACCTCGAGTTAGAAGTAAGACCCGGTTAATGATTCGGACCCATGAGTTCGGGTCGTTACATGAATCAAGAATCAATTTGTCATCCCCTCAATTGCAAATCAAGTGCAATTATATACATGTTTATTCCTTGAATGTGTGCAAGAAAGGAAAACTAAATAAATAAATTTGCAGTTTCCCTTCTCATTGTCATTCATGAACATTTTTTACATCCTCCTATGTCTCACCTCTCTTGTCCCTCCGTGCCAGAGATCTGTCAAACATTCAATGTTTTCCTCTTCAAAATTTACACATTTTCATGTCCCAACCTATGCAATCTTGTCGTACCTCATTGAACAAGCCAAGTACAAGAAAAGGAGATGATCGTGTTCTTTCATACACAAGATTGCAAATTTCTTTAGTTTGTGTTCCTCCACATTAAGTTTATAATCTCACGCCGCTTCTAACCCTGTACGTCGTCCTTTGGTGCTCTCAACGAATTTAGCTTTCGATCTTGCTGCTCGTGAGGATCTTGATGAGGAAGGGCTAGACTCGGAGGAAGTTGATTTGGTCTTCTTCCTCTTATGTTTCTTTGTGTGTTTGGGGGTTTCTATGTCTTTCGTGTTCGATTCAGACTCTGTTACATAAGGAAGTTATTCACAAAGTGTATCATAAAATAGAGAATCAGAATTCACAACAAAGCTACATATTAATAAAATTATTGTTCTCATTATTATTATTTTTTTAATTTGCCAAGAATAAAGATGGAAATCCAAAATCTTGAACCCTTTTTGAAATCAATGTATACCAGAAACATCAAATAAGCAGACGATCAAAATAAGAAGGTAATGTGATGGAAAGAGTTGGTACTTATTTTTCAAAACTCATAGTCATGGTCCAGTAGGAGAACTATCATTTGAATCAACAATGTCAATGATTAAAACAAGTATGCAAAAAATGGTAGAGCCCAATATCGGTCTTTTACCTTATTTTCATGGATTCAAAAGTAAGCAACCTTATATTTATTTAGGAAAGTTCTTAATTATTTGCAACACTTTCAAAAATCATAATAAGATAAGGCTCCCTCATGGTAAAGCTCCATTCCTCCGAATTCTATTCGATCATCCAAAGAAATTTATGAACAAATTTTATCCCACGGAAAAGACCGAGTCAATGATAGATTCCATAAGCATCGTGATTCACGGAGCCAAAGAATTGAAGATGGAAAAAAGGATATGTAAAGCTAGTGCTGGAAAAAGCATCACTGTTGATTATAATTATATGTAAAGTTTGAGATATTTCTGTTTTTGTGTTGAAACCGAATTCTTCCCTAATGTTGTCTACTTTGTGACCAAGTCACAAGTTTTGTATCGAAACCCCAAATGTAAAATGACAAGAGTCTTGCTATTCTTATCGAGTTGACGAGATGCCATGAAGACACAAAGGATCTAGTGAACCCTCAGCTCACCAAGCTTAAAATTTTGTACCGCACCGCAAAATTCAGAAAGCGGTCATAATCTTATGGGGCCAACAGTCAGTAAATAGATTCCCCCATGTTAAATGACATGGTCCCGTGACAGAACAGCCAAAACTCTTGCCAACCTTTTTGTCGTAAAAACTCTTCCCGACTGGAGAGGCAAAGAATCTGGGAAAAAAAAAACATTTTTTTGATTCTAAAAAATGGGACAAATCTATCATCTTCCAATCAACAATTCACGTGAAGGCCTTCCTTGCCCTTGTCTGATTAGAAACACTGCACATGATATCAACAGTTACATTTTGTGTTGTTACTTGTTATTGAAACATATATGATACTATAACTTAACATTCCCTTTACCTATATTATACTCAAAATAATATTTCCTTGGCTGGTACTTAAAATGACATCCCCTCTTCTTATACTAAAGATTAAAAGTCCTAATATATATAATGAAAATGATATAGTGTCCGAAAATCAGATTTATCCGCCTTTATTAAGTGAACGTGGGATTCATGTCATCATCATTCTATCATCTACTTGCATCAATACAATCGAATATGTTTGATTTTCAAACGCATATATAATGTTTGATGTATACACATATATATATATAACAATACAATCGGATATGTTTGATTTTCAAACGCAGTATCACAACTCATATATAATGTATGATGTATACATATATATATATATTGAAAGTTCAAAGAAACACACTTACAATATTGTTCACATTCTAACGAGGATTGGTCATACACACAGAAACCAGAAATGAGAAAAGAAAGGAAGAAGAGAAGAAATTAACCTAGAGATGACCGTGTGGAGTGAGCAGAAGACCCTCTAATTGATGTGGTTGCAAAGTCCGGGGGTGTCTTGAATTCGTTCATCTACATTCATGAAACAATAATTAGGCCAATTAAATAAATAAAATTTGTCTTGTGTCCAAGTCAAATGAGAAAACAAAATGAAGGAGAAGAGAGACATCAATGTGAAATACATACCCACGTGGGTGCACTACCAGTGGGGCCATCAAAGCCGATGTGCGCCACGTGCTTAACATCTGTTGGTTGCCCAATTTCCATCTCACGATCCTTAACAACTACAGAACACCATCTTTTACACCTTAGCCCCCAAGCACCAAAATCCATCATAATAAAGTGCAAAAAAAGAACACCCATTGTACGTTATAAACAAAATTAGGTGATTAATTTAGTGTGTTGATGTTGTTGTGCGGTTTAATGCTTGAATATGTGTGGCGTGGTGCCACTTTGGAGTGTCCGAAATATCAAATGTTAGATCTGTCTCGAGTCCTCCTACCCAGATTTCTGCCCCAAGGGAACCATATTGGTTACAACTTACAGCATACTTTGCTAATACGAACATATATATATAAATATGTACGTATATACATGATCTATATTGACAGAGGTGAAGGCATTACCAAAGAGTCTGGAGATGTACTTCAATCCTTTGGTGAGACCTTTCATTTTGATTGTCATGGTAGAAGCTACAATTAAGGCCAATCCAACGGCCTCTTTACGAGTTTTTGTCACTGCAATTAAGCCGACGAAGAAACACCACCCAAATGTGAAGAGGTGGTTAGTTTGCCTGCGAAAAGGGAATGCCATGGAAGATACAGAAAGTCAAATAATCCATTAATACATCGAACATATATATATATATATGTATATATGTATATATAAATACGTATTGTAATATAAAATTACCTTCTTAGAGAGGTTGAGGTGATACAAGGAGAAGCAACTTCTCCTCCAAACAATGCACTATTCTTCTCCTTCTTCTTCCTTCTAATATTGTTGATGCTTATATCCAATAATAAACAAATTCAGTCTTTGAACAAGAAATTGTTGGAGAGAGAGAGAGACAAGTGGGCGTTGTCTCAAGATTGAAGATATATATCTGGAAAATGTTGATACGAAAATAATGTATAATTCAATTGAGCCGAACAGAAAAGAAAAGAGAAAATGAGAAGGAAACTGATTGTTTGTGCCTCAGGATTGAATGCTGATAATAATATTCATAATGATGATGTGAATGAATGAAGCGAAGCAAACAAATTGTGAGAAAGAAACTGATTCTGGGTGTCTCAGGATTGAAATTAGAAAGAGATTAAATTAATAAATTTAATCTTTTCTCCTCAGGAAGAGGAGGAGAGAGGGAGGGAAAGAAGAAGAGGAAGAGAGAACAAGGAAGGAAAAGGTGGACACCAGTGGGCAAAGGAAGGTGAGGGATGGTTTAAAGGACAGAAAGAAATATAGAATCCAATAAGGAAATTGTTAAATTCAGTCAATGACAGCTTAGCTTTGTATTTTAACAGTCCAATGATAAATTTGACCTACTTTATTTTTGGACAAAATGGCATTATTTTGTGACCTGGTGGTGGTCCTAAATATTGCAAATACCTATCAATCCGGGAAATTTTAATCCACAAAGATATGTAGCTTTAACGCGTTATTCAACTCATCTACTTTAGACAACTATAACAACCTATTAACTCATAATTAAACTAGTTCTGTATTTAATTTAACTTTCGAACCAATTAAGAATATATGTTACATAACAATTTATTAGTTTGGGAACCTATATTATCAACACATCTTGTCACTTCTTATTCTTTTAGGATTTTTCTGAATAAATATGAAAGAAATGAAATGAAATGATATCATTAGTTATAAGAAAAATAAATAAATAAATAAATTTGATAGTATTATTGTTAAAAAGATAGACGAGAGAAAGGAAAAGAAATGATAATAAATTATTATCATAACATTTTTATAAAATATTATAAGATGAAAGTCAAAAGTTATAAGAGGGTAATTTCGGGATTATGAAAATACTACTTATTCACTATCTTTTCCTCCAAATCTTTTCATTTTTGGAAGCATGATTTGAAGGGATATTTCTCCCAATCCTTTCTTTTCTCTCTACTAAAAGTTATTCAAACACGATTTTCATTATCTTTTCTTTCCAAATCCCTCGTCCTCTACCTCAAAACTACATCGTTTTGAGGTACAACAACTCATACATATTATAACTTTCCGCAAAATAATAAATTTGCCATTATTATATTTATTTTATTTCTCCTCTCTCCTTCCATATCTATCACTCTATTTTCTCCACCTCTTACATCCCCACCCTCTAACCATTGCCATATCTACCTCTTACACCTCCACCCTCTAATGATGGCCATCACCCCTCCCCTCTCCATGCCACCTCCTACCACCACCCCCCTCTCCACCAACCACCATATTTATAGACGCATACACCTTGGTAAGGCTATGCACCTAAATCCATATGTATAAATTTAATTTGAACAAGAACTAATATATACACACAAATACACTCGTGAATCAAAACATATATACACACACATTATTCTTCTTTGCCGAAAATCCTTTAATTTGAAGAAATGGGCACATATCGCCTTAATTAGTTTTAAGTGACTGCCAACTATACTTCCAAACATCAACGTTTTAAGACATCTTAGATCTTGCAATCGGGTTTAACTTAATTGAAACCAAATCCCAATCCAATTCATTTTACTATATTATGTTTATCCTTACCAAACAAATTCGTTTTACCATATTTATGGCCAGATATGGATTGTGTTCAAAGAATTCAATTCGGTAGGAAATGTACGTAAAAACTAGAAATTAAGTGAAAATTAAAACACTATCACCTAACCCTGTAAAGCTTGGAAGCCAGTTAAATAAATTTTATATATTGGCAGGGCTGATCGAGCAGTCTGATTTGGTTGCCAATTACAATGTTCATGTACCGGCAGCTATTCAAGATTGTTCTGCAGGTATACCCATTCTCTTAATATTTTAAGCATATAATAATTTAGTAGGAAATAATAATAATTAAAACAAAAGCAACACCTCATGTTTTATATATACATATAAAGGTTCAAAAACATTATTACTGAGCCATCCTAGCTGTCCAAATTTTTCTTTAATCTTTCGTGCCATCAACATGATATTTGTATCTATCAGTGTAATTTGTTTTAAGGGCAAACTGGAAAAAAAGATGAGGTAATTGTTTATTTATTTATTATTTTTACTTTGCCCTTGTTTTAATGCAAATGGAATTATGGAAGTAGTATAATTAGATTTGTTTCCATATGTGCATCATGTTTTCCTTACAGAATCTGTCTCATTTATTTTAATTAATATTCATAACCAGTAATATATATATATATATGGTGCCATAGTTCATATACTATTATTCATTTGCTTAATTCCTTCTATATTCCACAACTCTCTCTCTCTCTCTGTGTATATATATGTGTGTGTGTGTGTGTGTGTGTTAAGATTTATTGATTGTTGGAGCCACGTCTGATGAAGACCAGCTAGCAAATCCTTGCATTACTTCTTAAGAAACATGCCGGTAACTTACAGACAGTCTTAATGACTAATGTCTTCAAATCTTCTTTGAAATGCTACTGATATTATGATATATATACAACATAATACATGGACTTTACATTAATTAGAGGATAATACCGTTTTAATTTATATATCCAAAAATTGTTCTCCCTCCCTTTTATATAATTAACTGGCAATATATATATATACAGTAATGCTTATGAGATAGCTTGATATGGTGAGTAGGAGTAAGTTTTAAGTTGTGGCAAATCTATGAAATGGCCTGCTTAAAACGTTGTACCAATGATATATTAATATGAGTTTTCAAATTTTCGTAGTATATTATAAGTTTAGGTAGATGGTTTGGTTGTTCAGAAGATGTAATGTTTGATTTGGTGAGAAGTCTTTGTACTGTTCTTTGTTTTCACTGTCAAAATTCTCGCTCACACACAGACACACACACATATGTACACAAACATACATAGTTGTTGATTTCTTGGTCACAATTCTTAAAGTTCTGGACACATTGACTTTTTAACATAAGATAAATCATTTATCCAAAATAATACCAAAATTGAGATTAAGATTTAATCTTATAAAGGACCCTTAAACCAACCCTACTTGTATATCTCACGTGGTTATATATATTTTGAAAGCTCAAGCCCAATATAACTCAGGTCCATTTCAATAGGCCTGGTTCAATAAGGTATATAGAACAAACCAACCTTAACTAATTGATTCAAGAATTTATCAAGACCTTGTGGCCTAATGGTATCTCTTCTAGCTCTCAAAGTGGATGGTGAGGGTTTGAATAGCCAAAGATGTAAAGTGAGTGTGTGAATATGGTGTGTGTGAATTTCTTGCCAATGACCTGAAAAAAATAAAATAAAATAAAATTTGGGTTAACTAAATTCAGGCTTCATTACACTTGTTTAATTTAAGACTTGGTGATACAAAGTCCAGAAGTTGAATACTTTGACCTAAGTCACATAGAGAGGGAGCAAGAGCGAATTCGATAGCGGAAGCGCAAAAAGGTTAAAATTTAAATAGCATAAAGTAAGAACGGGAACGAGAGCATGCACAAAACGTTAGAGCCATAACGCACTTAGAGTGTAAGAGCGGCACCCGTTGAGAATAATTATGATTGTGTAAATTAATTTCGAACTATATTTATGTGAGTAGATTATGATATCAGTATAATTGATGACGTCATGATGACATTATCTCTCACTCACATAAAATAACTGAATTACTCCGTTTCTCATACTACTTTTTATTGTCTAAAATCTTAAAATAAAATTAACCACTTGTCTTGTTAAAAAACAGAAATTTTAAAGTAAAACTTACTAAGTTCTGCTTTTCTATTTCTAGGTAAAAAGTGAAATGATGCACTCGATCCTGCATGCAATGAAACTTCCTAAGAGAAATCCCAATAATGAGAGAAGCTTTGGAGAATCAACAACAAATTAAAGAGAATGCTACTAATATATGAGTAACTTTTTATTTCCACTGGAGAACAGCACCACATCAAACAACATTGCAAGATCAACCATAATTGAGGCGGAATATGTCATTCTGCACAAAAAAGCTTCCTTGCGGCAATGGAATCAAGTGAAACATCTGCAACATCACAAACATAAAATAAAAAACCAAGTTATTTTCTCACACACACACACATATATATATAAGCTATATATTATTATCAACCATCAAATCATTGCCATAAGTTGAAAGTCATTCCCATAAATATCATAGTTTTGTGTTGTTTAGATGTTACAATTGGACACATTTTACTGTGATGTAAACTAAATTTCAAACTTTTTAGTTTCTTATATATAACGAGCCAATCCCCAAAACAACATAATTTAAATTGATCCCAAAATATGCTTCATGGTCATGGACTACTACACTAACCATGAGCTCAACTGCTCAACACAATACACCCAAATATATATATATATATAGAGAGAGACAGAGAGAGAGAGGTGCAAAATAACCTGGCTAAATCTTAGGGAGTGTTCCTCTCCTGCCAATTGGAGGCTACCACTAACGAAAACCATGATGCCACCAGTGAAGGATGATGGCTGGGAATCAACGGTGCTAATTGTGTGGCGGCATTGATCGAACGGTAGCTGATTAAGCTTACCACAGATGTCATCTACCCCTTGTATCTTCTGTCCCTCAAAGGTGAGCATGGAGGTTGGTTGGTAGAGAGATGAGAGACGAGTTCGTTCATTGTCAAAGAGATGGTAGTAGTGATCCACAAATGCCCTCCCCACCAATTCAACTTGTTCCTCCATTCTCCCTCTCTATGTCTATATATCTATATATGTATATGTATATGTATTTCCCTCTCTCTCAACTCACCCTTGCCATGATAATATAAGAGGGAGATATTTGCTATGGAGTACAAAGAACATGACCAAAATTGGAAAAGATGACGTTGGACTTTCCCAAAAAATAAAAATAATAAATAATATATAAATAAAAAGTAAAAAAGAAATACGTGAAATTACTATTCTGACCTCCAGCATGTTACAAATGCAATTTGCCAAGGATAAGGGAGGGCACAATGGTAACTAGCCAATAAGGGCATCTATGCAGCTGTATTCGTACGCAAAGTTGCATAGTGATGTGTGTGTGTGTGTGTGTGTGTGTGTGTGTCTATTTTTGCATGAAGTGAGTTGAGGCCAGCAGACTTTAATGGCTTTTGGCCGTCCAAAATCACTTTTTTTGGAAGAGAACCATACGTTTTTTTGGAAGAGAACCATAAAAGATTCAGAAAACAAAAGAAAGCAAATGACCTAAACTGACAGAAATAAGCTTTGATGAGGAAAGTTTCTGTGTTGGGTTTTTGCTATCCCAAAGCCGAAAGTGAGGAATATATTCTTTTTCTCAACAATCATACCTCCCGAAAGCAATAGTACTACAACCTTCAACAAACCATGGGATCAGTGTATAAAAAAACTATTTCTTCAGCTTTCAAAATATATAAACACACACATATATTTAAGCTAATATAAAATTTTAATTAATTTATAAAAGTGTAAATCAGATATAAACTAAAATAGTTTAAACTAAATAACTTACAGGCCATAAATTTCGAGTAATCTTTAAATTTAAGACTTATAACAACTTATAAGTATTAGGAGTATTACTAGTAATAGTTAACATGTCCAAATTTTTTATATAAAAATGAATGACGGAATTTAGGAAGGAAAAAAAAAAATGAATGACGAAATCTTAAATGAAATGGTACAATGTTGCAGATTGGGATACTCCTAGGAAGAAAAAAAGAAAGAGAGGTTTTCAAAATTGATTTATATAGCTAAAGTAATACTAAAAGATAAACATGAATGTCGAGGATTACCATAAGATGCTGCAGACATCAAAGCATAGAAGAAAATATGGTACTTCTCATAAATGTTTATGCAGCAAAATCTATATATCCACCAACAGATTCAGAGGAAAATCAAGCCAACATATGTGCATGGTGCAAGATACACATGGTTCAGCAATGAAGAGGATAAAAAATTTATTATTATAAAAAATATAGGAAGAAACGAAACATATTCCTCACATCTCTCCCAAACAAATTATGTTTTAACAAAATCATAATGGAAAATCAGTGTATATATAAACATAAAGCTAAAAAACATAATGGAAACTCAGTGTATACATGAACATTAAAATGTTGTATTCTACCAAAAATTTCATTGCCACTATAGTAGCAGAAAAAATAGTATCCCAAATAGTAGAGAAAGGCTTTGTTGAGTACTAAATAACTGTATCCCACCTGATAGGCTATAATGCGCATCTGCTGAAGGTAGGCTACAAGAGTGCTGATGAACATCAATACATAACATGCAAGAATCTATGACAATATATCATTTGAACCCATATATCAAACGTTTGTATGATTTTTCATCAGGTTTAAGTCCCATCTTCAACATTTGATCATGTAATTTCATGGCTTTCCTGAATTCCTTTTCATGACAGAGCCCGCTGATCATAACAGAAAAACTCTCACTGCTGATCAAATTCTTTTTACTCATGTAATTAAATACCCTAACTGAATCTTCAATCCTCTTCTCTTTAAAAAGCCCATTAAGGAGTAAGTTATATGTTGCTATGTCCAGTGTACCTTCCAATTTTTCCATCTTATTATTCAGTGCCATAGCTGAATCAATCTGTTTGCTAGAGCAGTAATGCTCTATCAATGAGCAACAGCAAAAAGAATCAGGAAAGAAACCTTTCTCTAGAATTTCATTCATAAGCTCCTCCGCTTCTTTCCATCTACCTTGATCACATTGAGAATTTATAAATGTAGATATTTCCGATCCACGAGGAACAAACCCTCTTCTAATCATCTCTGTCAACAATTCACTGACTTCCACCGAAGGATCTTCCTTGCAAAGAACATTAACAAATGCATTATAACAACTCTCATTTACTTCAACACCACTTTGCAATATACTGCGGTATATCCCAATTGCTTCCTTTACTCTTTCTTCATTGGAAAATGCCCTCAGCAAACACCCATAAGAAGCAGCCTGTAATTCAATCTTTTCATCACAAGCTCTCTTTAAAAACATATCTGCTGCATATGTCCTACCCAAGTCAGCCAGCTTCTGAATGATCGAATCATAATCTCGTAGCAGAAGCTCTGAAAGAAATCCCTTCTTCACCATACAATCCATTACCATTTCAGTCAATTGAACATCTCCAAATCTACAAGCCCCATCAAGAATTGAACTATAAGTACTAAAACCCGCATCGAGCTTTCTATTGCACATCTCAGTTAAGTGATCAAATGCAGCTTTGAAGTCCCCTCTTTTACTATAACAATCAATAATCTGATTATATATCACAGAATTATATATATTCGTGTCTAAAATCCGAACAATACGCTCAAACTTCCCATCTTTGCAAAGAACCCGAGCAATTATAGACAATGTAGACTGATTAGCTAAAACCTCATTACGCAGCATCATACCATAGAAAGACCATGCTAATCTAATCTCATTTTCTTGTTGTAACACATTCAGCAACGCATTACAGCTACGAATTGAAACAATATATCCATTCTCTTTACATTTCACAAAAACCTCTAAGGCTTGCAAGAAAAAACCCTTCTTGCAAAGACATTCAACGACAGAACTCAAAACAGGGGAGTGTGAATCCGTACCTTGGCATGCTTGGATCAAGGAATTAATAATCTGGGTCGGTGGGTAGGCTTGAATTAGAGAATCCAATATGGGTTTTGCGTCTTGGGTGAGTCCGGACACGATTAGGATCTGGGTGAGTTTGCAGAGGGTTTCGAGGTCTGGTTGAAAACCTAAATTCGACTTGACCCAATTGAAGAAAGCGAGGGAGGTTTGTGGGTTGGTTTGGGTTTCATGGAGGATCTGGAGGAAGAGAGATGGGGTTAGTTTGGAAGAGATATTGAGGTTGCGGAGAAGAGGAGTCCAATTGTGTCTCTGTAAAAGGGTGGAAGAGATTTGGGAGACGAGTTGGGTCTGCTTGTAGTGACTTCTCCAATCGAGAGGTGTTGGTTTTGTTAAACCTGAAATTGGTCTGTTGAAGATTGGAGGTTTGCGATAAGGCATTCCAGTCCAGTGAAGCTGTGGCTATGGTGTTCTTGACATCTTCTTCTACTTTGATGCAGTGAAGAGCTTCGATTTCGACCTAGTCAACACTGGTAGTATACAGTTTGAAAGAGTCAACCTTAGAAGATTGGATAAGCTATAAAAAGGCCAAATGTGGGCTTCGTGGGTTAGGCCCAACCCTTAGTCTCAAGTAACGATACTGTGGCTTGTTGCCAGACGTAAAACCCAATTTTGTTTGGATAGACTGTGAAATGCTATTATGTGCTTTGGGGGTGGGCCCAATTCTTTGTATCACCAATGTGGCTTGTTTCCAGACCAAAACCCAATTTCCTTTGGATGAAGTTTTTTGGACTTGTTTGACAAGCATTTTTGTTTCGTATTTTTGTTTCAAAATCAGTCTAAACAAAAGAAGCGGCAAATTTGTTACTTTATGCCGAACCATATATATATATATAATTTTTTAATTTTTTATAGATTCACTCGCCTCCCCATTATAGATTTGGTGGGAGTCGAACCTTAAAACTGATTGTTTCATAAAAGGATAATGTTTAGTTACTTTTCAGTAAGTAGGGTGAAATTACTTACTCCTATGTGATTTAATAATAAAATAATTCACACCTAAAAATCACATCATATTTAATAATAAAATAATTTATACCTAAAAACACTACATATGTTTATTCAATGATTGATTCGAGAAAATAAAAAAATGTGTGAATTATTTTATTATTAAAGGTAATGTGTTATTTTGTTATTTGGCCACATAGGGGTGAGTAGCTTCACCCTACTCACCAGTGAGTAGTTAAGCATTGTCCTTCATAAAATATCATATTTGTTTATTAAAAAAATCAAATTTGGAAGAAAGAAAAATATATTTGCTTATTTTTACAGTTTTACTACTCAAGCTGAACTTCTTCTTTTTTTTAGTTAAAATAATCAAGCTGAACTTGAACAATTGTAGTGTGAATTTTTTTTTTTTAAACCAACATAATTAAAGAAATATCTTTTTACAATCACTCAAACATTTATTTTATTTATTTACTATTTTGCTCTGAAACATAGTATAACAAATTATAGTTATCAAACATGTAACTCTTACATAATAAATTATAAAACATTGCTTCTTTTGCCATTTGTTTCATTCAAGATGATGGCGTTATATATTAAAACGATAGTATAGAATAATGAAATGTAGGATATTGAAATCACGTACTTGGTGGGTAGTGTGGAGTCTAATAAATACTATACACCAAGTTCAACTTTGTAAAAAATTTTAGAGTTATTTTGATAATTTTTGCACTTATTATGTTATCCTAGTGCGAGAATATTTATTCATTCTGAACTATTGGTATCCGTTGACATTATAATAATTTATTTTACAACTGTTCAACGTAATTCTAAATTTTGAGTAAATCAAATAAAATATGTGTTCAAAAAAATAACAAAAGAGTCAAGATAAATATAAAAACTATAACAGTTGATATTAAATAATGAATAATGAAAATTTTATATTCTCTTAATTTAGAGAGCTGACTATTTGGAAGTCAAATTAACCAGAACTGGATCCACTCTTATTATATTTTATGTGTAATAAGGAACCCCATTTGCTTAATTGATACAGTATATTACATCCAACACAGCATTCCCATGCATTTGCCACCGACACTACACAGCCTGTACCACATACATGTGACTCCATTATATGTATAATGTATTATATATACAATATGTGTAGGTCAAATAGTGTCATACACAAAATGTCATTCCACATCAAATATTCAGCTCTCTCGGACAAGGCTCTAAAGAAGGATAAGTGGAGTACTAGTTGCATCTGTTGTCAAACAACGACAAGCACACTTCGAATTCCATGTGCGCGTGAGACGAGGAGATTATATGTATTCGATGATAAATTATAAAATTTGCAACCATCATCCTTGGTTCAAAAAAATAATAATGTTCTCGCTTAAGACTGACCTACTTAATTTTTAATCATTTTAATTTTATATACAAGAGTACATGTTTTACAATTATATATATTGTAATGTTACTGGGTTTTTTGTCCCTTAAAACTTTTAACTCTCATTGTGAATTATTTGATTTTCCATCTCAAACCATGGATTACCAAATATATATATATCGTGAAACCATTTTTTTGCTATTAAATTTTTTTTTTGGAATGGAACTCAGAACAGTAACTGGTCCATTGAGTTTGCAATCACATTCCAATGTATTCAAGAAGCTCTCCAATAATTCAAGTTGGGGGACCACCATTTCCTCATGATAGGTATATATATATATATCTGCAGCTTATATAAGTATCAATCCTACTTTTTAGTATTTTATTTTATTGGTTAATGTGACAGGAATATACGTTGGTCATGTTCATTACCATAAGCTCTTTTACCCACCAAAATTTCACTGCTTTTATTCTGTTTATTGTGATTGATTATTAAACTTTGTCACGTAAAGCTTATACAAATCAAATAAAAAAAAGTCAAAAAAGCCAAAAGATAAGTGTGTGTATATATATTTTTAATCTATACCGGCTTATATGTATTATATGTGTGTGTTTGTGTGTGTAATTTTTGACTGACCAATAGGCAATAATATCTCAAGAATCAGTTGTTCCGGACCTCCAAATCCAGTTGTCCATATGATCAATCAAACATTCATATTCTTACATGTAACATGTAGACCCCACACCTACTATTCTACAGCTAAAATCAATTCATGGGCAGCCTGGAATTTTCGTGCCTATCTGACCATCATCTTTTTGGATCTCGTTTGCTTGTGCACCTCTATATATTCTTACTCTCTCTATATTGCCCTTCTCAGATGTCCCCATATTACCAATCTTAGACCAATCCTCGCCTAATACGAGTGATTAAAATGGTGCTTAAATTGCTTAAAATTCGAGTTTCGAGTCCAAAGTCACACCCTAAACTTTTTCACATAGCACAATTGCCTTTGCATCCTTATTTATTCACTAGCTATTCAATATATTTGTTGTTTATATGGGTTTTTTTACAATATCGTAGTGATGCACCTTGGTCTTCTTTCGTGCACAAAGAAAAATAGAGATTATCCTACATACTAGGGTCTCTTCACTCTTTCTTTGTAGGATAAAATTAATTCTTTTAATCATAGGTTATTTTTAACGGACATGAATCAATGTAGAATCATGTCATATTCGTCTTGTGCATAAAAACGACACTATTACAGTGCACGTAAGGCATGGAAACCCCTTCCACGTAGGAATGTAACCCTTTTAGTTTTAAAATTCATGAACAATGAAAATAAACGAGTAATATTTAGAACTCCCAATGTTGTGAAGCATTATACCCACATCCGACAACAGATCTGCTTGGGAAAATTTAGGATAATTTGGGGCATCTTATAGGGCAAGGTTGTACATGTGCTCTATACCCGAGAATTACATCGACCAAAATAAGTATACTAAATTTCCAGTTCTACCCTTTGTTTGAATAAAAAGCTTATAAGAAAACAAATCTATTTATTGCTCTTCTCCTCCATCTCAAAGATCCAGCAGACGAAAACAGATTCTCCTACTTCCCAATCCTTCCACCCAAGATGGAAAGAAGGGTTTCTCCAATGTCCACTCTTCTGTTTATTGCAGCTCTCGTTGCTTCTCTTTGCTCATCATCTCAAGCAGATGAATCGAAAGGCACATTCGAAGACAATTTCAATATAATGTGGTCTGAAGACCATTTTAAGACCTCCGAAGATGGCCAAATCTGGTATCTCTCCTTAGACAAAGAAACAGGTACATATAACACAAGTATCAATACACATATACATATAATATATTTATGTTCATAAGTTGTTTTCTCATAAAAAATGGTTGAATAGGTTGTGGATTTCAAACGAAGCAGAGGTACAGATTCGGGTGGTTTAGCATGAAGCTCAAGTTGGTGGGAGGCGACTCTGCCGGTGTTGTGACAGCTTATTATGTAAGATTCAGTGTAATGTCATCGAATTTAACACTGCAGAGATTTGAATTTTTACTGTATTTTTGTAGATGTGCACGGAAAATGGGGCTGGGCCGACGAGAGATGAGCTAGATTTTGAGTTCTTGGGGAATAGAACAGGGCAGCCCTACCTCATACAGACCAATATCTACAAAAATGGGACTGGAGGCCGTGAGATGAGGCACATGCTTTGGTTTGATCCCACTGAGGACTTCCACAGCTATTCTGTCCTTTGGAACAACCACCAGATTGTGTAAGTTCTTTTTGCTGATTTATAACCATCTTTTAATAGTCTAAGTACATTATTATTTAATCACCGATTACTATAACCTAGTAGCTTTTTTGAGTTAGAAGTTTTCGTATGAACAAATGAGCGTATCAGTTTATTGTCAATGAAAAAAAAAAATGTACCATTATTTGAATTTCAATTCAGATTCGAGAATAATTATGTGTACAAAAAAGTTACAAGTTTGTTTTTTCTCTCCCAACATTCTCGATTGGGTGATGCTATCTCATTGTATATAAAAATTTGTGTTATTTATTGAGTTGTTGTTATGACAAGCTTAATAAACTAAGCATTCCAACCACATTAAAGAGCATAGTATAAAACAAATGTCTTAAAGAAGTATCTAACATTATAATGATCAAATCAATTGTGGCAACATCAAACATGTCCACATTCCAATGCCATCATTTTTGGGTACATAGCCATGTACATTGGCTTATTTTCAAACTCCAATGGGGCCAGTACCCTAACACTTGTACTAGTGGGGATCTTTATATATATATATGTATATATCAAATGGATCACATTTTTTCTTAATCATGGTAAATCACTTAGCCTAGACCATTGAGCCCCTTTTTAGTAATCGGCTTTACCATAATTTTCTGCACCATCCAAGGCTTTATAAGACATTGTAGCATGGCTAACATTTCTTTTTCTTTTTTATGGCAAATAAGTTCATACTTTCACTTTTATCTTTACAAGACTTGAATCTCGAGACAGGAGAAATACTATTAGATTACAATCTCGGTTAAACAATAATTAATTAACAAACCGAATCTTATGCTAAATTATGAAAAACAGGTTTTTTGTGGACAAAGTTCCGGTAAGGGTATTCAAGAACGCGGATTATGCAAACAATTTCTTCCCCAATGAGAAGCCAATGTACCTGTTCTCGAGCATATGGAACGCCGACGAGTGGGCCACGAGGGGCGGGCTCGAGAAAACGGACTGGAAGAAAGCACCATTTGTGTCATCCTACAAGGACTTCAGTGTTGATGGTTGCCAATGGGAAGACCCTTACCCTGAATGTGTATCAACCACCACCAAAAACTGGTGGGATCAATATGACGCTTGGCACCTCTCAGATGACCAGAAAATGGACTATGCTTGGGTGGAGAGAAACCTTGTTATATATGATTATTGCAAGGACAGTGAGAGATACCCAACCTTGCCTGAGGAGTGTTCATTGAGTCCATGGGATTGATTGATGAACATGAGATCAATTATTTTCAATTTTCTTAGTTCATATTATATATATATATATATATATATATATTTGAATCATATATTGTATTTTTTATAATTTTATAAATCGTTAATGATTAGGATTGAATCTTGAAACCTATGTCCCATTTTTGGGGGCATGTCACGTGACTATAGGCTACCATGAGTCGACTTCCACATAATTTCAAATTCATTTGCCATTGTTTTATTGGATTATTAATTTGAAATTTATTTCATTTATTTAGTTATATTATTTATTTTCAACCAGAACATCATCTTATTTTTCATCATTGGTTACATGCATAAAAGAATTAAAAAGGTGTGGATATTGCTAAAAAGCAGTTCTACCTTTAGAGAAAAATGTTAATCACAGCATGAAATTCAAATAATAATTTTAAAATAAACCGATTATAATATGATTTTTTCAATTTTCTTTCCATTTTTATGATACTCAATTAAATATGCTCACCATATCAAGAAATTTTTTTAAAAAAAAATTAAAAATATGGTACGGAATTCTAAATTTTAATAATAAAATATGATTTTATAATTTACAATAGATTTATAGTCCCTATACAGATTTAAGCACATTAGTCATAATTTAAATAATAATTTTTAAATTTAAATGATCTATATTATTCCTCACGGGTTCATGTTGCACACTCGCACACCCTTCATACTTGGAAACACTTGGTTCAGAAATTGTTGGATTATAAGTGAAACCTCCTCTCTATTTATAGACATCAGAACTGCTAGATATACATTCTAATCCACTCTTAAGATTAATTTTTCAGAAATTTCTGGTAAGATCTCTATCATTCTATAGATTAGTACAACAATCTAAATTCTCTAACACTCTCTAAACTATTCTAGAAGACTCTAGAACCAAAATCTTTGCCCTTGACATGCAGATGTCATGTAGTATCGTGTCACTTGCATGGCAAAAGCTACTTTGATTGGGTGCTTCAAACATACAAGTATATTCGGCCAAAGAAAATCAATATATAGTAGTTGGTTGAGATCAGTTTTCAAAATTAGGTGTACCGTGTACATGACCAGTTTCATAAAATGATGTATTTCTATTTTTTAACAATCATAAAAATTGATTGCTATCGAACCCATGGTCAAGGGCGGAGCTAGAAATTTTAACTTCGGGGACCGAATTATAAAAATGAAAGGAAAAAAAAAAACGTTAGTGCGATACACGAGACTCGCTCCATTTTACCAAACTAGTACTGATTAAAATTTTAAAAATTTATAAATCAATCATATTATAATTTTCTTTATAATATTACTCTTATTAGTATATATTTAGGAAAAAAAAAACCTAAAAAAGTAGTCATGAAAAATGATATGAAAAAGGAAAAAAAAATAGAGAAGATGAAGCATAAGTTACAAGTAATAGAAGAAGTTGTAAGAAAAAATATTCTTCAAGAATTAGAATTTATTCAACAATTGTTTCAACTCTTTTAAAAGAAAATTTTGATTAATTTGATTCCACTTTGAGAAATATATGTCATTATTACCTTAATAAAATATTAAGAGATTTTTTTGAATTTTTTATTATTATTATTTTTTTGTACATTTTAACTAAACAAAATTTAACAAAACCCAATTAATACAATTAATACAAAAATAGAGAACTGCTTTAAAAATGTATGCAAATGTGTCATCTAGCACGTTTGACTTCACAACTAAAAATATTACCATAATTAACATTATTATTGTTACTTAGAAATAAGAGAGAGTATAGAACTCTATATTGTATTGATGTTTGTAATATGTAGTACAAGATTACATGGGGTTTATATAGAATAGGTCATATGTGTAGAGCAAGTCATTACTAAGTTAATACTATATATAGTAATTAGAGTAGGTTAAGACAACTATTATATTAGGTACTGCTATATAAGGTAATGATATATTATAAAATATATTTTAACAATTATTGTTAACATTCTTATCATCCATATGACAATATTTTAATTTTTACTATTACTCCTCAAACTTACTGATAAAGATGGTTATTAAATATGAGGTAACATTAGAGTAATACTTTCTTCTCTTAAATTCATATAATAGAAATTATACCAGTGTACATGTAGATGTAAATAAAACAAATGATATATTGCAGTAAAATCTATCAATAATGAACTTATTTTTTAATTTTACATGATTTGAGTTTTCAAAAATAGGCTTTATAGGTCCGAATACAAATTTTATACTATTAATTTATATTTTAATAAAAGTACATATTTAACTCAAATTAAAATAGATCATATATGGATTTAACCCAAGTTCCAAAGTTAAAAGGTTTTAACCAAACCCGTCCCATTAAGCTGTTCTAGTCCACCCAAAGTCCGGTTTATAGGTTCAAATCGGCTCATCTAAATATGTTAAGGCTAGTCCGGTTTATAGGTTCAAGTCGGCGGCTCAAATAAATATGTTGAGGCTATTTCAGTCAATTACTACGATCTGATCTTTTGATCCGGTGAAAAGAATCGTATAATTGAGCTTTTGACGTCGTTTCTCTCACTCTTCTTTTTCGTCTTCGGTGAGAAATTCACAGAAGCAGAGGCTTTAGAGCAGCCCAAAACAATGGTGTGCGAAAAGTGTAAGTTCCTATTCCACCTCTTTTATGATACAGCACATGTCTTACGTATGTATGTGTATATATGCGTGTATAAATCTGTATTTACATAATCCTGTATATATGCATCTGGGTTAGGTTAAATTTTGAATTTCCTTTATGGAGCAGGTGAGAAGAAGCTGGCGAAGGTTATAGTACCAGACAAATGGAAAGAAGGGGCTAGCAACACCACCGAAGGAGGTGGCCGCAAGATCAATGAGAACAAGCTCCTCTCCAAGAAAAATAGGTCATTCTCTCTCCTCTCTCTCTCTCTCTCTCTATATATATATATATTGTAGTATTGAATGATTTGTTTGTAATTCTACATTGGTGCAATTGGGGCATAGATAAAGGAGCAAGCTAATTGAAATATTGGACCCAAAATTTTATTTAACCGAATTGCTAATTCGTCTGACCTAAAATATTCGTATTTATAATTCAATGTAATTTCTTGATGTATCTCACAAATACAATGCTTTCGCTTTTGTAATAGTATTTTGTGCACATAGATGTGGTTTACCTTGCGGCCTTGTGTACAAAAGGTCAGTTTAGAAGGGTTCTCAAATTGGTATTTTGTGCACAAATTTTAAAATCTTATCGGTTTTCTTGTAAATTGATGCTTGCTTTGCTACTGAATCTTGATGGACTTTGTATAACTTTTAGTGCGATGCTGTGAGTTTTATGATTGAATTTTATAGTAGATAAAATTGTTAATGCAGACAAAGGTGCTTGTGCGTAAAAATTGTTTTCTTTTATATGCACGGAGGTGCAAAAAATTGCAAGTAAGGAAAACCAACAGATTCACAGCACGATACACTCAAGAATTGCACTAAGAATCTTGTTTATTGCTTAGACTATACCTCTGGAGCACAAGGATACATAATACAAAGAATATACAGATCTCGTCACTACTTTTTTCCTCCCCTTTTCTTATTCCTTTCTCAGAGTATTTATATAAGAAGATTTGGCTTGATTTTCGCCTATCCAATCCCTCACTCTCAGGATTGGAGTTAATCCTAATTTCGGCCATGTTTAGCTCCGTTCCATTACTTACTGATTATGTGGGATTTCCAAGTATCATTGAGTTGATGTGGCTTGCCGATCAGCCTCATTGGCTCGTTCAGGTAGCCATGTGCACGGTCCAAGCTGACACTACAATGGCCACTTGTTGCTCTGTGGTTTGTTGTTACCTCGTACAGATCTCCTGTTACTATTGGAGGGTAATTTCCCTCCACAATGCACTTAGTCGTTTATAGAAAAATATGTTTTTGCTTGTTCTGTACCTGCAAAGAAACCCTTGAATACACTGTTTCAAATTCACCACTTGTAAATCAAAATAATGAAAAATTATTTGAAATAGTAGACCAGGCTTTGTTGAATCAGGCTGAATTCCATTGAAAATTGTCTCATATATATTTAGTTATACATACTTATCAAATTATATATATATATATATATATATATATAGAGAGAGAGAGAGAGAGAGAGTTATACACATACATATAGATGCACATAAATATACATAAGTAGATGAGAAAAGGAACTAAAATTAGGCATAGACAATATCTATTAACATTTGGGAAATATTTGTGGGATTCTCAATGTTTAAATTCTTAGGGGTACAACATAGAGAGGTGTTAATATTCATTATAATCAAATGGAATTAACTGTTGTATGAAACTTAACTATCTTAAGCCTAGTTTGGTAGGAGGGAAGGAAGGGAGAGGAAAGGAAGAGAGGAAGAATGGAGCAAGCTTCCCTAGTTTGGGAAGGGAAAGGAAGAAGGAAGGGAGAGGGAGGAGGGATTGAAGAGAGCAAGGATGGAGCAAGCTTCCCTAGTGTGTGAAGGGAAAGGAAGAGGGGAAGGCTGGTAGGAGGGACGGGCCAACCCTCTGGGCCCATCATCTTGCTTCCAATGCAAAAGTGGGAAGAAGAGGAGAGAGAAATAATGATATTTGTTTAATAAAATTGAAATGGCATTATTAACATCATTTAAATGTATTGATTTATACAACTAAGGGTATAGCATTAAAATGATAATATTATCTCTTTCTTTCCCTTCTACCCAACCAAGCAAAAGGAGGGATGGGCACCCTCCCTTCTCTAGGAGTGCCTTATCCATTCCTCCTCTTCCTTCCATTTATATTTCCATCTCTCTAACCACACGAAACATAAGTCTTGACTGATAAAACAATTGTGTTTAGTGTTATCTCTCTCCCTCTCTCTCGGTAAAAGTTTAAAACAGAATGTACTAAGGAGGGCATACCCTCCACTATACAATAATAACAACATAAAGGGTGAACTAAACAAAAATAGCATCATGGAGTTGCCATTGCAGCTGTAACATCCTATTCTCCCTTGTATTACTGTTATCTCCTACTATATCATTATCATACTATGGTTTCTACTGACATAGTCACAGAAACAAATTTTATAATATACTTTGAGAATGCTTATATTTTAATTTCTATTATCTTTCTTTGATAAGATTTTTATTATCGTTAAGCATTTATAGGTTTCCAGTGGGCATGGACATCATATTGCACTTACAAAATTGGTTGTGTTATCTTTGAAATTTTGCTTCGATATGTATGCTCCAATGCAGTTATATTATTCAATATTTCATTGATTGTACATCTTGCATGCTTGACCTTCTTTGCCTATTTATTGTGCATTTGATTTACTCATAAATTTATCGCTTTGCAGATGGACACCATATGGAACGACCAAGTGCATTATCTGCAAGCAGCAAGTACATCAAGATGGGAAATACTGCCATACCTGTGCTTACTCGAAAGGTAGTTTTTAATACTTCTAAGCTGTATGTAACTTTGCAATTTATTCTGAAACCGCTTTCTACTGTGCAGGGGTATGTGCAATGTGTGGTAAGCAAGTACTTGACACCAAGCTCTACAAACAAAGCAATGTATAGTAGAAACAAGTTGCTGGTACTTGAATCTCTGTTTCTCTTCTCTCTTCTAAAAGCCAAAACCAGATCTGATTTTCTAGAAAGGTTTCCATTATGAAGCAAAAGCACACCAAATTTGTCTATGAGACTCGAATATTAACAATTAGGTTTTGTGTATTTATGCTTGCTTGATAGGTTTATTCATGATCAAAGAAATGCACTAGCATAACCCGTGTTCCATAAACATTGTTGTAGACTCGTTTTTTTATGCGAAATACATAATTCTGCTTTGTAATTTTTTTTTCTCCTCAGTTTATTTATGTCTGTGCATGTTCTTTCTGAAATGGAAATCTTGCTATTGCTTGGATCTTCTTTATTTGCCTGGATATATGTTCTGTTAGAATATCATATTGTTTGTTTGGTTAAGTGAAGTTGAGATATTGAAAAGAGACCTTTATTTTGTTGCCTCCCGATCAAATATTGGGGGCAGAGATAATTGGAAATAGGTTGATTCAAACAGTGGGAACAATTTGATGATCTTGCCTTTTGAAAAGGTGAACAAGGTATCATTCAAACGGTTTTTTTTTTTTTGGGTTGACAACGAGAGTGTTGGGCCTCTTAGAGCACTACATAGTCAACCACGTTGAATATGCAGTTCCCTCATCTCATATGCACCCGACGATTATTGAGAAATTTTCTGTGAGTGACTCTAAAGAGATTTGAACTCCCCACCTCCGACATGTGAGATGAAAATTTTGTCAGTAGGTTATCCCATTGAAGTTATTCAAACTGGTGCCTGGAGACCTGGTAGCGAGGATGCCAATGGAGCGGTATTGCCCCGCTTCAAAATAGGATGGGTTCGGATTGTGTCGTAAATTCATATTCAAGATGAAATGTTTTTAGAAAAAAATTTCTTCACACAATATAGCAGCCGTACGTGATGCAAGAACCTCAAGGGGGGGCCTAATTTCATATTTCAATGTATGGGTGCGTTGGATGAGATGAATTTGCACATTTTTCATTTGTATTGATACAGGATTAATGCATTTGATGGTTTACAATCAACCAGTCTATGTTGGCAATTCTTAGGGGTTTGGTTATGATTGAATGTGATTATTTCATGGGTTTGGTGATGAATGAATGTAGTAAACGGTGAATTGAAGTAAATGATACTTTCTTGAACACTTCGTTTTAATGAGAATGTTCAAGTTTGCTTGATTTGTCACTTAACAAACAGTTAGAGAATTCTTTCTTGTTTTTTTCTTTTCTTTTTCCTGTCATGCCATTTGCTTAGATTCTGAAGACAGTTATCCGCGTTGTTGTTGTTGTCTTCGTTGTTATTATTATTATCATTTACACAAGGTGCTTAGCTTCCAATGAATGTAATGAGTTGTTGAGAGCTTGTGACATCCTAGTTAATCTCCACATGTGATGTTTGTTTATGTGGAAACAAACAGCAATCGGCCTATACGTGACCCTTTTTCAAGTCCGCGACTCATATTGGTCAGTTTACATTGACTTTGTCCGAGTCCGTTACACTGCGACTGCAACCGATGTTATGCCTGTGACCGTACTACAAACAATGCATGCATGATGAGAAATCGACAGTAACCCACCAAACCAAGCTGGGCATAATCATAATGAATTCTACTCAACTATAAATATAATTTTCTTGGAAGATATTGAAGAAAAATGAAAATAAAGAAGTTTGAGAAATCACCTTTATCCCCAAAAGACGAGAAACTATAGACAATAGAAAGCACATAAAACTTGTACATATAAAAGTCGAGCATTTTATGTACAGATTTACATTAAATAATGGTGGAAGAAGAACACTTAACGATAACCCCACACAATAAACACCAACCACAGTAACATATAGAGCAACGTGACATTAATCGAACACAAAATCTTATTTTTTCTCTCTTCAAATGGTTGAAACTCCAGAAATTTCCAGTTCTCGAACGTGCTCTGTGATCTGCCTCACCCTCCAGATAACTCGCTTTTGTAGAGAGAACACAATTGATTTTGTGAAATCTCATTCACTTGTTGAATATCTAGAATTCCAGTACTTTTCGATTTCGTCTGCTGTTCTTCCTGGGATCCTCCCAGCAATTAGTGACCACCTGATCATTATATATATATATATATATATATATGATTAAAATGGTACAATCTCATATAAATTATATATGTTACTGAAGAGGCCAAAAAGTTTGGAAGGGCAGACCAAATTAAGGAGAAAAGAGAACCACCAACCTCTCTCCAACCAAATTATACATCCTAATGACCAGTGTTTCTTCATCTTCAGAGAATTCTAGTTCAGATTCTTTACTACTTTCCTCTGAAACAAACAAGCCAATTATTAGTCATTAGAGTATCAAATATGGTAAAATAAAATATAATAATAATAGTCTTCTTGCTGTCTTCTGATTGATGTAGTATTTCATTTCTTGAAGTTCTTAAAGACCATTTTCAAATGGATTCTTATGCAAAAAAAAAATCATTGAACACCACACTCTTGCTTAAAGCTTTTCTGTTCCAAATTTGTACTTCTGATATAAGAAGTCCAGAAATAATATATATATATATATAAGTTTAAACCTAGTAGAGCTTTTGAACAGAAGTAAATATGGTAGAACATTATGTGAAAGTGTTTCTTCTGCTAAAGTTAAAAAAATAAAGAGTACTTTCAATACATGGAATAGGGGTTTTGTACCTCGAGAATCAACAGAAGTTTCATCTGAAGAAGAGTGCTCTGTATCAGCCATTTCTAGAGAGAGAGAAAAAAGACAGAACTCAAAGTCACCAGTTGGAACTAATTGCATGTATAGGAGCTTATATATACACACACACACACACAGACACACACACAGGAGATTGTTGTTGAAGCAATGGAGGCACTTAAGTCGTGATTATTATTATTATAAGGAAAATCCTTGTCGTTCTGAATCCGAATGAAATAGAGGGACTGTGGATCCCACCAGAGAGTCTATGGCCCACCATAATGGTGGGTTCTCTCTTGTTTGGATTCAGATCTTAGGATAATATCACAGATTTTGAATTATGACAGGTTTGGATCATCTTCAATAGTTTCTCGCTAAACATCGCTCCTTCTCCATTTAATGAGACGGTCTATGGCCCCACCATAATGGTGGAACTAAAGATAATATCACACATTTTGAATTATGCGAGGTTTGGTTCATCTTCAATAATTTCTCTCTAAACATTTCTAATGCCCGTTTAGTGGGATAGAAGATAGAAATAGAAAAACATATTTTTTGTCGTTTGGTAAAAAAAAAAAAAAAACAAAGATAGGTCATCTTAGTCATTTATAAATTTCCATCTCTCCAAATATAAACTGAAGACATGAAAATACAAAACTATTATAAATGTTAAATTACAAAACTTTTCGTATAATTAGCATTTTCTCTTTTCTTGCCTCCTAACAAACAAAATAAGGTATTGTCTTATTAAAAAAAAAAAAAAAAACAACAATCTCTTTCTCTCAGTATGTTTCATTTATCTCTTCTTTTATCTCTTTCATTCAAATTTCTTTCATCCTATCAAACGAAGCATAAGTCTCCATGATTAAAAATAAATAAATAAATTACCACGTTAACAAATGTGTATTAGTGAGATAGAGAATCCATATCCGAATGTTAGGGCTCTTATTAGAGTAAGAATGGAAGGTGATCAAAGAAAGTTAGTTGAGAAAAGGAATTCCATATCTTGACAACTTTAATAGGTGGTTGAATCTATTGAGTGGTCGGAAAGGGAATAATATCATATAGTCACCCCCATAATAATTTGATTGTTGTCTTTTACTAAATCTATCAATATTTCTAGTCACTCTAATAATAATTCGATTCTTGTTAACTGATGTATTTGAGTTTTGTCTTTCAAGATTTTTAGAATATGGAGGTCAGCTCTGACAAGAATCAAGTAAAGATTAGACAGCATTTGTAGGCGTGATTAGGGTTGTAATTCGGACTGAGTTATAATTTGAGTCTAATCCATCGTATAAAATGTTAAATTCAAGTTAAACATTAATTCTATCATCAACCTTAACCTTAATTACTCAATCCGTTCCCAATCCATTTTTTTACTTTTAAATTCGAGCTTGCAATTCATGTTTAGATTCCGAATTAATTCGTGTTACTCATATGGCTAATATTGATACTGAAAACTAATATGATCTTGAATTAGTTTTAGATTAAATTATTCTTAAACAAGAAGAAATTTAGAAATTTTTTGTAAATTTTTAATAAGTTACAAACAAATTTTTAAAAAATTAATTCACCTAAATGCTAACATACAACAAATTAAGATTTAACAAAAGAGTTGAAAAGAAAAAAAGTAATCATAGTTTAAATTTTATATATAATGTATTTAAAAATAAAAATATATACATATAAAATAATATTATAATTTAAGTTCAGGTTGCTAGTACTTCAACCAAATTCAACCCTAATTAAATTTGGATCGAAATTTTTCAACCCAAATTTAACCCTAATTATAAAAATGATAGACTAAACTCGTAAAAAATGGAGCTCAAATTAGATTCAGATTATTCAATCCAATTTGCACTCCTCGGTGTGACTCCTTAAATAAATATTTACAACACTGAACACGAATCGAGTAAAGATCATAGGATATCTAAAAGCGTCACCCCTAACAAATTATTGAAACCCGGGGCGCTTGGCAACACTGTCCAATCCAGAGGCGGACCCTGACAAAAAACGTGTAGGGTGTCAGGCATTCAAGAGGTGTCAGGTATCAGGCACTTGTGAGTTGTTCTTCTTGTATATTCACAATTGCTATAATGCTTTTGTTGATCTTTTAATTTTCTGATTTATTTTTTATTTTTTATTTAAGCTTCCAAAAACTATATGATAAACCAGGAATGACAAATCCTGCTATGAGAATTTGGTCGTGTATAAAATTTCATATATACACTATTGGAATAGTTTTTGTTAAACATAGTTAAGTGCAGCTTTTTGTTTTTTTTTTTTTCGCAAGTAAAAAAACATATTTATTGATTATAATCAGAAACACATCCAAATGAGCTTTATACAAAACAAACTCTGAGAAATTATCATTCCATAAACATGTACTTTTGTCTTGTAAAGTATAAACAGCAACTGTATGGGCAATCTCATTCCCTACTATAAGCGTATATACCAAATCAAAATCAGGGTGCCATTCACGAATATCTTCTACTAGAGGGCTAAGTAAAAGAAATGAAGACACATCCAACATCGCAGCCTTAACAATGACCTCTGCATCAATCTCAAACACGATAAGACTGTAACCCCAATGAATAACTTGGTCCATAACCTTTCGAAGTACCAAACCTTCAGCCACTAACGAATCCAAAACTCTTAGAAAGAAAAAAGACGTCAATCGCAACACCTTTCCCCTATGATCACGCAAAACCATTCCACCTCCAGCCTTACATAATACTTTGCAAAATGATGCATCAGTATTAACTTTAATCACGTCCATTGGAGGAGCTTGCCACCTAACAGGATTCTCATAACTATTTTGCCCTGAACAGTGTGATCTCATAGTAGCAAAAGGAGCAACATTACAATTTAAAAATTCAAAACAGTGAAAGTTAAACCATACACTTTTGTGCTATGAATAGAGAGAAAGGGTACACTTTAAACTTATAAACATTTAAAGTATTTTTAACAGATAAAATGTGTATTTTATGTTTAAAGTGTGTATATATATATACATACATATATATATTAGTTGGCACCAGAACTCCCTTGGACAGGGCCATTTGAACCTATCCCAAGGTACAAATTGGGAATGCTGCATCCGATTCCACAACTACAGCACCAGGTTAAATCAGGAAAAATAATAAAGCGTTGGGGAGTCGAACTCTAGACATGTTAAAACCAAGGCCCTTTCCTTACCCCCGGGGGCTTCCGCAATATATTATTAACCATGAATGAAAATATACTTTTCACTGCTAGGTTGGATAATAGATACCATGAAGAAAACTTCAGCATCTGATTTTTTATTATTTTTTCTATTGAAAAAATAAGTCTGAATAATTTTTTAAGAAACTCGTGCAACAAATTATTATTTTATATATATATATATACACACACACACATAAATGTGGAAGCTTAGATACCATGAAGAAAACTTTGGCATATGATTTTTTTTTTATTTTTTAATAAATAATAAGTCGCAGATGTCTCAATAGTCTAATAGATTAATACTTTGAAGTATCAGACTTCGATTATCTATATTTACTGATCTAACTTCTAACAATTCTTACCTTTAAAAAAAAAAAAATGTTTGGATAATTTTCTAAGAAGCTTATGCAACAAAATGGTATTATATATGTATATGTATATATATATATATATATATATATATATATACACATGTGGAAGCTTATATAAATATGAAGGGATCACAAAAGGGTAGATGGGGATGGTGAAATGTCCCTTTCAATAGGGAGGTGATGTGTCCTCCTAACCGTATGCTCCAAAAATGAGAATGAGATGATAAATATCCTTTAAACAGAGAACAAGTTTTCAATTCTGTGGGCATCAAAAGTCTCATCACCCGGTACAGTTCGCTCGTGATACCTCATTTTCGCTGCTTCATCCTAGTCCCATAATAAATCTATTCATTTATGCCACCGATTATTTATTTTATTTTTTATTTTTCTTAGTTGGTGGTATTTACAAACATATGTCTATAATGAAATTTGAATTCTGACCTTATTTTTAAAAATAACAGTCTAATATCGTTAGGTCACTAACCCCACGCCGGTTTTCTAGGTAACCATTCTAAGAAAATATTTTGAATCTTGTTGTTATTTTCAGATTTTTATTTTTAATTTTTTGGTAATTGCCGATGAATTATGATTTGCTCGCTCTAAAAAGGAGTTTGATTCAAGAAAGACATAAATAAATAATAAATAAATAACTTATTCTAACTAAGCAAGGTAATATATATGAGTGCAAGAAGAAGAAAATTTTGAGATAAAAAAATAATAATAATATATATATATTAGAGAGAACTATGAAGAGGAAAAAATTAGGGTTTAATTGAAGAAAGGGAGGCAAATTTATTTGGAAAGAATTAAAAGAAAATTGGAGAAGATATAGAGTACGAAGGGAAATAAAGAAAGAATTGGAGAAATTAAATTTTTTATTTTTTTTAAAAAAGTAAATTTAGGGGGGCGTTAGGTAAAATAATATATATATATATATATATATATAATATAAATAATTTCAGAAAAAGCATCGTCTGATAAAAAAATAAATAAAAAGGGACATAAAAAAATGAGACGAGACTTGATACACCAAATACAGTCCAACAAAGAATTTTTATTAGTAGTATAACTAGCTAGTGTGTGGCACACACATACACATATGTTTCTAGTTCGAACCTTCACTTAAGGAGTGTATTATGTTGACATAATAAATAGAAAAACAGATTCAACTTAGGGACCAGTTTCATTAATCTATTCGGGACTGGATGAATAAGATTGTGACAGGTTCATGTGCTCCGAAGGCTCATCAATTCATATCTTTATGTCAGGATTCGTATCTGAATTCGAATTCGAATTCTAGCTGGGTCTAATTCAATTATTTTTAATCTACTTAAATCCTAGTTTAGTAGAATAAAACTTGGATCCAATCAAATCTCAAACAAAATCCAATATATTTCATGTGTATTTATACCCGAATTCGGTTGGGTCCACGTTAAGACAAAAAGATGTCAAATACCCTGTAATATATATATATATATTAGTGTTATTTTTGCCCAGCAATGACGAATGGACATCAGAGATGTGGAAAACTTGTAAAAAATTTTAAGCATTCTTGATTTATAACTCCGAAAACAGTTATTAAAAACTCAAAAAATAAAAAACAATTTTATGAGAATTATAAAAGACTATTATCTAAAATCATATATTTTTATAATTGAATTTTTAAAAAACTGAACCAAACAGAATTGTTTGTACAAATTTTTATTTTCAATTTTCTAACAACAAAAAATTATTTTTATAGTTACATTTAATTTTATCAATTGATATCCAAACAAGACTCTGAGCATCTTACCATAACTGGACAGCAAATTCCCCCGGCAAGCAAAATAAATGAAAGAGAAAGATGGTGACAACACCAACCCACTTGTGGCTAGTACATGGACCTACATCCAAACAGCCCTTGCAGTGTCACATTCGAATACTATTGGCTAAACCAACCAATCAACCTTCAGGTCTCAATTATTGGCCAGAAAGCAGTCAGTGTCACAAACATCATGTACATCAATTGCTTTCAAAGAGCATCAAGTTGAGTCAATCAACTCATGCGAATCACATTCCACTGTTATTAACACGCCGACTAAACTTGAGCTGCAAATACGAACTTAAACCACCACTTTGTGCAAATAATATCGTCATTGCGAGATTTAGAGAAGGTCAGATGTAGGCAGTCTTACATCCCACGTGGAGAAACTACTTTTGGTTTCAAACCGTGACGTCCAGGTCACGATACATCAACCTTATCATTGCTCCAAGGCCCACCCTCATCCCACCTTTTACTCCCAGTATCCGCCATCTAGAGCTATCAAACACAGAAGTTCAGTGTCTATGCAACACAACATGTGCCATCTATCTGATTTCATCTCATCATGTATGCAAACTACCAAAACAAAGATGTTCCTTGTGATGAAAATAGGTACCGTCTCAGCTGATTTGACCTCATCAAGTCAGTATCCACACATTTACTCTCTAGTCTAAAATGTGTATGTTGCTTCTCAAAAAGCAATGCATGCATTGCTGATATCAATGAAGAAGCCAAATTTGCAGGAACTCATGCAAGTTTGCTAAAAACAAAAATATAGGATGTGATGGTAAAAACATTGAAATATATTCCATTCATGCCATCTAACAATTTACTCCGGGTAAAGATGAAAATCGAACACCAAACATAGAATATAACTGAACAATAGAAAACATCAAAACAGAAACATGTTGAACATAAGATTGAGAAAGTTTAACAAAGATGGGGAATACATGCAACAGGGCCTTATTCTATAGCCCATATAATTCGTGTCATTAAAGTCGCAAAACATACAGCCACTGCTGCTATTTAAAAACCATGAATCTTGATGTGTTCCTTCTTCACAATACCAGCCTGTTAAGATGAACAAAAGGAATGCATAATCTTAGGAATCACAAGAACTTATGTATAACTGAGAATCAATTTGCAGTGGGGTCATTGCTTAATGCATGCATGTTGAGTACTGCAAAATGTTAGTTTCACATCTAGTCCACCCCTCCCAGCACCTCATAAAACTTAAGTGACGGCCTTCAATGGCATTAAGAAAGTTACCTGAACAAGGAAGGTCGAGACATTCTTCCGCTGATCACCTTGAAGTTGGATAACCTAAGTCCATTTTATGATTTTAATAAAAATTAGATGTGATCCCCAAAATTAATAGCAAGAGAAAGGACAGCTTGCATTAATGACATCTAATATAGTATCACATGCTCACCTGGCCCAGCTCTGGGTCTTGGACAACAGTACCATTGCAGCAAAACTCCTTCTTAAGGTCCTTAAGTATCTTATTGTAGCTGAATTCCTTCTTCAACCCCTGGACAGTGGTCAGGCTTTTCCTACCATTACGCTGCTGTGTGCGGATATGCACATACTCCTTTGACCCCGCACCAGAGTCCTCAGCATTTGCCTCAGCAAATGGGTCTGTCCACACAATAAACAGCACATCATTACTCCAATTAGATTGCACATCCAGGGAATACAAAGAAAAAGAAAAAGAAAAAGGTAATAATAGATTCTCTCAGTGTATTTTGCCATTGATGCAATATCTGTAGCCCATCCTTTTAATGTTACTTAAGCTAAGTACCCATGCACCAGAAAATATTCTTTACCAAGGAAAGCTACAAATTCTGCTGCATTTGTGTCTGAATCTAAATTCCCTAAATAGTATGGAAGCTTATACAGCATGTCGTGTGTGTATCAGAAACCGCCTTTCTCGGCCACATGTCTAAAAATCTTAATTTTGGATATGCTGCCAGAACTTAAAGAACACTTGCCAACATGTTACCAATGCACAGTGCCGCAGTCAAATGATGGGCATAAAGTAGTAGTCATACTACAAAAGTACCATGATTATTAAAATCTCGATTCTAGGCCGTAGAATCGCACGATTCTACGATCCTAGGTACCCAAAACGATTGGAATCGCACAAAAATCGTTCCTGGAGCATAATCGCTGTAGAATCGTTCATGAAATCGTAGAATCTTGCGATTTTACAGATTCTGACCGATTCTTTTCTAACCCCTTGCCTGGGCCTTCTCTTGGGCTAGTACACCTTGTTTGAGCTTTATTCAAAGATTGGGCTCTTTTTAATAAGAAAGCCCAACCATTTTTAGGCCCAAACACAAAGAATACAGTAAAATATAAAGCTGAAAAAAAATGCACAAAGAAGCCCTAAATCGTGCAATTAGACAGCCACTTCTCTCTGACGAGCATCCTCTTCCCTTTGATGAGCAACAAAGTTACAAACTCAAGGTCCTAAATCATGAAATCAGACAGCCTCTTCTCTCTGAGACTCTGACGAGCAGCCTCTTCCCTTTGATGCGCAACAACAAAGTTACAAACTCAAGGTGTGGTTTTTTTTTTTTGTTTTTTTTCCTGCTTTTATTCTAACTTCTGTGCAAACTGAATGTGACAGATATGAGGTGCCTATTTGCTTTGATGCAACTTTTTTTTCCCGGTAATTGCATAGATGTCTGATCAGGAGACATGAAGAAAAAGTATGACAACATCGTCGGAAGGGAGGTCTTTGCAAAAAGATTTGTGATTAAGGCTCCGTTTGTTTGGACGTAAAATATTTTTTAAAAAATAATTTTTTATTTTCTAGTGTCTGGTTGTCGTAAAATATTTACGAAGAAAAAAAATATTAAAATTTAACAAAAAAACTTATCCATTAATTTTCAACAAGTTATTTTACATGCCCCACCCGATGGACTCGACCTCAACCTCGACGTAGACCTTTGCCAAACAAAAAAAAATATATATATATATATATATATATATATATATATATATATATATATATTACCTGAAAAAATATATATATTTTCCAAAAAAAATATTTTACGTTGAAAACGGAGTCTAATAATTAAGTACACATATACTTATGATTTGCCGAAGTTGAAGTCCTTGAACTTCGTAAATAATTTGACTCAAAATTTTGTGCTTTATTATTGAATTATTTTTGGATTAATTTGTTCACACCATTGTTTTTTTTCCTAGTTGGTACTCACACACACTTATCTCTTCTGAGACTTGAACTCCTGACTTCCCTTTGGGAGGTAAGAGGCTGATACCGCTAGGCCATTGGCCCGTTGGTTGTTCACACCATTGTTGCGAATACTGGTGAAACAATTTTTGCACATTATTGTTCAATTGTCTTGCCATTGTCACGCTCCCAGTGCATGAAAATTATAAACAAATTTTGCTGTTCCATTAACCACTTTATCAAAATTAATTGGCAGCCACACAATTTAGGGATTTCTGTTTTGTGTTATTTTCTGTTCTGTTTATGTCGGTATTGCAATTGCATAACTAGAATTATTGCTTGAATAACTAGAAGTGTTTTAGCCTTATTCTTGATATATTTTAATCACAGTATTAGTTTAGAAATTATTTTGAATTTTTTTTTTACAAGTTGGTAGAATCTTACATTCTACGATTCCGGTTCTACGAAACCCAAAACGATTCTACATAGAATCCCGATTTTAACCACCTTGATAAGTACCACGCTTTAAAAATGAAAGGGTTTTTTTATGAAAGAAGGTAGTGGGCATAGAGATTGTAGTTGTCCTAATTACAGATGTACTATGCTTTAAAAGTAAAAGGGGATGTATAAACTAAAGAAGTGGGATGGCATAGAGAAGGGAGTTGTCATAATCACATAAGTACATGCATATACACACATCTGCAAACATACATATACAGATGCATACAAATACATGCAGAACTCTCACTATCTTTTTTTTTTTTTCATGGACGGATGACTTCTAACTATTAGGACTCAGATGTTATATATTTCATGTTATTTTGTCGTCAAGTCTATGTCCTAATCTTCAAAGACGTTTCATGTCAGCATGTCTATGCCTGCATCATAGACATAACAGTATCATAGTTGAGTGCTAAAGTACTGCTACAGTCATCATAGAGCAAAATCAAACACCTTTGATATTAAGAACCAACTTTGCAAGGGATAAAACAAGGGATATAATTTGGCCTCACAGACAGGCTTAATATACAGGCCTAAAACACAAAACTTGACTGAAAAATGAATAAAACATACTTACCAAAGGCAGTAGGGATCTGGATGTCGAGTTCAGACATGTACCTCGCCTGCTAGATTTGGGGGGACCAAACTAACAGACAAGTATTCTCTTTGCTTCTGAACACAAATGGTCACAGCTGAATAACAAGTTGAAAATCTCATCAGCTTTACCAATAGCAAGGGTTTATACTTAGAATATAAAATCTACAACCCAAGTCAACAAGTCTAAAACCACAACATATAATATCAATTATGGGTATGAGCAGAGAAAGAACTCGTCATGATGGAACCACAGCATAAACTTTCCTAAAATTTGAATGATCTTGATACTAACAAATGTCCGATGGATAAGCCTTCCCCATGCATCCATACAAGTTAAAAATGGTGACATAGCTACCAAAAGAACATTCTTATTTTTAATCGAATTATTCTCAAAAACCATGTGCACATGCATGTTCATAATTTAAAAATTAATATCATCATTTCAGGCACTTGCCCTACCTATCTCAAAGACTCCCAAACACATGACATGTAGCACAAAAACATTTTAATAAGATTCATATCTGAGCTCTTGGTTTCAAGATGAACACGTCCCGAAGTGTCCAATTTTACTTTTCTCAACAAAATGACATTATATTATACATTTGACCAGCACAAGTCAAGTATGCAATCAGTGCTATTAAAGTAGGAAAAGTTTCATCATCAAATGTGTTTGGTTCTCTTTCCACCTTTGAGGTGTCCTCCACTCCTCCATAACTAACGCCTTGGAAGAGCCCAAGTAGTTCATCGAGAGCAGGTAGAGTCCCCGGTCATCCCCAAATAATGGGTTAGATGCAACTTGATTGCTTCAAAAATTCTCAGAAGAAGGGCTTTCTCTAGTTCCTTTTGTCTCTATAAGATTCAATTGAAGATAGAATCCCAAAACCAAGGCGTTCAGTTATGTTATGTCTGATAACCTAATGCGAGTCTTAGTATTTGAAAAATTAATTGGCTCAAGGACAGTGTTCATTTCTGACTCTACAACATTAGTTGGCTTAAGGACTAAATAAATAAACATAGGAAAACCAATGGTAGTGCAAATCAAGAGCTAGATGCAACATCCATCAAAGATGAGGTAAATGTAACAGCCAGAGGATGATCTAAATTTCATCAACAAACACATTAAACTTTTGAAGTGCATACAAGAAAACAATGAAAGCAAACTCATGAATTCGATAACCTCGTCAATAAAGAACTGACTGAAAAAGGCACCATTCTGATAACAAAGGCAAACTAAAATACAGAAATTTCGCATACGATAAGATGTGAAATTACGAGCCAATGAATATACAATACAACTCGTTATAGATGGATAGAGAGAGAGATAGATTATATTCTAATTTGCAGAGATTTGACCATAGGGGAAAAAATTAACTGAGCTCATAATAACAATGATTTGTCCAAAGAAAAAGAGATATATCCCCATAAAAAAAATAATTAAAAAAAAACAACAAATCAATTACTGAAATCAGACCAAAATACTGAAGTAACAACAAGAAACACAAGAATTTTCCACAATTAAGAATAAACCAGCCAAAATAAAAGTAACTTCAATAAAATCCCAAGAAAGAGAGAGATTAGAACAATTTCACTACAGAGGTGTAACTGATAGAGATGACGATCAGATCACAACTCCATCAACAGAATGAATATGCTATGATAAAGAGAATAAACAATTGTTAGTGCGTGTAAATATATATGTGTGTGTATTTTCCTCTACATTACCTGAACAAGATGAAGGATCGGAGAATCGAACTGGTTGAGGTAGGGGTTGGGATGGGAGTTGATGATCGCCCCAAAGCCCCCAAGTCCCAACTTATTATTATATTGTGGAAAACTCCTCTTGACCACACAGTTACATTTACTTAAGCCCCAGGTTTAATAATCCAACATGTTTATTGTTTACCACCAGGAAATTACACGTTGAGTAAATAATACCATACTATCTGTTTGTTCTACACTAAAAAAAGCTAACTTTTTTTTTGTCCTCGCAATTAACTCCCACAATGCACTTGGGGAAACTCGAACCCTCTGCCTTTCAAATTGAAATGAGAGGAAATACCACTAGACCACAGGCCTTGGTGGTTAATTAATCCAATTTGATGGACTAAGAAATCGACCAAGAGAATTCAAAACACGTCATTGACACATCGTCATTTCTCAAAAATTATTTTTACAATTAATTTTTTTTCTTGACAAATAATTTACACAACATTTTGTCTATGAATACTTGATTTTAACTTCCATTTTATCATTTAACCTCCCAAAGTGGATACCACTGGATTACATGGTAATAAAATAAAAAACTATTTGCTGACTAATTTTTTTTGACTAGAGAGATGTTAGAGAAGAAAAAGGCCAAAAAAGGAAACACAAGACTAAAAAACAAAGGTATTGCTAAACAAAAATAAATAAATAAAAAATAAAAATTTGCATTTTTATATGTGAGTTTTTAGTTTAAATGTTGATGACTAAATTCTTTTTCTTTATAATTTTTAAAAACACTTCTTCTTTCTAAAGGTGAAATCAAAAGATTTCTCTATTTAACTGGATGGCTCCATTGAAATATATCTTTGACCTTCCACCACTATCAAAAGACTACTACATATTCTCTTACAATCTCTGCTTGATTCACTTTTTTGATATCTTTTTCAAACAAAAAAAAAAAAATTATAAAAGTATGGAAATTTGTTTAATTGCCAATTTTACAAAACAAATAAATAAATATAATATTTGGTGTTTCCCGATCTAACCGAAGAATCCAATTGATTATAAGAACGGGAGTTTAAGTAGTCCATTTATTAGTGTACAGACTATATGGCAGCTAATGAATGTAAAACTTAAGGACAGTGTTCATTTCTAACTCTACAACATTAGTTGGGTTAAGGAATAAATAAAAATACATAGGAAACGCAAAGGTAGCACGAACCAAGAGGTAGATGCAACATCTATAGAAGATGAGATAAATGTAACAGTGCGAGGATGATCTAAATTTCATCACCAAAAACATCTAAATTATGATTCGCAGACAAGAAAACAATGAAAGCAAAACTCATCAATTTTGATAACCCCATGATCAATGCAGCACTGATTTGAACAAGGCACCATTTTGGTAACAAAGGCAAACCAAAATACAGAAACTTCACGTACGAGGAGAATCAAAATTACGAGTCAATGAATATACCGTACAACAAACTAGATAGACAGTGGGGGTAGAGAGAGATTTGATTCTGATTTGCAGAGATATGAACATTGGGGGAAAAAATTAATCGATTTCAAAATAGCAATGATTTGTCCAAAGAAAGGGATAGATATCCCCATAAATTCACAATCCTCAACAATAAGAACAAATCAATTATCGAAATCAGACAAAAATACTAAAGTAACAACAAGAAACACAACAAAAAAATTTCCACGATTAAGAATAAACCCACCAAAAAGAAAGCAACTTCAATAAGAACCCAGGAAAGAGAGAGAGATTCGAACAATTTCAATACAGAGGTGTAAGTGATATAGATGACGATCAGATCACAACTCCAAAACCCTAATGAAATGATATTATAAAGATTAAAAAAAATCAATTGTTTGTGCGTGCGTGCGTGTGTATGTATGAGTGTGTGTGTGTATAGAATTTTGTGTGTGTTTAATTTTTTACAGTACCTGATGAGGAGGAAGGATTGGATAATCGCGCCGGTTGAGGAAGACGGAGGAAAGCGTTGGGAGGATGTGGATGATCGCCCCAATGCCCCCGACTTATTATTATATTGTGGAAAACTTCTCTTTACCGCGCAGTTGGTTTTATAATCCAATGTGTGCGCTGCTCGGAAATTACGCTTAGGTAAATAATGGTGTACTAGTATTACTAATAAAATAATAATAATAATAAAAATAATAATAAAACAAACAAAAAAATGTTCAACAGAATTAAAACAATTTTTTTTTAAGACAAATAAATAAGACACATTTGTCTCTTTAACTTTCATTTTACTAAATAAAAAGAAAAAAAGGTCATCATAAAAGAAGGAAGTTCCAAACGTGAGGTGGCCTAATGAAAAATCAACAAATGTCTTAAATATAAAAATGAGTCAAAACCTTTTTTTACGGGATAACGGGGTAGAAATCATCTAAATACTGATTATGATCTAATGAAAAATCAACCCATATCTTAAATCTAAAAATGAATCAGATCCCATTTTTTTACGGTCGTTAGAAATCATCTAAATATAGATGAATCTCCCCCTCTGGTCTCTCTATGTATAAATTCTCCTCTCCACCCACCTTAAGAACATGAGCTTGAATTTCCAAAGAAATCACAATAGTGATCACCCAATATATTGACATCATTTTTTTTTTGTTCATGGATACCCATCGACAGTCAAATTTTTTTTTTTTTTTAATCTTCCGCTTGTGTGTCGCGCGCACACAAAAGAAAGGAATGAGATTTTAACTAAGATCATATGATACCAACAATAGTGTGATATACCAAAAAAGTTTTGAAGACAAAAGCATGTCTCACCACTACCTTTGAAATTATTAACCCTATGTCGAACCTCTCCATTAACATCTTCTTTATTGATATCAGAGTTGTCTTATGTGGAGATCAATTAATGAATGTTGATATTTTTGTGGTCTTCTTCTTAGATGTTTAGATTGGTGACTATGTGGAGGTTTCTTCTTCTTCTTCTTCTTTTTTTTTCTATTTTTTTTTTTTTTTTTTTTTAAGAACATGTGTATCATTAATTGACGGTAACTGTGCAGATTTTTTTTTTTATTCCTTAGAACATGTGTATCGGTCGCCTCATAACACATACATCAAAATCACCCCATAACACATGCACCATTCAAGTTAGTTGCGTAAAATTGAGGAATCCTTTATTTAATAAATTAATGACTCATTCACCCATAAGTAAGCATCAAATAAAATTATTTTGCAAAAACTAAAGTCATTAACAAAAAAAATTCAATTCAATGTGATTGGAGGGAAAGGCGGTTAATATCAAATTGTATGACATTTTCTTTACAAGAAAATAAAGAAGAAGGATGATAAATATCATTATTATAGTTATTAAATGCAGAGAAATAAATCAGTGTATAGATGGCAATGTCTCAAGTAATATATCCAATTGTCGTGAATGTATACATACAGGCTCTTCTCCCGCCACGAACAATACGCTAAAATTTGTTTGCAAGCAAAAGTATGAACCTGTTTATGTATTGGGTTGAACTCTTAAATGGGCTTGTCTTCCAGTTTTTGGATTCCTATACTTGCTTAACCTTTCCTTTTTTTAAAATAAAAAAATAATAATAATAAAAAAAGGTTAAAATGTATGGACACCCGTACAAGGTTTTGGTCAACGTCTTGCTAATAATTTTTTTTTTATATTGACACCCCCTTCACATATGAAACCATGTAAAATTATCTTTTAATCATTTAACTTGTCAAGAACTCCATTTAAATCATAAAATTATAAATTTAACCCTTAACAAAACTTAATGGACCAAACTATCATCTTTATCTTTTCTATATATATAGATATAGATTATAAATAAAAATACTTATACCACCATAGCCACAACATAAAAATAAAAAAATAAATAAAATTATTTTTGAAATAGCCAGATAACCTGTACACCACCAGAACCACCACCACAGTAAAAAATAAAAAAATAAAAACAATAATGGTTAACATATACTTATTAGTCCCAAATACCACTAAAATCACCACCACACTAAGACAACACCACCAACACATCCACCCGTTACCAGAACCACCACCACCACAATGAAATAAAAAATTAAAAATAAAAATAATGTAGACGTCACCAGAACCGCCACAACAACCACTAGGGAAAAAATATAAAAATAAAAAAATAAAAAGGCTCCCCTGTCAATAAATCCAAAAAAAAAGTTAAAGAATTAAATAATACAAATATAACATTTGAGAAGATGCAGTCCGTTAAAATAACATTTTGTGTAAAATATACTAGGTACTAAAATGAATAAAAAAAAAAAAAGTTAAAAGAATTAAATAAGCAAGTACAAATATAATATTCGAGAAGATGCAGTCTATTAAAATAACTTTTTGTGTAAAATATACACTGCCATCTATAATATATAATTTTTTTCCGTGCCAGATCAACATATTTCCTCTTGTTGAATTTAAAATTTTTGTGTAAATTCATCATGACACATCATATTTACAAAAAATATATATATATATATATATATATATATATATATATATATATATATACACAACAGTTGGAGATGCTATAAAAAGAGAATGTTAATGCAATTTACCCAAATAAATAAATAAATAATAATAAAAAAGTAAAATATGACAACCACAAAATGCCCTTTCAGTTGCCAACAAACTTTTTCTTTCACACATTTCAATTGAGCAGTAAACACAATCGCGCCTCCTTTACTGATTTTTTGGCAAGACGTGGTGGAATAAGAAAAATCAGAGTAACATTTAAAAAAAAAAAAAAAAATTAGTACAGAATAATAATGTGTATAACAAAGATATTACCACCTACTACATATCATTCATGATAATGGGATTAAAAAAATGTATATAGTTCTTATTCGCAACAATGGGATATGATTACTTCACAAGAGGATTTGTTAAAATAAAATAAAAAATACAAACACCGATCTTCTATTTATTAGTCACCAAAATTTACCAAAACTTTTGCAAAAAATTTACTTGCAGCTACGTAATACAAGAAAACTAACTAATTAGGAAAAGAGTTAAAAATAATATGTAGAAAAATTCCCCCTTGATACTTCCATTGTACTACCAAAACCATGAATTGACCAATGGAACTATGCATGCGCCATTCATTACACAGACATTTAGCCAAAAAATGAAATAACTTAAAGCTGTTCCACAAGAGCTATAAATTTTTGCTATCTAATCAGCGAATCAAAAATATGAAGCAAAATTACTAAAATTCCAATTTTATTTGCTAACCCCAATTTTATTTATAATTCCAAACCGAACAGAGACTTTCACATCAGTCACCAGATTACAGAAACAGAGAACCACTTGGAAACGCAACACAAGGACCCACAAAGTCCTTAGAAACCACCACGCAGACGCAACACAAGATGAAGGGTGGACTCCTTCTGGATATTGTAATCAGCAAGAGTCCTTCCGTCCTCCAACTGCTTACCAGCGAAGATCAACCTCTGCTGGTCCGGTGGAATCCCTTCCTTGTCCTGAATCTTCGCCTTCACATTATCAATCGTGTCAGAGCTCTCCACCTCCAGTGTGATGGTCTTGCCGGTGAGAGTCTTCACGAAGATCTGCATACCGCCACGAAGACGGAGGACAAGGTGGAGCGTTGACTCCTTCTGGATGTTGTAGTCGGCCAGGGTTCGGCCGTCCTCCAGCTGTTTTCCGGCGAAGATCAGACGCTGCTGGTCCGGTGGAATCCCTTCCTTGTCCTGGATCTTGGCCTTCACGTTATCAATCGTGTCAGAGCTCTCCACCTCCAGTGTGATGGTCTTGCCGGTGAGAGTTTTCACGAAGATCTGCATACCGCCACGAAGACGGAGGACAAGGTGGAGCGTTGACTCCTTCTGGATGTTGTAGTCGGCGAGGGTTCGGCCGTCCTCCAGCTGCTTTCCGGCGAAGATCAAACGTTGCTGATCTGGTGGAATTCCTTCCTTGTCCTGGATCTTTGCCTTCACGTTATCGATCGTGTCGGAGCTCTCGACCTCGAGGGTGATCGTCTTCCCGGTTAGGGTTTTGACGAAGATCTGCATACCGCCGCGAAGACGGAGGACGAGGTGGAGCGTTGACTCCTTCTGGATGTTGTAGTCGGCGAGCGTACGGCCGTCCTCCAGCTGCTTTCCGGCGAAGATCAGACGTTGCTGATCCGGTGGGATTCCTTCCTTGTCCTGGATCTTAGCCTTAACGTTGTCGATCGTATCTGAGCTCTCAACCTCTAGAGTTATGGTCTTGCCTGTTAGGGTTTTGACGAAGATCTGCATCTGTAAAACCAAATTCACCCAACAAAATTAGAAACTTTGCCTATCAGATGATCAGATCTATACATCAATTATATCAATAGAAATTGAAGAAAAACATTAACAAAAAAAGATTGAATACCTTGAAGATCGATGGTATGAACAACTTTTAAAAACTAGTTTAGACTGAATCGCAATTGTGAAGATGATGAAGTTTGTAGGGTGTATATATAGATGAGATAGCCAAGTTGGTTACGATAAAGGAAGAGTCGAATGACGGACATACCAAATACGGGGCCAATGAAAGTAAGACGCGTGTAAAGATGAGCTATCATACATAAACTATACGGCAAGTTGCACCTGCTACCAATCCCATTAGATTGGTAGTATCCCGTTAGACGGCAAACAAACCGAATGGGTCAAATATGGGATAAAAAAAAAAAAAAAAATCCTTTTTATTCCTTTTCGTTTTGGTTAAATAATTAAAAAATTCCAAAGAAAAACAAGATTTCATGTGTTACATGTGTATAGTTGTTCAGCTGTTCACCACATATATTTTTGACTTCCACACATACATAAAACAACACATGTATTCTTGTTCACCACTGATACTCGTGGCAAAGTTTGAAACCACCCATGAATACCACTCCAAGACGATATAAGCGATATAAGTTAAACGAATTTAAATTCATCTTAAATGAATTTAGGTCACAAATAGATGGACGTTGATTAATTCATTTAGTTAATTATATTATATTTAAGTTGAGGTGGTTCAACTTGTATAATCTATTTAATTATATATGTAATAAATAAATTTATATTTAAATTCTTAAATAACTATCTAAATTTTTGTTTTATAATGTAGGACAAATTTCTCAAAATTCCCAAAATTATCAATAAATGATCATAAAACCCCAATTTGTTTCTAAAAATCCCAATATTATTATAAAGTTATCACATTGCCTCAATATCCGAGTTCGACCCGTTAATCGAGCTGTGAAATGACAAATTTAACCTTATCATTTAATGTTAAATTAAAAATAAAAAATTATTATTTTTTAAATTATAAAAATACCCTCTCCTATTCTTTTTCTTTTTCTTTTTCTTTTTTCTTTTTTGTTTCTTCTCATCATCATCTCCGGCAGCAAGAATATTGCCGGCGATGAAGCAAATCGCCGCCGGCAGCTACCAAACCAGGTATCAATGAAGAAATCAAAGCAAAGATAGCTCCAATATTGTATATAATAAACCAAACTGCGTGTCATACATTTGCACCAACACAAAATATGGAGAGAGAAAAAGTAAAGAGAGAGAGAGATGGAGAAGAAGCCGTGGTTCAGCTTCAAGAAATTGGGGAAGAAGAGTTCATGGACATGGAGGTTCAGGAGTTCTGGGTTTCAGTGGAAGAGGCTGACTTTTCAGATTGGGTTCATCAATGACTCTCTCTTCATGATCGTGTCTGTGTTTAAAGCCATTGTTCTTGTTTCAACACTCTGTTTCTTCTACCTATGTTGCGGTTGTAACTTCTGAGCCTTTAATTGAAAGAATTGGGTTCCCTGATATTCTAGAGAGAGAATGGGTATGTTGGAGTGAGAAACAGAGGAGGAAGATTGGGCTTGAGATGGAGGAATGGTCAAATCTTGCGTGTGATTGAATGTTCTGAAATTCAAGTCTAATGGGCCTTTTTTTTTTTTTTTTTTTTTTTTTTTACGAAGAGCATAAAGTTTCTCTCTCATTAAAATTAGGTTCCCTGAAAAGAAAGATGAAGACGATAAGGTAGTGGAAGAAGAGAAAGGTGGGTGAGTTGTCGTGTAGTATTTTTACTCGCTCTTCTCCATATCTCTCTATGGTTCCTTAATATTTGTGACTTCGAGATTCGGCGCTTCAATGGCTTCATCGTCAAATCTTCATGACGTTGATGCATACACTTTTCATTGGTGAATCATTCTTCTCTCAAATTTGAAAAGCTTCTGGTCGTCATCCATGGTGCTCACCAGGTCGCACTCTGGCAAAATAGTTGATCGGTAGAAGAAGGGCACAACCTTGGGCCGCTGATGAGAAATAAGCAATGGTAAGCAGCGACCAGTCCAGCGACCTCGCTAGAATGAGAAGAAGCCGACAGCGACCTGGTTTGGTTGCTGCCGGCGGCGATTAGCTTCATCGCCGGCAATATTCTTGCTGCCGGAGATGATGATGAGAAGAAACAAAAAAGAAAAAAAAGAAAAAAGAAAAAGAAAAAGAAAAAAGGAGAGGGTATTTTTGTAATTTTAAAAATAATAATTTTATATTTTTAATTTAACATTAAATGATAAGGTTAAATTTATCATTTCACAGCCTGGTTAACGGGTCGGACTCGAATATTGAGACAATGTGATAACTTTATAATAGTGTTAAGATTTTTAGAAACAGGTTGGGGTTTTATGATCACTTATTGATAGTTTTGGGGGTTTTGAGAAATTTGCCCTATAATTTATTCATTTGTAAACTTATAGTAATTTGATTAAATTGAAATTTATATTTTTTTAATATTTATTATTTTAATGGATATTATTAATAATTTTTTATTTTAATAAATAGGTCATTAAACGGGTTATACATATAACTCATTTAATAAACAGGTAATGTTAGTGTTGAGGGTTCATTAAATGAATATTCAACCGATTATATTCGGGTTGAGCTATTTAATAAAATATCCTTAAATTACACGACACAATTATAACCCGTGAACACAAATTGTCACCCATAGCCTTGAGCTTCATGTTCGTCTCATTAATTTTCGGCATGAGAAAAAATTTTATACATGCATTATCTGTGCCATTAGCTAATTATATTCAATCACATAAATAAATGTGTTTTATTTTAGTAGCTCCTGTAACATGGCATAATACAACGGGAGCAATAAAGGAAATTTTCCTTCGGCACTTCATGTAGTGTTCATTCAATCATCAATCCAATACGGTTCAGTTCATAACATTAACACTCCAACCGCAGGAGACTTGTAGATTTAATAATGAATTATTAAGATATAGATTGAATTTTTTTTTTTTTTTTTGATAATCCGATAATTCATTACCATACTATATCTGATATGAATTATAAATAATTTGATCTAATTGAATATATATTAGTTATCTATTTGCACAATGATAATTTTAACCCTAATTTTATAAATAAATAATAATTATTTTTTAAATGATAAAATTGTCTTTTCAAATTTTCTCTATTTTAGGTCTCTTTTGACAAGGCAAAAAGAAAATAAAATTATGAGACAAAAATTTGGTTGAATAAATAGTCTCTTTTAACTTGACCAAAAAAATAAAAAATAACCATTAAAAATTATTTCTTTTGACATTGAAAAAAAAAAAACACAAAAAATATATTTATTAAATAAATTATATCTTTTGTTAAGATCCTAAAAATAAAAAAAAAAAAGTACGAAAAGAAAAGGCTTAAAAAAAGTTATCTCTATTTAATAAATTATCTTTTTTATGAGACAAAAAATAAAAGAAGTTATTTCTATTGAATAAATTAATTATTTTGACATGATCTATAAAAAATTATCAAAAAACAAAGTTACTTTTTTAACATGATTGAAAAAAAAAGTTAAATTTGTTGAAAAAATATCTCTTTGAATTGTACTAAAAAAAAGTCATTATGAAATAAATTATCTCTTTTGACTGCTTAAAATAAAATTATTAATATAAAATAAATTATTTTACTTATGAGGACCTCTGGAAAAAAAAAACACACAAAAAGAAAGAGAAAAACAGAAATTAAAGAAAGAATTAAGGTTAAAAAAAGTTAAAGTTGTGTGAAAAATAACATTATAAATTAAGGGTGATTCATTAATGAATTCAAACACCTTCCCCATCCTATATATCTTAAACAATTCTCCACAGTTACCCGATCTACAATGAAAACAATGGTGGCTCCAGAACTCATATTTGCCCTTCTTATAATAAACTGATGTTTGTCCCTTTTTAAAAAAAAAATTGAGACAGAAATTCTGTTAGTTATAAAGAGAGAAATGAGAATGCAAGTAACTTTGTCCCATAAATTATTTTAAATTGTTTGATAAATTTATCTCTAAAAGGTCGCTTATTTAAGATTTAAATTTTATCACTAATACTTTTTATTTACCAGGAATTCTTTCCTTCGGGTATAGTGACTATAGTTTTTGATTTGACAATTTTTTTTACTAAATTAAATAAAATAAAAAATATTTTTAGTTAAATAAGAATATGATCCACACTATTTGTTGTAATAGGTGAGATTAAAGAAAAATAATGAAGTAGAGTTGACAAACACGATTATATTGATCATCCCCCAACAAGGGGACACGCACATAACACACTAGATTAACAGACCCACAATAATACCGGTTCATGTGTTCATAATAACATAACTAAATTCCATTAAGAAAACAAGTTTATGAATTTCCATTTTATTTGCCAAATTTATTGATCATCGTCATCCCCAACAGGGATGGCCACACGGGAAAGCACTGCATCACATCAGACTAATAGAACCACACATAGACATGTTCAGAACCACAAGGACACACAAAGTCCTTAGAAACCACCACGGAGACGCAACACAAGGTGAAGGGTGGACTCCTTCTGGATATTGTAATCAGCAAGAGTCCTTCCGTCTTCCAGCTGCTTACCAGCGAAGATCAGCCTCTGCTGGTCCGGTGGAATCCCCTCCTTGTCCTGAATCTTCGCCTTCACATTATCGATGGTGTCTGAGCTCTCCACCTCCAGAGTTATCGTCTTCCCGGTGAGAGTCTTCACGAAGATCTGCATCCCACCGCGGAGACGGAGAACTAGGTGGAGGGTTGACTCCTTTTGGATATTGTAATCGGCCAGGGTTCGGCCGTCTTCCAGCTGTTTTCCCGCGAAGATCAGACGCTGCTGGTCCGGAGGAATGCCTTCCTTGTCCTGGATCTTGGCCTTCACGTTATCAATCGTGTCGGAGCTCTCCACCTCCAGTGTGATGGTCTTGCCGGTGAGAGTCTTCACGAAGATCTGCATCCCTCCCCTCAACCTAAGCACAAGGTGAAGAGTCGACTCTTTCTGAATATTGTAATCCGCCAGAGTCCGGCCGTCCTCCAGCTGCTTTCCCGCGAAGATCAAACGCTGCTGGTCCGGTGGGATCCCCTCCTTATCCTGGATCTTTGCCTTGACGTTATCGATCGTGTCCGAGCTCTCCACCTCGAGAGTGATGGTTTTGCCCGTTAGGGTCTTCACGAATATCTGCATACCACCACGAAGACGGAGGACGAGATGGAGCGTTGATTCTTTCTGGATGTTGTAGTCGGCGAGGGTACGGCCGTCCTCGAGCTGCTTTCCGGCAAAGATCAAGCGTTGCTGATCCGGAGGAATTCCCTCCTTGTCCTGGATCTTGGCCTTGACGTTGTCGATGGTGTCAGAGCTCTCGACCTCAAGCGTGATCGTCTTCCCGGTTAGGGTTTTGACGAAGATCTGCATTCCTCCACGGAGTCGGAGGACAAGGTGGAGCGTCGACTCCTTCTGGATGTTGTAGTCGGCGAGGGTACGGCCGTCTTCCAACTGCTTTCCAGCGAAGATTAGACGCTGCTGATCCGGTGGAATTCCCTCCTTGTCCTGGATCTTAGCCTTAACGTTGTCGATCGTGTCTGAGCTCTCAACCTCAAGGGTTATGGTCTTGCCGGTTAGGGTTTTGACGAAGATCTGCATCTGTAAAACCAAATTCACCCAATAAAATTAGTAAATCAAATACAAGATCCATAGATAGCAAATCAAAATCAAATACAGATCGAAGAAAATAATTGCAGAAAGAGATTGAATACCTTGAATAGTGATGATATGAACAACTTTGAGAAATTAATTTAGATTGAACTACAATTGTGAAGAAGATGAAGGTTGTAGAGAGTATATATAGATGAGATTGGCGAGATGGGTACGATAGAGGAAGAGTGCCGATGAGGGAGATACCAAATAAGGGGCCAATGAAAATAAGACACGTGTAAAGATGAGCTGTCACGCATAAACTGCACCGCAAGTTTGTGGTCGCTGGGATTTTTGGAACCCGATGATAACGAGGAAGTGACGTGCTATTTTAGGTTGCCGTTAAGGACGTTTTAACGGCTTTTGTTTGTTTATATAAAAGTGGGCTGATCCGATGGCTATAAGGTTCATCCAATTTTGCTTTTACTTTTTGGCGATTTACATAAATTAGGACACGTAGGCTTGAACAGGGTTATATATAAATATAAATATTTATTTATTTACATATATTATGTATTAAGTAATAGTATTATAAAATTTTAATTTATTTTTAATTTTTATATTAAAGTTGTAATGACTTTTATACCATATTAACAGTTATTTTACTACTTTGTTGTAATCAGGGCGGAGCCAATATATAATCGGACACATGCCCTTGTCCTGCCTTGCTTACTATAATACAAATATTAAATTTATAAATTTTTACATGTATTTATAAAAAAATTCATATAATATCCCCTAAAATTTTTATTTTCTAAAATTATCTCTTAAATGTTGTATTTCTTTTCTTTTTTATTCTTTAAATTCATTTAATTTCCTTTAAAAAAAAGTCAAATATTTCTGTTTGAATCAAACTCTAATTTTTTTCCCTTTCAAAATTCTCTAATTTTTTTTCTTTTAATTTTTTTAACTATTTATCTTTTTTAAATTACTCATTGATTGATATATTATTTAAGTAATTTTTCTTATTTGTCTTTTGATTTATAGAATCTATATTTATTGTATTAATTATTTGAATTTTTTTTTATATTATGCCCTCCTAAATTTAATTTCGGGCTCCCACCTGGTTTTAATAGTGTTTTTATTTTAAATGAACAAATATCATTTAATATTTTGTTTATGATCATATGTGTACAATGTCAATTTTTTTTAAAAAAATAGTTAAATACTTTAGAATGTGTTTATATTATTTTTAAAGTTATCGGGTAGACTTGTATAAAATTGTTTAAAAGTGTCATTCTAAGTGTCAAAAAAGTGTTGGCCAAGTGTCTGGAAGTGGTGGGAAATAAAAATTTATTTAGTTTTATTGACACGTTGGTAGCCGACAAGAACACAACACGATACAACTCCTTCATAAAAGTGCCTGTTAAAATTAAAATTAATAAAAGACAAGTTAATATTTGCTATAATACAAATATCACCAGTGTTCAAATAATATGGGGTAATGGAGTTAATAAACAAAACTAATTACTAATAAGGTAATAATACTATTTTCCTGAATTTAGAGCAAAATTCTATAAAATCAGAAAGTCCGTTCAAGTAATTAAAAATGTGTCTATTTGCTTATTTGTTTTATTATTACTTCTAATTTGTTTTAGTCTCCTCCTTTGGTCATGTTAGTTTTTTTCTCTCTTTGTACTTGTAGCCCCCTTTATTATTGACTTCTTTTCTTACAATTATGTGCTATTCATTTTTACTTACCCTAAAAGAAAAAAAAAAACATATTGTGTGCTATTCATGTTCCATTTACGTGTTAACACACTCTGTAATGCCAGTTGGGCAAAAATGTTGTGGAAGAGTTCTACGTCGCTCTATTTATTGGAAATTTTTAAATTTATTTATTACTTGTAAAAAATAAAATAAAAAATAAAAAAAATAAAAAACTTCTATTATGCTTTTAATATGGTATAAATATAGACAAGAAGTAAAAAAAAAGGGCTTCGGTAATTGTCTCTTATATATGAGAGGGGCTGGGGTAGTGGGGTGGCCATGCCCCCTAATTTTTTGAATTTTTTTTTTTTTGGTATAGATAAAAATAAAAATAGTATAGCATGTATGGTATAAAATCTATACTTGGCCCCCTAAGAAGAAGAAGAAGAAGAAGAAGAAGAAAAAAAAAAAAAAATAAAATAAAATATCTTCATAGTTTATCTAAAGGAAAGTGATTTAATTGACTACTATAGAACCCTCATAAAAAATTTACTCCGATAAAAATATAATGTGGGTATCTTAAACACAATTCTTTCTATAAGCACGATTCTTTCCATAACCTTATTATTCTAAAATTTCATCTCATAATGATTCTTTCCATCACTTTATTTATTTATTTTTATTTTTATTTTTATTGAAATGCTTTTATAAGAATTCTATAAGAAATTAATTTTTACAAAATCTAGAACAAAATTTTCATTTGAAGTTTTGAATATCAACAAAAATCGATAGTTCTTATTTTATTAATTTGTATGTGTGTTTTTTTTTTTTTTTAATCACAGTTATTGTTTTGTTAAATTTTCAATTGTTACATTTTTTTAAAAGTTATTTTTGTTTTTTTTTTCTTTTCCGTAAATAAAGAGAATTATTTTTGTTAATTTATTTTTTTAGAATTTTTGTTTTGAAAGGCATTTTATATTTTAGTTTTAAATTACCTATTTTCACACTAGCATTTAATGTTTTTCATCCACATTTTTGACCTTTTTGTTTTGTCTTATTCCCCATTTGAATTTGTTAGCCCTTTTTCTCCTGACAGAAAGGGAGAGTAGGGAGACAAGTTTCACACACAAAGAACTATTATATCCTCACAATCCCTTATTTCAATGTAACTTCCAAAAAAAAAAAAAAAAAATTCCCTTATTTCATTGTACACATGTATTGATTTAACCTAAGGAATCACTTATTTCTCATCAATGAAGATGATTTTTATGCACATTGCAATCCAAGTTAATCTCAAAGTTTTTTTTTTTTTTCTTTTTTTTTTTTAAATTTGAAAAGTTGAATTTATCAAAATTTTACTTGGTATATTGTTGTATTAATTTTTAGTTTATAAGAATACATAACATTCTTACCTGATCTAATATATGCATTTTTCAATATTAATATTGTAGTATAGTTTTGTTTTGCATCTAAAATAAGTTTCTAAAAAAGTAACAATATTTATTTATCACTTTTTTTTTTTTTTTTTTATTTTTTAACTTGCCAACATTCTTTGATTTAAGTTAGTCAAAATTGATTTATTGTTGTTTGTTTGCTTTTTATTTTTATTTTTATTTTTTTTTTTATTGATATATTGTGTAATGATTATTAATTTGTGCAAATATTACATGAATTTCATATTTTTTTTTTATAAATTAAAGTCTAATTGTTTAATTGAATTTTTTTTTGGCATAAATCTTATTTGTATTTGTTCAGAAAGTTTTATAAAAAGTTTTTTATATGAATATAATAAATAGTAAAATATATTTGTCTACGTAATATATATATATATATATATATATATATATATATATATATATTCAAAAGTTCTAGGTAGGTAATTTTGCTTATAATTTTTGCCCCCCAACCTCAAGATCCCAACTCTGCCCTGTATATGAGATTATGAGATGGGAAGAATTGCAAAAATCTCATAAACAACAAATAATTATCCAAAAAAAATCTCTAAAATTCAAAACCTTGCCACTAAATATTCTCTTAGAATTATAGACAATCTCCTTACAATTACAAAAGAGGAAGATAAAAAAAAAAAAAAAAAAAAAAATGTCTTTCATGAAATAATAAAGGTTCTCATAAAATTGTCGCACTTCCTCACCTTCCACATCCATAATAGTAAAAAAATTTTGACCTTCACTTACCTTCCTTAGTGTGAATATTTAGGGCACTTGAGTGACCACCTCTTTTATCAGTGCCATTGCGATCATAAATTTGGACTAATTCACAATTTGTTTTGATAAGGCAGTTAAGAACACAAATCTCTATTATCCTAGAAGAGAGAGAGTAATAAATCCAACCCATCATTATTCGACAATCCCCAGTAGGATATCGACTGGGCTTGGATTCAAAGCTACCCAACAGATAATGTAGTTTAGTCCAATGGCCTACAATGGTTCTTCAACACCCCAACCCACCACCTCATTTTCTCCTTTGGGCCTTAACCCACCAATTCTATTTGAATATTTGAACCAGTTGCAATATCTAGTTCCTTAAAGAGATTAGGTTGATATTTAAATTGGAGCAGTGGATTAAATAGGTCTTAAGTTTGAGGAAAGTTTAAAAGAAACAGTAGAATTTCAAAAATAAGTTACTCAAGATGCAAGAATTTAATTGTTGCATGCAATGTTGGTGGTGTGGTGGCGTGGCTGAGTTGAAGATTTTTATTTTCTTATGTTTTTGGGGTGTGATTGATTAGAGAGTTTTAGAGAGAGAAAGATAGCTCCTTTTTTTGTGGTTGATATGAGCTTGTTAGTCGATGACGGATGCCATAAACGGTGGTGGAGTGGTAGCCTGTGTTGGATACAAGCTTAGAGTTTCTACAAGGTAGTAGAATAGAAGTGAGAATGGACAATTGGAATGAGAGGGCCAGACTGTAGACATGGAATTTCAGAAGACATTAATTGGACAATTGTGTTTTCACGTATATTATAAGGGCAGAATTGCCTTTTAGAAATTTTATCCTTTGTCTTTTATTAAGCGTTCAATTCTTTCCTATAACATAATTGTTTATGTTAAAATATTGATGAATTTTATACTCGAACATCATTTTCCAAACTTAAAGCTATAAAGGATTGAACACAATTTATATAATCCATCAACCAAAATTCACTTTTGTTAGATTCAAAAGAATATCTGACATCTTAGACACTAAAATTAAATATCTTCTCACTGATCCCAAACAACTCTTTATGGACTCACTGCAACATGAAACGTTCATGTTACTCCTTCGGTCTAAAAAAGAATGTCCTTTTTGAGGAGTAAAATTTTTTAAGGGGATATGTGGGCCATATGTATCGTCACTCTGAAAAGTTACTAACTTACTTTTTAAGTTTTGAATATTCAAGTTAGAAATTTTAAACTCCAAAGACATATATGGAAAGATGTAAAATTTATTATTTGAAAAAAGAAAGTGGACAATTATTTTAGGACGATCCGAAAAGAAAAAATGAACATTCTTTTTGAGACAGAGAGTATTTCTTACAAACACATCTACTTCATCTTTATTTGGTGTTGTTTGACGTATAAAACCTCTATAAAAATTTAGTAAAATGAATAGAAGGTACAATGTCAATCCACCATAAATCGGAAATGACACCAATTAAGTTAGTCTCAAAACAAACTAGGATAGTAGGAATAGACTGTCCATATTGGAGTGAAAGAGAATTGAGAGCCAATTCAACTAGGAAAGGATCGGGGATGGGAACATCTAAGAAGCTATATCCATTGCCATTTTATACCTCATGCTTGTTTGTTAGGTTTATAGTTTAAGCCTTATATGATTTTACAAACTTTTGTCTTACGGCATCTTAAGATTGTTTGGCAACACTCGAGAACTCTCCAACAGATAGTGTCAGATATACCTTTTCATCAATAGACATGCAATTAGCTCGCTCCCATTCCTTATATTTCTTGTATTTTTCTCTTTGTTCATGCGAGCTATTTTTAGTAGGTTTAGGAGGTTATCTTCCATATTTTTATGGGCTAGATCTATGAACCCAAGAACAATATGTAGGTCTTGTTTCTATTTCTTAAAATTGGTCTTAGTCAATGTCTAGATTGAAGAAAAGTGTGTCTTCATATTAGAAGCTTTCATGACTATTGAGACATAACAAAACATGCTATTTTATTTACAATTACAGTAATGAAAAAAGCTAATTTAATCAAAAGTCAAGCCATTTAAAATTCCAAATGCATCAATATACCCTCTCCTTTGTGTGAGAATGTAATATGCAGTAATTTTTAATACTTCATTAGAAAGCCAAAGCCAATATATAAGAATGCAAACGTATAAAATTTTTAAAACCTTTAGCAAAGGAATCTTCAAAAAATGTATACATTGTGAGGTTGTGGTGCAAATTTGGTTGCGGGTCCAACGACGGGTTATGGACCTTATTTAGTATTCTCTTTTAGCCTAAAATATAAGGGCTTTTAGGTTTGGAGTGAGAGATTCTAAAAATGACGGACCGAGAAAATTTTGTGAGGGGGGCGGATTTTTAATTTGTGAGGGCAAATTTATATAATGGGTCCATTTTTGTAATTTTAATTGGGTCATCTTCATAAATTCTCAAAACATTGAAGTATAAAATGCAAAAAAATTGAATTCCAGTGGGGTGAATTGTAATTTTAGTGGGGGCATCTTCATAAATTTTCAAACATTTGAAGTATAAAATGCAAAAAAAGAATTCTAGTGGGGGCAAATTGTAATTTTAGTGGGGGCATATTCATAAATTCCCAAAAAAAATTGAAGTATATAATGCAAAAATAAAAAATTTAGTGCAGATGCCCCCACCTGTCTTATTGTGGGTCCGTGCCCGGATTCTCAGATACTAAAAATCGTAGAAAATAGAGCGATTGCTAGAGTTTGGCCCTTCGGGGACTGAAACTTATAATCCTTTTCTTCTTCTTCTTTTTCTTTTTCTTTTTCTTTTTCTTTTCTTTTCTTTTCTTTTTTTTTTTTTTTTTTTTCAGCATAGTCAAATCTATCGCCGAATCTCTATCGTGGACGTAGGCTCACCTTTGTGTTCTTTCTTTGTTGCGTGTTTATTTTTTGTTGTGTTTCATGATTGTAAGTTTCTTGGTTCGTGGTTGTTTCTCGCAACAACATTTTATATATTGCAATATGACATTTTTTAATTGAACCAAATAAAAATCTCTTATGGACGGTTATTATTTGTTATAGTCCAAAAATACAATTTTGGATCCAAATAACCTTTGAACTAAAAACAATCCAATGAGAACCACTTTGGCAACACCACTCAACCAACCCAGTAGAAATTTCTTCAAAATGGGATCAAATCTTCATATAAATGTATAAATCTCATGAATGAGAACCACTTTGGCAACACCACCCAACCAATTTAGTATAATTTTCTCGAAATGGGATCAAATCTTTGTATAAATGTTATCACTGTCATATGCAAAAAAAAATTGCGTTGCCATTATACTTTAACATGCATTAATATATAATAAATATAAATGATACTATACAAGGCAAAAAAGCATAATAGTAAGCAAACAAGCATGTGGGCAAAGCAAACAAGCATGTGGGCAAAGCCAATAAAGAAGCATGTCGGTTAGCCTCAAATCCATCACCAAGTCCAATGCATAATATTAATAAACCAAGAGAAAGGTTATTATTTAAACTAATCAAGGATTTGTGCATTATTAAATCTTTCTTAAATGGGAGTAAATGAAATTTAAGAACATGACATAGTTTTTTTTTTATTTTATTTTATTTTATTTTATTTTATTTTATTGATAAGTAAAGATATAAGAAAAAAGAGTTCGAAAGGGGATGCATCCCACTGAAACAACACAAGACCTAAAAGGGCCTCTATACTTTCAAAAGAGTCCAAAAAATCAACAATCTCATCTATGAATTTACAATTTCTTCCAAAAACCCAACAAAAAAGAGACTAATAATGGAGAACTTCAACATGCCAATAGGGGTCTCCTCTCTTTCAAAAGACCGACTATTACTTTCAAGTCATAAGCACCACCAGATGCATTCAACCTCTCCAGTCTCTACCAAACCTCTGGAAGACCTAGGCATAACCCATTGGACCACGAACAAAGTCAGCATCATGACCCAATAGTCCCAATTTCCTCATTTTTCAAACACATGCAACAACAATTGACCACAACCTCTCTCCTCTTTAGATTATCTGGAGTCAAAATTTTCCCCAGTACCGATGTCTAAGTAAAGAAAGCCAGCTTGAGAGTAGCCTTAGAGCGCCAAATAGCCTTCCACGGGAACGCTGTAAAATCTTTTACAATAAGAATATGTGCGTAGACTTACTAGATTACCCATGCAAAAAATTGTTAACATGTTAGATATATTAGTCAAAAACCAAGACAAGACCCATTGTTTTATATACTATGAATAATGACCCGCATAATATAGATTAAATTGTGCATTTATATATTTACACAACCATTTGGTCCAACCTTAGGTCACAGTGTGCTACTAATGCCATTGCAATTCTAAAGGAGTCTTTGAAGATACGGGAGAAAAGTCTCATTTAATCAGTCACCAGTGTTAATAAAGGCCCAAGGCGCACTAAGGCGTTAGAGGTCTTTTGGAGCCTAGGCGCAAGACAAGGCACGCGTTTGAGACAAAAGTGAAAAATTAATTAGTGTTAAAGAATATTCATATAAAATATTAAAGGCGCAAATGTTTTCAAAGGCGCACATGGGCACACAACAGGCGCAATTGTTGCACTTATAGGAGGCAGGAGCCTAGGCACACCTTTAACAACACCGTCTGCAAAACAATACTCATATTTTGATTAAGTACAATAAAACTTGAACAAGTAACCTAATTTGGGAAACTCATAGTTTGAACAAGTACAATAAAACTTCATACCATTGATTAAATAATTCTAAAGGCAAGAAACTTGAAAGTGTTATTATCTGCTTTGATCTTTAATATATAGATTTGAACGAGAAAGATTCCACCTCAGCTTTGGCTTTCTACCCTCTGCATTTTTTAACTCATGCTTTTAAAGGGGCAAATCTACCGAATGGAGTATCATGTGAGGGTGGGGACCAAGATTGTACATATGTAGATAAAAAAAATTGATGAGAATCCTCTTATTAAAGAGTATAAGATCGACCCTGCCATGTGAGTGTTGTTACACTTAGGCTCCAGGTGCGCCTTTAACAATATTTGCTCCTTTATATGGAATATGGATATGCTTTAGTAGTAATTTAATTTTTTAATTGTGTGCCTCGCCTTGTACTTAGGCTCCAAAGGACCTCTAGCGCCTAGTGCACCTTGGCCTTTGATAACACTGTGCTATGTGTAATCCTTTTCATGATACGTAACTGTGATGACCTTGTGGGTGTGTGTGTCGTGAGCGGGTGCGAGACACACTGCCAGGCTACCACACTGGCGAGTTACGGGTGCACAGTCCCACATCGCCTGGGTAGAGGAAAGGTGAAGTGTTTATATATAAATGTGTCACTCCAATTGATATGAAACCTTTTGGGGTGAAGGTCAAGAGCAAAACCGTGCGGGCTCAGGCCCAAAGCGGACAATATCATACCATGTGGTGGAGTGGGTCGTTACAAATGGTATCAGAGCTTGACCCAGCCGGAAGTGTGCCAACAGGGACGTCTGGCCTCCAAGGGGGGTAGATTGTGATGACCTTGTGGGCGGGTGTGCCGTGGGCGGGTGCGAGAGACACTGCCAGGCTACCACACTGGCGAGTTATGGGTGCACAGTCCCACATTGCCTGGGTAGAAGAAAGGTGAAGTGTTTATATGTAAGTGTGTCACTCCAATTGGTATGAGGCCTTTCGGGGTGAAGCCCAAGAGCAAAATCGTGCGGGCTCAGGCCCAAAGCAGACAATATCATACCATGTGGTGGAGTGGGTCGTTACAAATAACCTTGTGGGTGGGTGTGCCGTGGGCGGGTGCGAGAGACACTACCAGGCTACCACACTGGCGAGTTACGGGTGCACAGTCCCACATCGCCTGGGTAGAGGAAAGGTAAAGTGTTTATATGTAAGTGTGTCACTCCAATTGGTATGAGGCCTTTTGGGGTGAAGCGCAAGAGCAAAACCGTGCGAGCTCAGGCCCAAAGCGGACAATATCATACCATGTGGTGGAGTGGGTCGTTACAAATGGTATCAGAGCCTGACCCAGCCGGAAGTGTGCCGACAGGGACGTCGGGCCTCCAAGGGGGGTGGATTGTGATGACCTTGTGGGCGGGTGTACCGTGGACGGGTGCGAGAGACACTGCCAGGCTACCACACCGGCGAGCTACGGGTGCACAGTCTCACATCGCCTGGGTAGAGGAAAGGTGAAGTGTTTATATGTAAGTGTGTCACTCCAATTGGTATGAGGCCTTTTAGGGTGAAGCTCAAGAACAAAACCGTGCGGGCTCAGGCCCAAAGCGGACAATATCATACCATGTGGTGGAGTGGGTCGTTACAATAATTATATATATATATATATATATATATATATAGGGCAAAGTAAAAACCCTTCGACTTATAGCCTTTCTAGTAAACCCCACTTGTCTATTTTTTTACCAAAGAACACCCCTCAACAATCTGAAGGGGTAAAAGAGTTGTTATTTCGACAAAAATGCCCTTTTATTTAAATCCTACTTCTCTCTAACTTCAAAATTTCATATCTCTTAAACCGTACATTTAAAAATTGTAAATAATGTATGCATGGAAGGTTTATGAAATAAGGATTCCAAAAATATAAGATTTGTACAATAAACCTTCATAACCAGAGAGAAATAGGCAATCTAAAAATCTACTCCAACAATCTTATTTTATTTTTAAAATACTCGAGATATTTATAAGAAAATTTTCAGAATTATTTATTTACATATGGAGCCGAATATATAAAAAATTTAGCCTCAATAGAGATCAATTTCATGAGATATCATATTTTGCGTCAAAGTATTTTTAATCTTTTATAGACTCGCCATTTAAAAATAAATAAAAATGAATATTTGGTCTCTAATGTGGCTAATTTTTTTTATATGTTATGCTCCATATGAAATTGAATAATTCTAAAAAATTTCTTGCAAATAACCCGAGTATTTTATAAAAAAATAAAATAAAATAAGATTGTTGCAGTAGATTTTAGATTGTCCATTTCTCTTTGGTTATGAAGTTTTATTAAATAAATCTTATATTTCTGTAATCCTTGTTTTATAAACTTTCCATGCTTATATTATTTGCAATATTTGGATGTACGGTTTGTGAGAAAGAATTTTTTAAATTTTGTAAAAATTAAGATTTAAATAAAATGGCATTTTGGTCTAAATATCAACTATTTTACTTCCCTTAGATAGTTAAGGAGGTTCTTTGGTAAAAAATTAGATAAGGGAATTTTTTGAAAAGGGCTACAAGTCGAGGGGATGTTCTCTAGTAAAAAATTAGACGAGGGGAGTTTACTAGAGAATGTTACAAGTCGAGGAGGATTTTCTACACTTTGCTCATATATATTGATAAGTAATAGGTAACTATATATTCTTTATCCTATCTCAAGACCCATGATCACATGTGACTAAGGTACACCATAACCCAAAATTTTATAATCACATCTTTGTATGATCTCTGTTAATCCGAATTTTCCTTTACATTTGAAAACAAAAGAATAATCAATGGAAGCCAAAACAATTACACAAATTTCATTCACAACTATTGAGCGTTTAACTTCACTGGTCTCAACTCTTCCTCCCATGTGGGAAGTTCAGGTTTGAGTCCTAACAATGGGTGTTTGTCTCTTCTACACACTAAAAGAAGATTCATTGATTACCTAGACAACCAGAAATAAACTTTTATGATGTTCTTTTGGTTATTGTTCGTGTGTTGGTTATTAAATTTTGAGATGTTTCCTTTTATCGTGTTTATGATTATTTGGATGTTCACTTCAGCGAAAAGAGCAGCATATGAAAAAGGAAGGAATTAGTGGATTGCCAGACGAAATCCTCATGGCCATCCTCTCTCTTTTGACGCTTAAGGAAGCTGCATGTACTAGTATTCTCTCACGCAGATGGAGATATTTATGGAGATGTATAACTGGTAGTTTCAACTTTGATTCAAAGACACTACTGAGAGCTCCTGCAGAGGATGGTACTTCATCACCTAAACTTGACGAAATGCATACTTGTAGTTTCAACTTTGATTCAAAGACACTATTGAGATTTCCTTCGATGGATGATACTTTGTTATACCCCCGGATTTTCGAATGCGGGTTGGCCAGGTCTACGCCCGAATACCCGAGGATATCAAAACAAATTGATAATAAACGAACACAGAGTACAAAAGAATAAAGAAGAATAAATAAAATGTTGACAAGAAATTAAAATGATAATATAATAATAAACCTTAGAATATATTTCCATTAGTTAATAAACTCTTCTGATACAACTGATCTTCCAAAATACTCCAAAATACAACTCGGGAATCCATACTGTGTATATCCCTAGAAAATCCAAACTAAACAAATGACAGCAAAAACTGTCTAAATCAGGAAACTGAATCATAAAGGAACTCCTATGTAGCATCGGAAGAATGAAGTAGACTGATCCTCGCTCAGCACGAATAACCTCTACTCCTGACGAACACCTGAAAAATAATGGTGGGTCAGGCCCACAAACAAGTTCTACTCTACTACAGTCTAAGCAGAGATCCGATACACGTACACATCCTAGTCAATCCAACAGTGTGATATCCCTCGATTCTAGAGCCACGGGTGATCAAGTCCGAGCACAGAATACAAGGGATACCAAACAATTAATATTTAAACAAGCATTGGAATACAAGATGAATTAAAAATAAATAGATAAGCTGAAAAAAAAAACTAAATAATAAATCCCTATTTTAAAAATCCTCAAATAAATAATAATTAAAAATCCCATAATAGAATCCTTCAATCATCTGATTCCAATAGTTAATTAAACTATAACTCGGGAATCCATAATGTGGACCCCTAATAATATCCTAATTGACATAACTGAACTGAGAAAAAAAAAAAAAAAAAAACTAATACTTAAACCATGTAGAAGAGTCCTACGTAGAGTCGGAAGAGTGAATGACTGTCTCTACTCGGCACGAACAATCTCTAAGACTGGAACTGACGAACACCTGAAAAATAATGGTGGGTCAGGCTCACATACAAGTTCTAATCTATTACCTCCCAAACAGAGACCCAATACACGTACACATCCTAATTAATTCAACAATAACTAAATAGTCCATATATAAATATACACACACTAAAGGAACCTCAGCAGACTATAGAGTTGTCTCAACCTGAATAGTAGGCAACATGCAAAACGCACATATAGTGGGCATTAGTACCTAGACCTACCAGGGTACACAACTACACTATATCTAGCTACATATCCCTGGCAATATATGCACCCTAACCACTGATCCTGAGACTCAAGCTCATATCATGGCGTATAATTATATATGTAAAATCTGTCCTATCCAACCATCAAAATAACTTATCCAAATATTATTTTAATAATATGTCATCCAATTATTCCGTTGACCTGACATGAATAAGTAGGACTTAACACTATGGTTAATCCGTTCCCTTATTAAAAATAGGTAGGATTTAACTCTTAAGTTAATCCGTCCCTAATATGCCCCCATCTCATAATGGTGCGTTAATCCATATCATAACCAAAGAAAAGTTTCTAATCCAAGGATAATGTAAATAGTATTTACATCTAATAATCCACACAAACATGATATAAATCATATATACATCCTTTACATTTAATTAAGCAAAAATAACAATTATAAGTATCTTTCATTTAATTTACCTCATAAGAAATTAACATGCTTTTCAATTAATTGCACTCCTCCACAATTTGATTAAATTCATTTAAACCCAAATAATTGATTTAAATAATTTAATCCAACCCTATTTAATTAATTTAACCTTTAAATTAAATTTCATACTTGGCATGAGTACTCTAAATCATGCAACCCAATCCTTAATAAATCTATTTAAATTAAATAAATATGTAATACAAACCATTAATAAAATATAAAATATATATATATATATATATATTAATTTAATTTAATCATAATAACAATCATTATCTCAATCATTACTTTACTTTATAATAATCATTATTTTACTTTATAATAATCATTATTTCAATCATTACCATACTTTATAATAATCATTATTTCAATCATTACTTTACTTTATAATTATCATTATTTCAATCATTGCTCAATCATTCCCTCACTTTATAACCAAAACCACAATATGATTATAGACTTCACAATGGAAACTAAAATTCACGCCAAGACAATTGTGTCTCGTTCGGCGTGCTCCTCTCAGAAAAACAATTCTATCACAGTGAAGGAAAAACTAATTCACGCCGCAAACAAATTCCATCTCGTTCGGCGTGCTTCTTTCAGAAAAGACTAAACTATTCTGATTTCATAAAATTATTTTATTAAATATAAAAATTTATTACAAAATCATTACTAAAACACACGACTTAAAATTCTCAAATCAATCTAAGTAATTAGATCCAATTAATTTATTTTCTTTAAAAAAAAACCTAGAATTAATATAGCATGCATAGGGTATGAATCAAAGGAGAAGAGAAGAATTAAAACTTGCCTTTAGGGATTTGATAAAAATCCTAACTTTCTTCTTCCTTTTTCTCTTTCTTGCTCTTCCTTCTTTCTCTCTCTAAAATATAGTACGTGATATATTTTCTAAGCTCTTTCACAACTCTATAGTTATATATTTATAGGCAACTAAAATAACCCTAATCCTTTTCCCATTCCAAGACAAATTAAAATAAAATAAAATAAAATTTAAATACAAAAAAGGTAACTTAAATATATATTACGTATAATCTATGTGTACTCTTTCTATATATATAATATATAAATATATATCAGATTATTATTTAAGGACTTTCCTTATATATATATATATATATATTTATTTATTTATTTATTAAATATACATATACATGGGTAATTATCCATACCCATTAAACCCCTTACCCAAATAGTTTATGGGGCTCAATTGATTGGTCAATTACTACTATCCATATCCAATTCCTTAAAAATATAAAAAATAAAATAAATAAAATAAAACTAAAAAATAAAACAATTAAATTCCTAAATAAATACACATCATCACATACAATTCAATTTTAACAAATAATTAAATCAATTAAATGACCGGGTCCTCTTTTACAAGGGTTGCGATACCAAGTCAAGCTTGAAGAGTTGTGTGTGAATTTAGGAGGTGGCCAAGTTTTACATTTATAAAAAGCCACTACTACCTTTCTCTATATAAAATATAGATAGGGCGAGTAGGGATCGTCCCAAGGGATTTGATGGTGTATCGAATTGTGAAACTATGGTAATTAGGGTTAGTAGGTCGAGTGATCACACAATTGGTTGGTTGGTTGATTAAGCTAAATTGAATTCAACTAAATAAAATAATATGAGGTAAACAAGAGAGAGAGAGGTCTTGGGGTGTAGAGATCACCACCAAGCAATACTTTTCTATACTACTAACAAGTGATCAATTGAGGGTAATGGATGTGTTGCAATATGATAAGGGTGTGTGTGCATTAGGTTGATTCAATTGGCAAGGATGACAAATCAAGCAAGTATTGTCTAAACATCATGTGAAGAGCACAATATATCTAAGCAATAGAGCATATATTGTCTAGACAACATGGGGATAGCACAATAGATCAAAACAAGTCATTAATCCTTCATTAAGCTCACAATCCACATGCAACACAATATTAGAGGAATATGCCATTTGGACTCACAAGCATGGAACATCAAACATCAAGAGTAGATTGTCCTCCCATCTAACATTATACTACCACTACACTAAATCTACACTACTAGCATGAAAATAAAGCTATCTAGACTAGGAGAGAGGCACAAACCATCAAGAATAGGCATAAACCATCAAATGAACCAAAATAGCATTCATTATGCATATCATCTTGATAATCTCTAGATCTATAGCATTAATACACATAGACATGCATCAAAAACACTAAATCTAGAGATAAGCACATGAATATCCTACTTTAGCATACATAGACATATGGGTAGCATAGAATAGTCAATTGGAAGCATTAAATCTTACAAACCATGAAATAATCAAGATTTATATATACATGAATATCAAGATGTATCAACAACACTAATCCCTCAATAATACACAAGATTAGAGTATAGAAAGTATGCTTGGGGCTAACTCTAGCCCCAAGAAGATGTCTAGCCACTCATGGTAGTGATGATCCAACCCTCAAGGGCTAACTCCATGGCTGCTCCTTGTACATGAAGATCTCCTCTAATGGTTGCTCTAGTTTCCTCCCTTCTTCCTCTCCAAGAATAGCCTCCAAGATGATTTTCAATGTGTGACAAGAGACTCTAGACTCTCTCCAAAAAATGTATCATATTCCTTATATAGGTAGGTCAAATACACCCTATGATGAGCTGTGGTCATGCAAGGCATATTCTCCAATGATTGGGTGAAGGACGGAATAAATGAGCTGGACTTTAACTTTTTCTCGCTGGAGGAAGTTTGATCGATCGAACCTTAACTTGGATCGATCGAAGATGGGTTCGATCGATCGAACTGCATCTTGGATCAATCGAAGTGGTCTGACTCCTCCGGATAAGGACAAGGCTGAGATATTTCGAAGATATTTATGGGGAAAAGGACAAAAGTGGTTGGTAGGCGTACAGCTGTGGATAAGATCAATCATTTGAATAGGACAAAATAGGGTTAGATCGATCGAAGGTGATGTTGGATCAATCGAACTTGGAATTTCAGCAAAGGCCAAGGTTGGATCTATCGAGAAGTACTGTGATCGATCATAGATGTTCGATCGATCGAACTCTAAGTTGGATCGATCGAACTTTTCAGCTGCACAACTTAATTCCTTTTTGCTCCTTTCTTTCTCCACTTTGCTCCCTCCTTTGGTTTATCTCAGGATTGTTTCAATTAAGCTCTTATTTGGCTGAGTTAGCTCAATTTTGGGATTAGTGCCTGAAAATATAAATAACACATAATAAGTCTAAAACGGCAAAGTAAGATAGATAAAGGTACTGGAATGCTTAAACTTAACGGGTTTAAATGCGCACTTTTCAGTGCTCATCACACCCCTAAACTTAAATATTGCTAGTCCCTAGCAATGAACTAAGAAGTAAAGGAATGAAATGAACAACTAAACAAGTATAAACTAGAAAGCAAGTAAAATGATAACACCATTTTCGTAGGGAACACGATTGCATTTAGCATATGCAACAAGCCTTTTAAACCCCTAGGTTACCTCTAGTGGACGAGTGAAGTCTCGTGAGGGTTTCCAGAAATGGTACCCACAAACATTAAGCTCATTCTTTCAAAAGAGGCACCAATATTGCAAACAAGCATTGGGAGAAAACTACCTTAAGTATGCAATTTTTCAACCGTTTCCAAGCAATCTCCCAAAATCTCAACATCAAACAAGCAAGCATGGTCCTCCACACATCAAGAAAATGATTATGAAAATCGAAACAAGTCTAGAATCCATGTGAGAGGTCCGGCATCAAGTGTGTTGCTATCTTAGCCAACTAGAGAAGTAATCACATCCTTACCCTCAAACTAGCACACAAATCTAGTACCGATCATCAAGATAAGAGAGTGGACATTTTATTAAAGCTTTATTGTTCTAGGTGCGCTTATTCTTTTCACTCTATTTTTTTTTTTAATTTTTATTGAGGATCAAAGATGGAAGTATTGTGCAATGTGTTGATCTCTTAAGCTTTCTAGAAGATTCATGTAGCGAGCTTTAGGTCAATGACTTCCAAACCAGATGGCTTTAGGGCATTAGGTTTTAAGACACCCCAACGGACTTACAAACTCAAATCAACTAGGCTATAAATCAAGACAACAACCATCTAATCATTTCCTACTTCTCACCTTTTGGGAGAAATCCTCACTTTTATTGCTTTTGCAACTTTTTTTTTTTTTTTTTTTTTTTTTTTTTTTTTTTTTTTTTTGAAATAATCAACAATTATTAACCTAGAGTTTGGGCCCTCCACCTTTCGGCGCGAGAAGTTCACTGCTTAATGAGGCAAGAATCCCAGCTACTCAATGAAAAGGGGTTGTTATCCACTTTTATCAAGAATGAAAGCTTTCAATGCACTACTAGCCCAATTGGGATATAACCAATTCAATAATCAACAAAGCATGTACCCCACAAATGAATGCTAGTGTGCACCGGTGCTAGTGTAGAATCCTAGAATGAATCTCAAAACAATCACAAATTCAGGATGATGTGGACCACAAATGCAAGCAAGATATCAATCTTTTGAAAAATTTACTCCTAAATGGCATCCTTAAGGCATACAAGGAGTATTGGACTCTCAAGTCAAGCAATATAGTCCTCAAAAGATCAAATTCATAGCTAGAAATGGACCAAGTATAGAAATATCCCTCAAATACACAAGCTATGCTCAAAATTTTGAATTTTAAAGTAACACTGAAACATACACCAATACCCCCAAACTTAAACTGCATATTGTCCTCAATGTGTGAAGAGAACATAGGAAGGAGTATACCAGTGCTTTAGACATGAATGATCGGGATAGAAGTATCCAAAGTGGGTGGCATGGCCCCCCCAAACTTGGGATAAACTGTGGTCCTGAAAAGTTTGCACTCGAATAAACTCATTAGATGACAAGATAGGATAATCAGTGCACAGTGGACATGCAAGTGTAAAATGGGATAAATAGAGAATAGAGAGAGAGGTGTAAGAGTGGTCCTGAAAAATTGGGCAGCACTCTCTCACTGAAGTCACTGTGGTGTACCTGATGGAGTCAAACATACAAATATGAGATACTAAGAGACATCCATAATCAAAAAGCAATATATAGAGAATATAAAGTGCAGGTACATCAATAAAATAATAAAGCCGACAGACCGGCCGCAGAGTATAATACAATAACAGTGACAGTATAATACAGATCTAGAATAAAAGAAATGAAAGCATAGAACAACTGGAAGTGGAGTCTCAGGAGGCCTGATCGTGAAGATCTGCAGTGGCTGGAGGTGCAGGTGCGGGTGCAGGTGCAGGGAGTCGGCTGGAGAGATCGGCAAAGCAAGCCATGACATCCGCCCTAAAAGAGGTGAACTCAGCTCGGTGGGCAGTGATGTCGGCTCGCATGGCTGCTACGTCCTCCTCCAATGTTTGCAAGCGTGCTTCAAATCCGGGAGTGGGAACTGGAGACTCAGGCAGAGATGCCTCTGAAGAAGACTCCCGAACTCGCTCCTGAGCAGCGGCTCGATCACTGGTATCATCGGCATCAGCATCATCTGCAGCATCGGCATACTCCTCCGCAGGTCGCTCTAGGTCAATATCCATGCGATCGGTAGCCGGACCGACTGGTGCGTCGTCCGCTGCGATATCTGCTGCTGCTGGAGGTGCCGGCTGTGCCTGGGCTGCCTCCTCCTCCTCTAGTTCAGCTGCTGCCTCTACAGCTGGCTCCTGAAGACTCCGAATAAGAGCATTGTAGCTCTTATTCCAGTTGCTCCTCCTATAGAAGCTGGACCGTGCAAGGGGCTCCTCATCTGGAGGCACTCTGTAGCGCTGGTCAAGAAGGATCTGCGTGATGAGGTGTCCGAAGGGCAGGACCTTGGACCGCTTAGGGTCCTTCCTGGAAATGAAAGAATCATACAGCAACCCCATCACGCTCCAGATGAGGACTGGGATAGATACCCAGCAGCCCGTGTAAAAAGTGTAAAGAGCTGTCAAGTAGTCATGACGCCTCTGGATCTTATGGCCCGCCATGTAAATGTTATGGAAGAGGACTGTGTCGATGAACCAGAGGTCTTCAGGCAAGAAGGTCCTGGTGGCGAATGTCTGACCACCGGCATGATGGCCTGTCAAGGAGACAGCCATGTCAGAAAATGAAGGCCTATGCAGCCTCGGGTATGTCTCTGCAAGCTCAGGTGGACACCGGTGTGGGCACCGGCAAGCACGGGCCAGAGTGTCAACTGTGATGACAATCTCGTGGCCGTCCAGTGTAGTGATCATCTCCGCGGTAGATCGTGGCGAGGGCCGGAGATGCTGAAAGAATAGCCGCACCAGGCACGGGTATACAAGGCCGGTGACTGGGGCAAAGATGGCTGAGAGGCCCCGCTGCATGATATCCTGATAGCCAGACCGGGTCAGGATAGACTCGGAGAAGTACACAGTATCGAAGTACGACTCCTGAGCCACGGTCATAGTTGCATATCTCGACAGCAACTGGTCACGGCACTGAGCCGGTAGAGGTGGCTGCGGTGATGGCATGGCGGCTGCATCTGCCTGATGGCGCACAGGAGAAGGTGATGGTGTGAAGGCTGGAGGAGCCTGGGATGTAGATGGAATGTGGTCAGCTCCCTCCTCAGCCTCGTGGGATGGGGATTGAGGGGGAGTAGCCTGTGCGGGCTCCTCCTGAGCATGAGATGGCTCTGCAACCATCTCTATCTTGGGCCGTATATGTCTGCGGGGTCGCTGTGGCCCCGAAGATCTCCTGGCTGTACTCTTGTACCGCGGAGGCATGATCTGTAAAAAGACAAGAAAATTTCAATATAAGTCAGTGCCAGATATAAGAATTTAAGTGCATAATAGAAACATGTATGTCAAATAAGATAGACAAAATACGGATGACATGAATCTGTGATGATGATGAAATGTGAATCATGTTAAGCAATGTAGGTATGAAATGCATCCAATGTGGAATATCACAGGCATTGTGCATATAAAGATAACATGAAGACAACATGAGATGAATGGAGTGTGTATGTGTGATCTGTGAAAGTTCGATCGATCGAACTTTAAGTTCGATCGATCACCGAAAATTTTCGATCGATCGAAGTGAAAAAGTTCAAAAGTTGGATCGATCGAAGTGAATTGGATTAATCCAACACTTGGATCGATCGAAGCATGAAAGTGCACAAGATTGGATCGATCGAAGGTAGTGAAATGAAGTTCACTACTTCGATCGATCGAAGCACAAGTTCGATCGATCGAACTGTGCGAATACCGAATCTGAAAAGTCGCAGATCTGTGAGATCTAGAGTACGGGGCCCACACAAACGTGTTTGTGGGCCCATCTACACATCAAACATCCAATCCTCAACACCCAAACACTCCCCAATTGCCAAATCAAATCAAAAATCCCCAATTTTGGTTTGGCCGAATGCATGTGTGAATATGTATATCATAATCATGAAATTGATGCTTCAAAATGGATGATTAATACACATACAACATAAATCAATATAGAAAATCATGAATCATGCATCGATTAAACTTTTAAATCAAGAAATAGCTCGCGGTTTACCTCAAAACCGAGAGGGATGAGATGAGAGAGAGGGTGCGAAGCCGCGGTGAAAATAAGGCTCTACCTTGCCGGAATTGGCTCGCCGGAGATGGGGAAGATGATTGGAATGGAGGTTGGCCGGATTGAGATGGGATTGAAAGAAGAGGGAGACTAGGGTTTAGTTTCCTTTTGAAGTTGGATCGATCCAAAGTGATCGATCCAACTCGGTTATATTTTTAAAAACACGATATGCAGAGTTCGATCGATCGAATATGGAGTTCGATCGATTGAACTTAGGTCTCCACTCTTAATGGCATTTTTTTTGAAATTTTGGATTTTTTTCTCTTTTTAATTAAAGGAAATTAAATTAATGAGATGCAAATTTCGATCGATCGAAGAAAGATTTCGATTGATCGAAGAGGATAAAGAATGTACAAGTTTAAGGGTTCAAGAGTTGATACGTGTTGGAACCTTGGATCGATCGAACTTGGAATTCGATCGATCGAACATGAAAAATTTTGAAAAGTCCCGAGAGCATGCATTTTGGAATTTGGATGCAGGTCCAAAATTTTTCTAAGTGTTGTGACTCATGATCGATCGAACCACATGTTGGACCGATCGAAAGGTAGTTCGATCGATCGAAATGGTTTACGATCGATCGAACTTTTGAAAATTTGGAGATCCCGAGAGCATGCATTTTGGAATTTAGATGCAGGTCCAAAATTTTTCTAAGTGTTGGGTGCAAAATGAGAGTTGGATCGATCGAGTCCATAGTTGGATCGATCGAACCAAGACTTGGATCGATCGAAATTATGCCTAAATGCTCAAAATGACTTGAATGCTCATGCAATCCCTTACTCAGTTCCTTCCAATGTATATGAACCATAAAAACAGTATCTAAACTTCGCAAGAATCAAAATGCAAGATAGAAATGAGGGAGGAATAGGGTTTTGACATCCTATGAATTTCGGTGCTAGTCTTTAACGTCTCTAGCAAGACCTTGGGCTCTTTCAGCCCGGATCAAAGATCTTGCAATGCATCCCCTCCTTTTTGGGATGGGAGATGTTTCGAGTCACTCCCAACAAGTGGTTCTTAGAAGAACTTGTTGGGGTAAACTCAAAAGACGTCTTGAGTTCCTTGTCAAAACTTTCCTTGGGCTTCCACGCCCTTTCACAACAAGAGTTCGAAATTACTTTTCTGGCATGCAATGCTGAAGATGAAGATGAAGGCTTTGAAACATTGTTCATGCACAAAAGCTCATTTCTTTCACAAGCAAGATCATGATATTCCTCTACCACATTAACCACTTCTTCATATTTGTCGAATGGATTGGGTGTGGGGTTAAAGATGTTCAACTTCACTCTCATGTGCCCAAAAGAAATCTTCATTATCCCCGTCCTACAATTTATGTTGGCATTTGAGGTTGCCAAGAAAGGACGGCCAAGGATAACCGGAATTTGGTTCTTTGGATTGGGCACCGGTTCCGTGTCAATGACGACAAAGTCAACCGGGAAGAAGAACTTATCAATCTTAATCAACACATCCTCAATTATCCCCCTAGGCTTCTTAATGGATCGGTCGGCAAGTTGTAAAACCACCGACGTCGGTTTCAATTCACTTAGGCCCAATTTGACATAAACCGAATAGGGAAGAAGGTTAACACTAGCCCCTAAGTCAAGAAGTGCCCGGTTGATGACATGTTCACCAATGACACAAGATGTTGTAGGTGCACCGGGGTCCTTAAACTTTGGCAAAGTGTTGTGTTGTAGAATGGAACTCACTCGTTCGGTTAAGACCACCTTTTTTGATGTTTGGCTCTTGTTCTTTCGCTTTTGGGTGCTTAAGTCCTTTAAGAATTTGGCATAAGCTGGAATTTGCTTAATTGCATCCAAAAGTGGAAAATTGACTGTGACTTGCCTAAACATATCCATTATCTCATTGTTCTTGGTCTTTTGCCTTTCTTTTGAAATGGACCCTTTCAAGGCGTCCGGAAATGGAGCTTTTTCAAAAACTCTTTCAGCATTTTCTTTCAAAGAATTTTCAGCATTGGACTTGTTCGATTCATTGGATTTCAAATCACTTTTCAAAGAAGAATCATGAATAACATTTTTCAAAGAACTTTTCTCAAACACATTTTTCAACACTATTTTCAATGAATCTCTTTGGAAATCATCTTTCAACTCACAATTTGAGGGCTTCTCATTCTCAAGATCATGCACATGCAATGAAGGAGGAATAGTGTGTGGAACGGGATGGGTGACAACTTGAGGTTGTACCGGTTCACTCTTTTCATTAGGCATTTTAACTTGATTGTCTACTACCCTACCACTTCTCAAGGTTGTTACCGCATTGACATGCTCAACATTATGCCCTTCCAATGAGGATTTGGTTTCTACAACACATTGTTATTTGATTGGGGCATTCACGTGCATCTTTCCCTTCTCTCTAGCATTAAGTGTTTCAGCTATTTGCCAGACTTAGGTTTCTAGCTTGGCAATTGATTGAGAATGAGAATGTAACAATTGAGTATTTGCTTCTAAAGTGCCCAAAGCATTTAAAACCTTTTCCTCAAAAGCGGAACCTTTAGAATTTCCTTGAGAATATGATTGGTTAGGAAAATGAGAATTAGCAAATTGATTTCCTTGTGAGTTATATGGTCTTGAACCTTGGGATCCTTGGTTTTGAAGTGGAGGTGGAATGTATTTCCCTTGAAAACCGCCTTGGGAAGAGTTCGAGCCCTCCCCTTGGTTTTTCCAAGAAAAATTAGAATGATTCCTCCAACCGGGATTGTAATGGTTACCATAAGGATTGCTCCCTTGGTTCACAAATGTTGCATTAACTTGCTCAATGGGTTCATTTTGAATTTGTCCATGAGGACAATTAGAAGTAGAATGAAGAACACTAGAACAAGTCATACATGATTCATTTTGAGCTCTAGGAGAATGGTTAGGAAAGGAAGACACTTGATTCGCCAAGTTTTGATTGATCAATTGATCAAACTTTTGAGATAAGGACTTCATCTCGGCGGTTAAATCATTTGAGTGGTCAACTTGATGCAAGCCAACACTCTTCCTACCTTGAGAATTTCTACCATTCCTAGATGACAATGTTCTATGCAAAGAGTTTTCACTCATGCTCTCATAAAGACGCCACACGTCTCCCTCTTGCCGGTCTATATAAGAACCTCCCATTGAAGCATCAACCATGCCTTTATAATTGTCCGATAAGCTTTCAAAGAAGAATTGGACCAATTGCCATTTAGGCATGTCATGGTGAGGACACTTCCTAAGCAATTCATTGAAGCGTTCCCATGCCTCGTGGAAAGTTTCTCCCTCCCCATGTGTGAATTCCCTAATGGCGGTTCTCATAGCATCGGTCTTCGAAACCGGATAGTACTTTTTCAAAAATTCTTGTTGCATTTTTGCCCAAAAAGTTATAGAAAAAGGCCTAAGGTTGTTGAACCAGTACTTCGCCTTATCTTTAAGGGTGAATGGAAAAAGTTTCAGCCTTAAAACTTCTTCCGGCATGTCCGTGTATCGAACGGTAGAACAAACTTCAAGAAACTCATCCAAATGCTTGTAAGGTTCTTCACTAGGAAATCCATGAAAGTTAGGTAGCATTTGGATAGTTTGTGCTATAATCTCATAATGGTGTGCTCTAAATGGTGGCAATTGAATGCATGTGGGTGCATTATACTCATTAGGCACATAGTGATCTCTCAATGCGAGTGGTGGATTAGCAACTTGAGGTGCAACATGGACACCTTGGTTATATTGAGCTTGATTAATGATGGGGGGTTGTGGTGCATACATTGGCCTTGGAATTCCCATTGGAATTTGGCCTTGTTGTTGAGGAGGTTGATGAATGTATGGCCTAGGCATGCCTAATGGAACTTGCATATTATCATTTTGCACATTAGGGTGAAGGATGCCTTGTTGGTCTACGTGACCAAGGTCTTCAACATGATCATCATTGAGAGCATCCATTGGTAGATTGGTTCTATGTGAACTTCCTCTTCCCCTTGGAATCCTAATAGTGGATTCTAAATACAAATCAAGAGGGACAAGAGTAGGTCTCAATGAACGACGACCATGCATGCACAATGCAACACGAATAAGCAACTTTCTTAACAATGCAATTAAACTTCACAACCCCAATTTTCAAATGCAATGTATGTCAAATAAATGCCTCCACGTGGGCCCCCGATTTAACTAAGGAGATTGAGTAAGAAGGTCTCACAATAGTCCTTTAGCACTTCAACTCCAAAATTAAAAGCTTAGCTTAGCAATTTTACTTAGCAATTTTTCATTTTAAGCATTTTTCTTTTGCTTTGCTTTGCTCCTTAGCTTGGAATTACTTTGCTAGCTCCTTGCTCAATGCACCTTGTTAATGAAGAACAAACTTAATAAGTAATCAAAAACAGAAAATAAAAAGAAAGTAAAGACACGATCAAAAGAATACTAATCCTAATTGAATTTCACAATTCAACGTTGCCAATTTAAAATCCCCGGCAACGGCGCCAAAAACTGACCGGGTCCTCTTTTACAAGGGTCGCGATACCAAGTCAAGCTTGAAGAGTTGTGTGTGAATTTAGGAGGTGGCCAAGTTTTACATTTATAAAAAGCCACTACTACCTTTCTCTATATAAAATATAGATAGGGCGAGTAGGGATCGTCCCAAGGGATTTGATGGTATATCGAATTGTGAAACTATGGTAATTAGGGTTAGTAGGTCGAGTGATCACACAATTGGTTGGTTGGTTGATTAAGCTAAATTGAATTCAACTAAATAAAATAATATGAGGTAAACAAGAGAGAGAGAGGTCTTGGGGTGTAGAGATCACCACCAAGCAATACTTTTCTATACTACTAACAAGTGATCAATTGAGGGTAATGGATGTGTTGCAATATGATAAGGGTGTGTGTGCATTAGGTTGATTCAATTGGCAAGGATGACAAATCAAGCAAGTATTGTCTAAACATCATGTGAAGAGCATAATATATCTAAGCAATAGAGCATATATTGTCTAACAACATGGGGATAGCACAATAGATCAAAACAAGTCATTAATCCTTCATTAAGCTCACAATCCACATGCAACACAATATTAGAGGAATATGCCATTTGGACTCACAAGCATGGAACATCAAATATCAAGAGTAGATTGTCCTCCCATCTAACGTTATACTACCACTACACTAAATCTACACTACTAGCATGAAAATAAAGCTATCTAAACTAGGGGAGAGGTACAAACCATCAAGAATAGGCATAAACCATCAAATGAACCAAAATAGCATTCTTTAAGCATATCATCTTGATAATCTCTAGATCTATAGCATCAATACACATAGACATGCATCAAAAACACTAAATCTAGAGATAAGCACATGAATATCCTACTTTAGCGTACATAGACATATAGGTAGCATAAAATAGTTAATTGGAAACATTAAATCATACAAACCATGAAATAATCAAGATTTATATATACATGAATATCAAGATGTATCATACAACACTAATCCCTCAATAATACACAAGATTAGAGTATAGAAAGCATGCTTGGGGCTAACTCTAACCCCAAGAAGATGTCTAGCAACTCATGGTAGTGATGATCCAACCCTCAAGGGCTAACTCCATGGCTGCTCCTTGTAGATGAAGATCTCCTCCAATGGTTGCTCTAGCTTCCTCCCTTCTTCCTCTCCAAGAATAGCCTCCAAGATGATTTTCAATGTGTGACAAGAGACTCTAGACTCTCTCCAAAAAATGTATCATATTCCTTATATAGGTAGGTCAAATACACCCTATGATGAGCTGTGGTCGTGCAAGGCATATTCTCCAATGATTGGGTGAAGGACGGAATAAATGAGATGGACTTTAACTTTTTCTCGCTGGAGGAAGTTCGATCGATCGAACCTTAACTTGGATCGATCGAAGATGGGTTCGATCGATTGAACTGCATCTTGGATCGATCGAAGTGGTCTGACTCCTCCGGATAAGGACAAGGCTGAGATATTTCGAAGATATTTATGGGGAAAAGGACAAAAGTGGTTGATAAGCGTACATCTGTGGATAAGATCAATCATTTGAATAGGACAAAATAGGGTTCGATCGATCGAAGGTGATGTTGGATCGATCGAATTTGGAATTTCAGCAAAGGCCAAGGTTGGATCTATCGAGAAGTACTGTGATCGATCATAGATGTTCGATCGATCGAACTCTAAGTTGGATCGATCGAACTTTTCAGCTGCACAACTTAATTCCTTTTTGCTCCTTTCTTTCTCCACTTTGCTCCCTCCTTTGGTTTATCTCAGGATTGCTTTAATTAAGCTCTTATTTGGCTGAGTTAGCTCAATTTTGGGATTAGTGCCTGAAAATATAAATAACACGTAATAAGTCTAAAACGGCAAAGTAAGATAGATAAAGGTACTGGAATGCTTAAGCTTAACGGGTTTAAATGCGCACTTTTCAGTGCTCATCATTAAACAAATAAACAATTAGCCAAGAAAACAACAAAATAATTAAATGCAATTAAAACTATTAAAATAATACCGAGACTATCCTTTTTAAATTAGGGGTATTACATTCTTCCCCCCTCATAAAAGGAATTCCGTCCTCGGAATTCGCCTTTACCTTCTTCCATTATATCTAGAAACTGTTAGCAAATGACATCCTCTTGTTCCCAAGTAGACTCAGCCTCATTATAGTGATTCCACTGGACACATACTAACGATATGACTTTATTGCGAAGAACATGATCCTTACGGTTAATAATGCGACACGGTGGCTCCACATATGTTGCATCCGGCTGCAATTTAATCTCTCCCACATCGATATGCTGATACCGATCTTCATCTCGCAGAAATTTCCGCAACATGGAAACATGAAACACATTGTGCACTCGATCCAAATGATCTGAAAGTGCCAACCGATAAGCTACAGCTCCAACGCGATCGGAAATCATGAATGGACCCAGAAACCGTGGTGATAACTTCCATTTCTTCCCAAAGCGCATTACACCTTTCATAGGAGACACTTTGAGTAGAACTTGATCCCCAACCTGAAACTCCAATGCACGTGTACGACGATCCGCATAACTCTTATGCCTACTTTGGGCAGTGCGCATGCGATCCCTAATAAGAGCAATCTTCTCAGAAGTATCCTTAGTGAACTCAGGACCCAAGAATCTGCTCTCTTCAACTTCCATTCAACAAACAGGCGATCGACACGGTCGACCGTACAATGCCTCAAATGGTGCCATACCAATAGTCTTTTGAAAAATATTGTTATAAGCAAACTCCACAAGTGGCAAATAATCCTCCCAGTGGCCCTTGAAATCAAGAACACAGGACCTAAGCATATCTTCCAGGATTTGATTCACCCTCTCAGTCTGTCCGTCAGTTTGAGGATGATAAACAGTGTTAAGATGTAACTCTGTACCCAAAACCTGCTAAAAACTCTTCCAAAACCCTGATACAAAGCTCGAATCCCTATCCAATATAATAGATAACGGAATGCTATGCAACTTCACAATCTCTGTAATGTAAAGTCTCGCTAACTGTTCCGAAGTGTAATCAATGCGAATAGGTAAGAAATGAGCTGATTTCGTTAACCTATCAACGATGACCCAAATGGAATTGTTATTCTTGAACGAATTAGGCAATCCCTCCACAAAATCCATAGAAATGCTATCCCATTTTCACTCTGGTATCGGCAGTGGCTGTAGAGTTCCTAGCGGCCTCTGATGATCAATCTTGACCATCTGACAAGTACTACATTATGAGACAAATATAGCAACGTCCCTCTTCATACCTGCCCACCAAAACTACCGCTTCATATCCTGATACATTTTGTCACCTACTGGATGAACCGAAAACTCAGAGTGGTGAGTCTCAGTCATCACATCCTTCCTCAACTCATCAGCAGAAGGTACCACTAACCGTCCCTTGTACCTCAAACCTCCATCAGCCCCAACATAGTAGAATGGAACCTCTCTGGAAGCGATCTCTGCAACTTTATTAATGCACTGCTGATCCGTGAGTTGTGCCTTCAAAACGTTGTGAATGATAGAAGGTGTAACTACCATGCAAGCCAGGAAAGCATCCGACAATTCATCCACCCTCTTCAACGCATTCCACTCAGTAGTGAATAGAACAGAAAGACTACCAACAGGTCGACGACTGAGTGCATCCGCCACCACATTCGCTTTCCGTGGATGATACTGTATAGAAAAATGATAGTCTTTCACAAACTCCAACCACCTGCGCTGTCTCATATTCAGCTCCCGCTGAGTGAACAAATACTACAGACTCTTGTGATCGCTAAATAATCTGAAGGACTCACCCAACAGATAATGCCTCCAAATACGTAAGGTAAAAACCACAGCTGCCAACTCCAAATCATGCGTTGGATAATTAAGCTCGTGAGGCTTAAGCTTCCGAGATCCATACGAAATCGGTCGCTCCTCCTGCATCAAAACACATCCAAGACCCTGCAACGAAGCATCTGTGTACACAAGATACTCTATCCCACTCTGTGAGGTAGACAAAACTGGTGCAGAAGTCAACTTAGTCTTCGGCTCATCAAAAGCTTTCTGACAATGTTCATCCCACACGACCCGTACACCATTCTTAGTCAAATGAGTGAGTGGTCCCGCTATCTTTGAAAACCCCTGGATGAACCTCCTGTAATATCCTGCTAAACCGAGAAAACTCCGAATCTCGGTAGGTGATGTAGGCTGTCCCCACTCAACCACTGCTGAAACCTTGGCTGGATCCACAGTTATTCCCCTTTCTGACACCACGTGACCTAGAAATTTCACTTCCCGCTACCAAAAGTCATATTTCTCAAACTTAGCATACAACTGGTGCTCACGAAGCGTCTGTAAGATTATCCGAAGTTGTCTAGCATGATCGTCCTTTGACCTCGAGTAAATCAAAATGTCATCTATGAAGACAATGACAAATTGATCCAAGTAAGCCCTGAAGACTCTGTTCATTAAATCCATGAAAATCGTTGGTGCATTAGTCAACCCGAATGGCATCACCCAAAACTCATAAGATCCATATTTAGTGAGAAACGCTGTCCTCGGAACATCCTACTCCCGAACCCGAAGTTGATGATATCCAGACCGCAGAACAATTTTAGAGAAATAAGTAGCTCCCTTCAACTGATCAAACAAGTCATCAATCCTGGGCAAAGGATACTTGTTACGAATAGTAACCTTATTCAACTCCCTGTAATTTATACACAAGTGGAGCGAACCATCCTTCTTCTTCACAAATAAAACTGGTGCTCCCCAGGGTGAAGTACTCCTGCGAATGAAACCCTGGCTGAGTAGCTGCTGAATCTGATCCCTCAGCTCGTGCATCTCCACTGGTGCCATCCTATACGGTGCCCTAGTAATAGGCGTAGTACCCGGAGCTAAGACTATCACAAAGTCGATCTCACGATTAGGCGGCAACCCTGGAATCTCTTGAAATACATCCGGGTAATCCTGTACAATTGGTATGTTATTCAATAATACAGTAGTCCCCTCCTCCGTTTCCTCCTCCATATGAAACAAATAGGTGCTAGTGACCCCCTTAGAACGCGGCATAGCGACGACGTACATGTCCTGAGCAGGTATGGTGAAAACAACTGACCTATCATAACAATCAACTTGGGTATGGTAATGCGATAACCAATCCATCCCAAGTATCACATCATAAGTGTGCATGTCCAGGATCAAAAGATTGGCTAGAAATCTGAGTCTACCAATATCTAGTGTCACAGGCCCATCACTCTCATGAAGAATGGCTGTATTGCCTAACGGTGTAAAAATACCCTGAGGTTTAGTGCATACCCTTGTCCTCATCCCAGATAAAGTAACAAAAGTCTTAGCTACAAATGAGTGTGTAGCACCCGTGTCAAATAAAACACGTCCAAGTAAACCATGAATAGGAAACTTACCCTCAACAGCCTGAGGTGCCAGAACATCCTGTGGCATGGGGTTGTACACCCTGCCATAGTGCAACTGCTGCGGTGCCTATCCCTGAGGCTGCGGCGGCGTTGGTAAAGCCGGATATGTCTGTCCCTGAATCCGTGGCACCTGTAGAGCGGGTAAAGGCACTGACGCCCTCTGCCCCAACTGCACATGCTGTCCCTGTCATACTGTAGGACACTGCCTGGAAGTGTGACCATACTCTCCACAAGTTTAGCAACTACCCTGGAAAGTACCAAATGGCTTCCTCTGTCGGTTAGCCTGTGGCTGACCCTGTCCTGCCTGTGGTCCCCCATTCTGCTGCCTCTGAATAGGTGCCCCATTCTGCTGAGCATCTAAACCACCCTTGTGCTTCTTCCAAGGCTGATGTCCCTAGAATTTGCCCCTGTCATTCTGTCGGTGTCCGTTCCCATTCCCTTTCTCAACTGACTAATTAGCAGAGTCTCAATCACCCCGCTTCTCACCCTTAGCTTGTCTGAAGTCCACTGTCAACTGATACTACTGTAGAGCGGCGTCTGCCACCTGAGCATATGTAGTATAAGCTGGACTACCTGTAATAGCTTTCTTGATAGACCACATCAGTCCCTTAATGAAACTGTTGCGCTTCTTCTCCTCTGTATCCACCTCCTCTGGTGCAAAAAGAGATAAGCGCGTGAACTGCTGCTCATACTCTGCCACTGTCATGTTCCCCTGTTGCAGATTAAGAAACTCAGTCTTCATGGCTGCCCTGATTGCATAAGGGAAATACTTTTCATCAAAGCGTGCACTGAACTGATCGTAAATCAATGCAATCCTCTCCTCTACAGTGGTAACTGACTCCCACCACTGTAGTGCATCCCCAACTAGCTTGAAGGTAGCAAGCATCTGCTTCTGATCCTCCGTGTAATGAACCAAACGAAGATATCGCTCGATGTCCTGTTTCCACTGATGAGTTACTTTCGCATCGGTGGAGCCTGTGAACTCAGGTGGGCTCCCCTTTGTGAAAGAACTCTTAGCCTTTTCCCACGTATCAGTCTGAACAACCGGTGCTGGTAACGGTGCCGGCTGTACCTGAGGTTGATTCCGAAGTGCAGCGGTTACCCCTGCTTCTATAGCCCGAGCAATAAGGTCATTGATATGAGGAGGAAACTCTGGATCTCCTCCCTGACCCCGAGTCTGCTGAACTTCCTCATGCTCCTCGTGGAACTGCCCTCATCTTCCTGACGCTGCCTACGGGCCGCTTCCCTTTGTTACCTGTTTCTCTGATTGTCCCGTCTTCTTCTAGCATTAACCATTTTGTTAACATAGAAAGACAGATATTAGTACGATTTAACCGAACCGTAAAGAATACAACGAATCCTAATCTTAGGCTCTAAATAAAATAATACGTTATGCGGAAGTCTTAAAACGATAGATCCCTAGAGACACTTAAACCTGGAGTACTCTGATACCAACTGTGACACCCCTCGATTCTAGAGCCACGGGTGATCAAGTCTGAGCACAGAATACAAGGGATACCAAACAATTAATATTTAAACAAGCATTGGAATACAAGATGAATTAAAAATAAATAGATAAGCTGAAAAAAAAACTAAATAATAAATCCCTATTTTAAAAATCCTCAAATAAATAATAATTAAAAATCAAATCAAAAATCCCCAATTTTGGTTCGGCCGAATGCATGTGTGAAAATGTATATCATAATCATGAAATTGATGCTTCAAAATGGATGATTAATACACATACAACATAAATCAATATAGAAAATCATGAATCATGCATCGATTAAACTTTTAAATCAAGAAATAGCTCACGGTTTACCTCAAAACCGAGAGGGATGAGATGAGAGAGAGGGTGCGAAGCCGCGGTGAAAATAAGGCTCTACCTTGCCGGAATTGGCTCGCCGGAGATGGGGAAGATGATTGGAATGGAGGTTGGCCGGATTGAGATGGGATTGAAAGAAGAGGGAGACTAGGGTTTAGTTTCCTTTTGAAGTTGGATCGATCCAAAGTGATCGATCCAACTCGGTTATATTTTTAAAAACACGATATGCAGAGTTCGATCGATCGAATATGGAGTTCGATCGATTGAACTTAGGTCTCCACTCTTAATGGCATTTTTTTTGAAATTTTGGATTTTTTTCTCTTTTTAATTAAAGGAAATTAAATTAATGAGATGCAAATTTCGATCGATCGAAGAAAGATTTCGATTGATCGAAGAGGATAAAGAATGTACAAGTTTAAGGGTTCAAGAGTTGATACGTGTTGGAACCTTGGATCGATCGAACTTGGAATTCGATCGATCGAACATAAAAATTTTGAAAAGTCCCGAGAGCATGCATTTTGGAATTTGGATGCAGGTCCAAAATTTTTCTAAGTGTTGTGACTCATGATCGATCGAACCACATGTTGGATCGATCGAAAGGTAGTTCGATCGATCGAAATGGTTTACGATCGATCGAACTTTTGAAAATTTGGAGATCCCGAGAGCATGCATTTTGGAATTTAGATGCAGGTCCAAAATTTTTCTAAGTGTTGGGTGCAAAATGAGAGCTGGATCGATCGAGTCCATAGTTGGATCGATCGAACCAAAGTTCAATCGATCGAACCAAGACTTGGATCGATCGAAATTATGCCTAAATGCTCAAAATGACTTGAATGCTCATGCAATCCCTTACTCAGTTCCTTCCAATGTATATGAACCACAAAAACAGTATCTAGACTTCGCAAGAATCAAAATGCAAGATAGAAATGAGGGAGGAATAGGGTTTTGACATCCTATGAATTTCGGTGCTAGTCTTTAACGTCTCTAGCAAGACCTTGGGCTCTTTCAGCCCGGATCAAAGATCTTGCAATGCATCCCCTCCTTTTTGGGATGGGAGATGTTTCGAGTCACTCCCAACAAATGGTTCTTAGAAGAACTTGTTGGGGTAAACTCAAAAGACGTCTTGAGTTCCTTGTCAAAACTTTCCTTGGGCTTCCACGCCTTTTCACAACAAGAGTTCGAAATCACTTTTCTGGCATGCAATGCTGAAGATGAAGATGAAGGCTTTGAAACATTGTTCATGCACAAAAGCTCATTTCTTTCACAAGCAAGATCATGATATTCCTCTACCACATTAACCTCTTCTTCATATTTGTCGAATGGATTGGGTGTGGGGTTAAAGATGTTCAACTTCACTCTCATGTGCCCAAAAGAAATCTTCATTATCCCCGTCCTACAATTTATGTTGGCATTTGAGGTTGCCAAGAAAGGACGGCCAAGGATAACCGGAATTTGGTTCTTTGGATTGGGCACCGGTTCCGTGTCAATGACGACAAAGTCAACCGGGAAGAAGAACTTATCAATCTTAATCAACACATCCTCAATTATCCCCCTAGGCTTCTTAATGGATCGGTCGGCAAGTTGTAAAACCACCGACGTCGGTTTCAATTCACTTAGGCCCAATTTGACATAAACCGAATAGGGAAGAAGGTTAACACTAGCCCCTAAGTCAAGAAGTGCCCGGTTGATGACATGTTCACCAATGACACAAGATGTTGTAGGTGCACCGGGGTCCTTAAACTTTGGCAAAGTGTTGTGTTGTAGAATGGAACTCACTCGTTCGGTTAAGACCACCTTTTTTGATGTTTGGCTCTTGTTCTTTCGCTTTTGGGTGCTTAAGTCCTTTAAGAATTTGGCATAAGCTGGAATTTGCTTAATTGCATCCAAAAGTGGAAAATTGACTGTGACTTGCCTAAACATATCCATTATCTCATTGTTCTTGGTCTTTTGCCTTTCTTTTGAAATGGACCCTTTCAAGGCGTCCGGAAATGGAGCTTTTTCAAAAACTCTTTCAGCATTTTCTTTCAAAGAATTTTCAGCATTGGACTTGTTCGATTCATTGGATTTCAAATCACTTTTCAAAGAAGAATCATGAATAACATTTTTCAAAGAACTTTTCTCAAACACATTTTTCAACACTGTTTTCAATGAATCTCTTTGGAAATCATCTTTCAACTCACAATTTGAGGGCTTCTCATTCTCAAGATCATGCACATGCAATGAAGGAGGAATAGTGTGTGGAACGGGACGGGTGACAACTTGAGGTTGTACCGATTCACTCTTTTCATTAGGCATTTTAACTTGATTGTCTACTACCCTACCACTTCTCAAGGTTGTTACCGCATTGACATGCTCAACATTATGCCCTTCCAATGAGGATTTGGTTTCTACAACACATTGTTGTTTGATTGGGCATTCACGTGCATCTTTCCATTCTCTCTAGCATTAAGTGTTTCAGCTATTTGCCCTACTTGGGTTTCTAGCTTGGCAATTGATTGAGAATGAGAATGCAATAATTGAGTATTTGCTTCTAGAGTGCCCAAAGCATTTAAAACCTTTTCCTCAAAAGCGGAACCTCTAGAATTTCCTTGAGAATATGATTGGTTAGGAAAATGAGAATTAGCAAATTGATTTCCTTGTGAGTTATATGGTCTTGAACCTTGGGATCCTTGGTTTTGAAGTGGAGGTGGAATGTATTTCCCTTGAAAACCGCCTTGGGAAGAGTTCGAGCCCTCCCCTTGGTTTTTCCAAGAAAAATTAGAATGATTCCTCCAACCGGGATTGTAATGGTTACCATAAGGATTGCTCCCTTGGTTCACAAATGTTGCATTAACTTGCTCAATGGGTTCATTTTGAATTTGTCCATGAGGACAATTAGAAGTAGAATGAAGAACACTAGAACAAGTCATACATGATTCATTTTGAGCTCTAGGAGAATGGTTAGGAAAGGAAGACACTTGATTCGCCAAGTTTTGATTGATCAATTGATCAAACTTTTGAGATAAGGACTTCATCTCGGCGGTTAAATCATTTGAGTGGTCAACTTGATGCAAGCCAACACTCTTCCTACCTTGAGAATTTCTACCATTCCTAGATGACAATGTTCTATGCAAAGAGTTTTCACTCATGCTCTCATAAAGACGCCACACGTCTTCCTCTTGCCGGTCTATATAAGAACCTCCCATTGAAGCATCAACCATGCCTTTATAATTGTCCGATAAGCTTTCAAAGAAGAATTGGACCAATTGCCATTTAGGCATGTCATGGTGAGGACACTTCCTAAGCAATTCATTGAAGCGTTCCCATGCCTCGTGGAAAGTTTCTCCCTCCCCATGTGTGAATTCCCTAATGGCGGTTCTCATAGCATTAGTCTTCGAAACCGGATAGTACTTTTTCAAAAATTCTTGTTGCATTTTTGCCCAAAAAGTTATAGAAAAAGGCCTAAGGTTGTTGAACCAATACTTCGCCTTATCTTTAAGGGTGAATAGAAAAAGTTTCAGCTTTAAAACTTCTTCCGGCATGTTCGTGTATCGAACGGTAGAACAAACTTCAAGAAACTCATCCAAATGCTTGTAAGGTTCTTCACTAGGAAATCCATGAAAGTTAGGTAGCATTTGGATAGTTTGTGCTATAATCTCATAATGGTGTGCTCTAAATGGTGGCAATTGAATGCATGTGGGTGCATTATACTCATTAGGCACATAGTGATCTCTCAATGCGAGTGGTGGATTAGCAACTTGAGGTGCAACATGGACACCTTGGTTATATTGAGCTTGATTAATGATGGGGGGTTGTGGTGCATACATTGGCCTTGGACTTCCCATTGGAATTTGGCCTTGTTGTTGAGGAGGTTGATGAATGTATGGCCTAGGCTTGCCTAATGGAACTTGCATATTATCATTTTGCACATTAGGGTGAAGGATGCCTTGTTGGTCTATGTGACCAAGGTCTTCAACATGATCATCATTGAGAGCATCCATTGGTAGATTGGTTCTATGTGAACTTCCTTTTCCCCTTGGATTCCTAATAGTGGATTCTAAATACAAATCAAGAGGGACAAGAGTAGGTCTCAATGAACGACGACCATGCATGCACAATGCAACACGAATAAGCAACTTTCTTAACAATGCAATTAAACTTCACAACCCCAATTTTCAAATGCAATGTATGTCAAATAAATGCCTCCACGTGGGCCCCCGATTTAACTAAGGAGATTGAGTAAGAAGGTCTCACAATAGTCCTTTAGCACTTCAACTCCAAAATTAAAAGCTTAGCTTAGCAATTTTACTTAGCAATTTTTCATTTTAAGCATTTTTCTTTTGCTTTGCTTTGCTCCTTAGCTTGGAATTACTTTGCTAGCTCCTTGCTCAATGCACCTTGTTAATGAAGAACAAACTTAATAAGTAATCAAAAACAGAAAATAAAAAGAAAGTAAAGACACGATCAAAAGAATACTAATCCTAATTGAATTTCACAATTCGACGTTGCCAATTTAAAATCCCCGGCAACGGCGCCAAAAACTGACCGGGTCCTCTTTTACAAGGGTCGCGATACCAAGTCAAGCTTGAAGAGTTGTGTGTGAATTTAGGAGGTGGCCAAGTTTTACATTTATAAAAAGCCACTACTACCTTTCTCTATATAAAATATAGATAGGGCGAGTAGGGATCGTCCCAAGGGATTTGATGGTATATCGAATTGTGAAACTATAGTAATTAGGGTTAGTAGGTCGAGTGATCACACAATTGGTTGGTTGGTTGATTAAGCTAAATTGAATTCAACTAAATAAAATAATATGAGATAAACAAGAGAGAGAGAGGTCTTGGGGTGTAGAGATCACCACCAAGCAATACTTTTCTATACTATTAACAAGTGATCAATTGAGGGTAATGGATGTGTTGCAATATGATAAGGGTGTGTGTGCATTAGGTTGATTCAATTGGCAAGGATGACAAATCAAGCAAGTATTGTCTAAACATTATGTGAAGAGCACAATATATCTAAGCAATAGAGCATATATTGTCTAACAACATGGGGATAGCATAATAGATCAAAACAAGTCATTAATCCTTCATTAAGCTCACAATCCACATGCAACACAATATTAGAGGAATATGCCATTTGGACTCACAAGCATGGAACATCAAATATCAAGAGTAGATTGTCCTCCCATCTAACGTTATACTACCACTACACTAAATCTACACTACTAGCATGAAAATAAAGCTATCTCGACTAGGGGAGAGGCACAAACCATCAAGAATAGGCATAAACCATCAAATGAACCAAAATAGCATTCATTAAGCATATCATCTTGATAATCTCTAGATCTATAGCATCAATACACATAGATATGCATCAAAAACACTAAATCTAGAGATAAGCACATGAATATCCTACTTTAGCATACATAGACATATGGGTAGCATAAAATAGTTAATTGGAAACATTAAATCATACAAACCATGAAATAATCAAGATTTATATATACATGAATATCAAGATGTATCATACAACACTAATCCCTCAATAATACACAAGATTAGAGTATAGAAAGCATGCTTGGGGCTAACTCTAACCCCAAGAAGATGTCTAGCCACTCATGGTAGTGATGATCCAACCCTCAAGGGCTAACTCCATGGCTGCTCCTTGTAGATGAAGATCTCCTCCAATGGTTGCTCTAGCTTCCTCCCTTCTTCCTCTCCAAGAATAGCCTCCAAGATGATTTTCAATGTGTGACAAGAGACTCTAGACTCTCTCCAAAAAATGTATTATATTCCTTATATAGGTAGGTCAAATACACCCTATGATGAGCTGTGGTCGTGCAAGGCATATTCTCCAATGATTGGGTGAAGGACGGAATAAATGTGCTGGACTTTAACTTTTTCTCGCTGGAGGAAGTTCGATCGATCGAACCTTAACTTGGATCGATCGAAGATGGGTTCGATCGATTGAACTGCATCTTGGATCGATCGAAGTGGTCTGACTCCTCCGGATAAGGACAAGGCTGAGATATTTCGAAGATATTTATGGGGAAAAGGGCAAAAGTGGTTGGTAAGCGTACAGCTGTGGATAAGATCAATCATTTGAATAGGACAAAATAGGGTTTGATCGATCGAAGGTGATGTTGGATCGATCGAACTTGGAATTTCAGCAAAGGCCAAGGTTGGATCTATCGAGAAGTACTGTGATCGATCATAGATGTTCGATCGATCGAACTCTAAGTTGGATCGATCGAACTTTTCAGCTGCACAACTTAATTCCTTTTTGCTCCTTTCTTTCTCCACTTTACTCCCTCCTTTGGTTTATCTCAGGATTGCTTTAATTAAGCTCTTATTTGGCTGAGTTAGCTCAATTTTGGGATTAGTGCCTGAAATATAAATAACACGTAATAAGTCTAAAACGGCAAAGTAAGATAGATAAAGGTACTGGAATGCTTAAGCTTAACGGGTTTAAATGCGCACTTTTCAGTGCTCATCATTAAACAAATAAACAATTAGCCAAGAAAACAACTAAATAATTAAATGCAATTAAAATTATTAAAATAATACCGAGACTATCCTTTTTAAATTAGGGGTATTACATTCTTCCCCCCTCATAAAAGGAATTCCGTCCTCGGAATTCGCCTTTACCTTCTTCCATTATATCTAGAAACTGTTAGCAAATGACATCCTCTTGTTCCCAAGTAGACTCAGCCTCATTATAGTGATTCCACTGGACACATACTAACGATATGACTTTATTGCGAAGAACATGAACCTTACGGCTAATAATGCGACACGGTGGCTCCACATATGTTGCATCCGGCTGCAATTTAATCTCTCCCACATCGATATGTTGATACCGATCTTCATCTCGCAGAAATTTCCGCAACATGGAAACATGAAACACATTGTGCACTCGATCCAAATGATCTGGAAGTGCCAACCGATAAGCTACAGCTCCAACGCGATCGGTAATCATGAATGGACCCACAAACCGTGGTGATAACTTCCATTTCTTCCCAAAGCGCATTACACCTTTCATAGGAGACACTTTGAGTAGAACTTGATCCCCAACCTGAAACTCCAATGCACGTGTACGACGATCCGCATAACTCTTATGCCTACTTTGGGCAGTGCGCATGCGATCCCTAATAAGAGCAATCTTCTCAGAAGTATCCTTAGTGAACTCAGGACCCAAGAATCTGCTCTCTTCAACTTCCATTCAACAAACAGGCGATCGACACGGTCGACCGTACAATGCCTCAAATGGTGCCATACCAATAGTCTTTTGAAAAATATTGTTATAAGTAAACTCCACAAGTGGCAAATAATCCTCCCAGTGGCCCTTGAAATCAAGAACACAGGACCGAAGCATATCTTCCATGATTTGATTCACCCTCTCAGTCTGTCCGTCAGTTTGAGGATGATAAACAGTGCTAAGATGTAACTCTGTACCCAAAACCTGCTAAAAACTCTTCCAAAACCCTGATACAAAGCTCGAATCCCTATCCAATATAATAGATAACGGAATGCTATGCAACTTCACAATCTCTGTAATGTAAAGTCTCGCTAACTGTTCCGAAGTGTAATCAATGCGAATAGGTAAGACATGAGCTGATTTGGTTAACCTATCAACGATGACCCAAATGGAATTGTTATTCTTGAACGAATTAGGCAATCCCTCCACAAAATCCATAGAAATGCTATCCCATTTCCACTCTGGTATCGGCAGTGGCTGTAGAGTTCCTGGCGGCCTCTGATAATCAATCTTGACCATCTGACAAGTACTACATTATGAGACAAATATAGCAACGTCCCTCTTCATACCTGCCCACCAAAACTACCGCTTCATATCCTGATACATTTTGTCACCTCCTGGATGAACCGAAAACTCAGAGTGGTGAGTCTCAGTCATCACATCCTTCCTCAACTCATCAGCAGAAGGTACCACTAACCGTCCCTTGTACCTCAAACCTCCATCAGCCCCAACATAGTAGAATGGAACCTCTCTGGAAGCGATCTCTGCAACTTTATTAATGCACTGCTGATCCGTGAGTTGTGCCTTCAAAACGTTGTGAATGATAGAAGGTGTAACTACCATGCAAGCCAGGAAAGCATCCGACAATTCATCCACCCTCTTCAACGCATTCCACTCAGTAGTGAATAGAACAGAAAGACTACCAACAGGTCGACGACTGAGTGCATCCGCCACCACATTCGCTTTCCGTGGATGATACTGTATAGAAAAATGATAGTCTTTCACAAACTCCAACCACCTGCGCTGTCTCATATTCAGCTCCCGCTGAGTGAACAAATACTACAGACTCTTGTGATCGCTAAATAATCTGAAGGACTCACCCAACAGATAATGCCTCCAAATACGTAAGGTAAAAACCACAGCTGCCAACTCCAAATCATGCGTTGGATAATTAAGCTCGTGAGGCTTAAGCTTCCGAGATCCATACGAAATCGGTCGCTCCTCCTGCATCAAAACACATCCAAGACCCTGCAACGAAGCATCTGTGTACACAAGATACTCTATCCCACTCTGTGAGGTAGACAAAACTGGTGCAGAAGTCAACTTAGTCTTCGGCTCATCAAAAGCTTTCTGACAATGTTCATCCCACACGACCCGTACACCCTTCTTAGTCAAATGAGTGAGTGGTCCCGCTATCTTTGAAAACCCCTGAATGAACCTCCTGTAATATCCTGCTAAACCGAGAAAACTCCGAATCTCGGTAGGTGATGTAGGCTGTCCCCACTCAACCACTGCTGAAACCTTGGCTGGATCCACAGTTATTCCCCTTTCTGACACCACGTGACCCAGAAATTTCACTTCCCGCTACCAAAAGTCATATTTCTCAAACTTAGCATACAACTGGTGCTCACGAAGCGTCTGTAAGATTATCCGAAGATGTCTAGCATGATCGTCCTTTGACCTCGAGTAAATCAAAATGTCATATATGAAGACAATGACAAATTGATCCAAGTAAGCCCTGAAGACTCTGTTCATTAAATCCATGAAAACCGTTGGTGCATTAGTCAACCCGAATGGCATCACCCGAAACTCATAAGATCCATATTTAGTGAGAAACGCTGTCCTCGGAACATCCTACTCCCGAACCCGAAGTTGATGATATCCAGACCGCAGAACAATTTTAGAGAAATAAGTAGCTCCCTTCAACTGATCAAACAAGCCATCAATCCTGGGCAAAGGATACTTGTTACGAATAGTAACCTTATTCAACTCCCTGTAATTTATACACAAGTGGAGCGAACCATCTTTCTTCTTCACAAATAAAACTGGTGCTCCCCAGGGTGAAGTACTCCTGCGAATGAAACCCTGGCTGAGTAGCTGCTGAATCTGATCCCTCAGCTCGCGCATCTCCACTGGTGCCATCCTATACGGTGCCCTAGCAATAGGCGTAGTGCCCGGAGCTAAGTCTATCACAAAGTCGATCTCACGATTAGGCGGCAACCCTGGAATCTCTTGAAATACATCCGGGTAATCCTGTACAATTGGTATGTTATCCAATAATACAGTAGTCCCCTCCTCCGTTTCCTCCTCCATATGAAACAAATAGGTGCTAGTGACCCCCTTAGAACGCGGCATAGCGACGACGTACATGTCCTGAGCAGGTATGGTGAAAACAACTGACCTATCATAACAATCAACTTGGGTATGGTAATGCGATAACCAATCCATCCCAAGTATCACATCATAAGGGTGCATGTCCAGGATCAAAAGATTGGCTAGAAATCTGAGTCTACCAATATCTAGTGTCACAGGCCCATCACTCTCATGAAGAATGGCTGTATTGCCTAACGGTGTAAAAATACCCTGAGGTTTAGTGCATACCCTTGTCATCATCCCAGATAAAGTAACAAAAGTCCTAGCTACAAATGAGTGTGTAGCACCCGTGTCAAATAAAACACGTCCAAGTAAACCATGAATAGGAAACTTACCCTCAACAGCCTGAGGTGCCGGAACATCCTGTGGCATGGGGTTGTACACCCTGCCATAGTGCAACTGCTGCGGTGCCTATCCCTGAGGCTGCGGCGGCGTTGGTAAAGCCGGATATGTCTGTCCCTGAATCCGTGGAACCTGTGGAGTGGGTAAAGGCACTGACGTCCTCTGCCCCAATTGCACATGCTGTCCCTGTCTTACTGTAGGACACTGCCTGGAAGTGTGACCATACTCTCCACAAGTATAGCAACTACCCTGGAAAGTACCAAATGGCTTCCTCTGTCGGTTAGCCTGTGGCTGACCCTGTCCTGCCTGTGGTCCCCCATTCTGCTGCCTCTGAATAGGTGCCCCATTCTGCTGAGCATCTGAACCACCCTTGTGCTTCTTCCAAGGCTGATGTCCCTGGAATTTGCCCCTGTCATTCTGTCGATGTCCGTTCCCATTCCCTTTCTCAACTGACTAATTAGCAGAGTCTCGATCACCCCGCTTCTCACCCTTAGCTTGTCTGAAGTCCACTGTCAACTGATACTGCTGTAGAGCGGTGTCTGCCACCTGAGCATATGTAGTATAAGCTGGACTACCTGTAATAGCTCTCTTGATAGACCACATCAGTCCCTTAACGAAACTGTTGCGCTTCTTCTCCTCTGTATCCACCTCCTCTGGTGCAAAAAGAGATAAGCGCGTGAACTGCTGCTCATACTCTGCCACTGTCATGTTCCCCTGTTGCAGATTAAGAAACTCAGTCTTCATGGCTGCCCTGCATAAGGGAAATACTTTTCATCAAAGCGTGCACTGAACTGATCGTAAATCAATGCAATCCTCTCCTCTACGGTGGTAACTGACTCCCACCACTGTAGTGCATCCCCAACTATCTTGAAGGTAGCAAGCATCTGCTTCTGAACCTCCGTGTAATGAACCAAACGAAGATATCGCTCGATGTCCTGTTTCCACTGATGAGCTACTTTCGCATCGGTGGAGCCTGTGAACTCAGGTGGGCTCCCCTTTGTGAAAGAACTCTTAGCCTTTTCCCACGTATCAGTCTGAACAACCGGTGCTGGTAACGATGCCGGCTGTACCTGAGGCTGATTCCGAAGTGCAGCGGTTACCCCTGCTTCTATAGCCCGAGCAATAAGGTCATTGATATGAGGAGGAAACTCTGGATCTCCTCCCTGACCCCGAGTCTGCTGAACTTCCTCATGCTCCTCGTGGATATCCTAATAAACACGTACATATCCTAATTAATTCAACAATAACTAAATAGTCCATATATAGATATACACACACTAAAGGAACCTCACCAGACTATAGAGTTGTCTCAACCTGAATAGTAGGCAACATGCAAAACGCACATATAGTGGGCATTAGTACCTAGACCTACCAGGGTACACAACTACACTATATCTAGCTACATATCCCTGGCAATATATGCACCCTAACCACTGATCCTGAGACTCAAGCTCATATCATGGCGTATAATTATATATGTAAAATCTGTCCTATCCAACCATCAAAATAACTTATCCAAATATTATTTTAATAATATGTCATCCAACTATTCCGTTGACCTGACATGAATAAGTAGGACTTAACACTATGGTTAATCCGTTCCCTTATTAGAAATAGGTAGGACTTAACTCTTAAGTTAATCCGTCCCTAATATGTCCCCATCCCATAATGGTGCGTTAATCCATATCATAACCAAAGAAAAGTTTCCAATCCAAGGATAATGTAAATAGTATTTACATCTAATAATCCACACAAACATGATATAAATCATATATACATCCTTTACATTTAATTAAGCAAAAATAACAATTATAAGTATCTTTCATTTAATTTACCTCATAAGAAATTAACATGCTTTTCAATTAATTGCACTCCTCCACAATTTGATTAAATTCATTTAAACCCAAATAATTGATTTAAATAATTTAATCCAACCCTATTTGATTAATTTAACCTTTAAATTAAATTTCATACTTGGCATGAGTACTCTAAATCATGCAACCCAATCCTTAATAAATCTATTTAAATTAAATAAATATGTAATACAAACAATTAATAAAATATAAAATATATATATATATATATATATATATATATATATATTAATTTAATTTAATCATAATAACAATCATTATCTCAATCATTACTTTACTTTATAATAATCATTATTTCAATCATTATTTTACTTTATAATAATAATTATTTCAATCATTACCTTATTTTATAATAATCATTATTTCAATCATTACTTTACTTTATAATTATCATTATTTCAATCATTGCTCAATCATTCCCTCACTTTATAACCAAAACCACAGTGTGATTATAGACTTCACAATGGAAACTAAAATTCACGCCGGGACTATTGCGCCTCGTTCGGCGTGCTCCTCTCAGAAAAATAATTCTATCACAGTGAAGGAAAAACTAATTCACGCCGCAAACAAATTCCATCTCGTTCGGCGTGCTTCTTTCAGAAAAGACTAAACTATTCTGATTTCATAAAATTATTTTATTAAATATAAAAATTCATTACAAAATCATTACTAAAACACATGACTTAAAATTCTCAAATCAATTCAAGTAATTAGATCCAATTAATTTATTTTCTATATAAAAAAACCTAGAATTAATATAGCATGTATAAGGTATGAATCAAAGGAGAAGAGAAGAATTAAAACTTACCTTTAGGGATTTGATAAAAACCCTAGCCTCCTTCTTCCTTTTTCTCTTTCTTCCTCTTCCTTCTTTCTCTCTCTAAAATATAGTACGTGATATATTTTCTAACCTTTTTCACAACTTTATAGTTATATATTTATAGGCAACTAAAATAACCCTAATCCTTTTCCCATTCCAAGACAAACTATAATAAAATAAAAATAAAATAAAATAAAATTTAAATACTAAAAAAGTAACTTAAATATATATTACGTATAATCTATGTGTACTCTTTTTATATAATAATATATAAATATATATTAGATTATTATTTAAGGACTTTCCTTATATATATATATATATATATATATTTATTTATTAAATATACATATGCATGGGTAATTATCCGTACCCATTAAATCCCTTACCCAAGTAGTCCATGGAGGTCAATTGATTGGTTAATTACTACTATCCATATTCAATTCCTTAAAAATATAAAAATAAAATAAATAAAATAAAACTAAAAAATAAAACAATTAAATTCCTAAATAAATACACATCATCACATACAATTCAATTTAAATAAATAATTAAATCAATTAAATAAATAAACAATTAGCCAAGAAAACAACTAAATAATTAAATGCAATTAAAACTATTAAAATAATACCGAGACTATCCTTTTTAAATTAGGGGTATTACATGTAACTAGTAGTCCGTATATATATATATACACACACACTAAAGGAACCTCACTAGACTATAGGGTTGTCTCAACCTGAATAGTAGGCAACATGCAAAACGCACATATAGTGGGCATGAGTACCTAGACTTACCAGGGTACATAACTACATCATATCTAGCTACACATCCCTGGCGATATACGCGTCCTAACCACTGATCCTTAGACTCAAGCTCATATCTTGATACCATACTTATATATATATAATCTAGTAACCATCCTATCCAGTATAAATTAATTCTCTATAAGTCATTCAACTTGTTCAGCTGACCTGACTTGAATATAAGTAAGACTTAACATTTTAGTTAATCCATTCCCTTATATAATAAATTAATCCTCCATAAGTCATTCAACTTGTTTAACTGACCTGACTTGAATATAAGTAGGACTTAACATTTTAGTTAATCTATTCCCTTATATAATAAATTAATCCTCCATAAGTTATTCAACTTGTTCAGCTGACCTGACTTGAATATAAGTAGGACTTAACATTTTAGTTAATCCATTCCCTTATATAATAAATTAATCCTCCATAAGTCATTCAATTTGTTCAGCTGACCTGACTTGAATATAAGTAGGACTTAATATTTTAGTTAATCCATTCCCTTATATAAAATAGGTAGGACTTAACTGATAAGTTAATCTGTCCCTAAAATGCCACCGTCCCATACCGGTGCATTAAATCACACAATCCAACAATTGATGTAACGGTTAAGGAAATACATCAAACAATCCAGAAATAATTATGATAATATGATATCAAGTTATCACAAAATAGGAATGACTTAATATTTATTTAAGCTTCCTATATCATATGTCTTACACAAACTGAATCTTATACATAATGATATTTATTTATACCGTCAAATAAGCATTCTCCATATCCAATTCATCCTACACATTTAATCTTAATTGCTAAAATATTTTAAAAGATTAAATCCATTCGTTTGTTTAAAGCATTCAAATAGCAAGCATAATTATGATTGAGTCTATTTAAATTTATTTAAACTCAAACCTAGTTCCTATTTAATGTTCAGGAATCCTAGGCATGTTTCTACGTTCCATCATTCCATAGATATGAAAAATACATAATGTAAACATATAAAAATTCATACCGGAAATCAAATCAAAATCATGCATTTATCAATTCATAACACAATACCAGATATAAACCAATTTCATAAAACTTATATTCTAATCCAATTAAACATGCATAATTATTTAATTTTATGTGTTTAATAAATCCTGAAATTTCCTAGGCATGCATAGAAATACGAATCAAAGGGAAAGAGATAGAAGAAGAACTTGCCTTAAACTTTCGGATCGAAAGTTAAATTTCTTCTTCCTTGATCTTCTCTCTACATGGTTTTTTTCCTCCTTCCTTCATTTTCCTCCTTCCCTCTCTAACTCTCTCTCTCTAGAATATATCACGTGAATATTTCTACCCCCTTTTACAACCTATAGCTATATATTTATAGGTTAAATAAAATAACCCTAACCCTTTTCCCAATCCAAGTCAACTTAAAAAAAATAAATATTAAAAAGGTAAGTAAAATATGTTACGTATATAATTTATGTATATCTTTATTAAATAAATAAATTATACACATCCCATTATTTATTAATGGATTATCTAATAATACTTAAGTTACCATAATATTATACAGTAACTTAAAACATAACACGTATCAAGTCTATGTATATTTTTATTATTTAAATATAAAATATATACATAAGATTAAATATTACTACCCAAATTACCATAAAAGTAATTAATAAATTATTTTCCTTTTTTATATATATTAAAAAGGTAAATAAAATATGTTACGTATATAATTTATGTATATGTTTATTAAATAAATAAATTATACACATTCCATTATTTATTAATGGATTATCCAATAATACTTAAGTTATCATAATATTATAAAGTAACTTAAAACATAACACGTATTAAATCTATGTATATTTTTATTATTTAAATATAAAACATATACATCAGATTAAATATTACTACCCAAGTTACCATAAAAGTAATTAATAAATTACTTTCCTTTTTATATATGTATATTATATATATCTATATATATACATACACAACTATCCATGGGTAATAATCCACACACATCCAACCTCCTATCCAAGTAGTCCATGGGACCCAATTGGTTGGCACATTACTACTAACCATAACCATAAAAGAAAAATAAAATAAAATAATAAAAGAAAAGAAAACATTTAATTTACAATTAATCAAAACACCATTTAAGCACATAATCTAATTAAACAATTAACATATAGACAAATACAAATAATACATAGACACATAATCAAATAATCAAGAAATACCTAATTCAATTAAACACATAAGTAATTAGTCAAATAATCAATTAAATAATTAACAATACAATTAAAACAAATAAATAAATACCGAGACTATCCTTTTAAAATTAGGGGTATTACATATTTCATCACCTAAACTTGACGAAAAGCGTACTATGTATGTAAGTTGGGTTATGAGTCTTGAAATTTCATCTTGGCCCCTGTATAGACGAAATGAGGATTTCTTTTGATTTCCATGGGCAGTACCCTCATGATATCTTTGATTGGATGAAGTTTGCAATGGAAAAGGGTGTTCAAAGGTTTGAATTAGATTTGTTGGGTGGCGTTATTCCCGGTCGGTGCCATCATTTTTACCATCTTCTTAGCATGGACTTCAAGCAGTCATCATGTGTCACGGACTATTGGTTCTGCAGCTGGCTTTTGTTCACTCAGAGCCCTTCGTTTGGTTGGTGTTAATATGATGGGGGAGGTGCAGTGACGGAGCCAGGATCTTAAGTGAGGGGGAGCACACTGCCAAAAAAAAATAATAATAATACAGAGTACACACCACACACACACACACACACACACACACACACATATATATATATATAACAACTATAAAATTTAAAAAGACAAAGAAGAAGAAAATTATTAAAATATAAAAGGAAAATAAAAATGAAAAAACTTTAATAAGAAATAGTTAAAAAGTTTCAATTGAGGAAGAAAAATTTGACTTTTTCTATTAAGGAAATTTAAGGAATGCGAAGAGTAAAAGAGAAAATAAAGAAAAAATAAGAATATAATTTTAGGAATTATAAATTTGAGGGGGGAGGGGGGGGCACTATATAAATTTTGTCATATATATGAAATTTTTTAAAAAAATTACCACCTATATTATAGGTTGCTGGCCAATTCAGGGGGGCACGTGCCCCCCCCAGGCCTTCATTGACTCCGTCCCTAGGGAGGTGCTTGAGAATTTCCTATCCAACTGTCCATTTCTTGAACAATTAGGCATTGTGGGTACAACATATCTAGTGAAGCTAAAAATTGCTGGTCCATCACTCAAGTTGAAGTGCTTAGAGATATCTAAGTGCTGGCATTTGCAAAATCTGGAAATTTCGGCATTAAATCTTGTGTCATTCACTTACTAGGGAGAAGATATAGTACTCTCTGAGCTATCTATTGGGGGACGATTCTCTACCTCCTTTGTTTCTGGATCTTGCAAGCATTCCAGCTGTATTCCTCAAATAAAAAAGCTCAAGTTTGCATTTTATGTGGTTAGAATACACAATCATTGCTTGATTATTTTATTATTATTATTATTATTATTTTTTGGGTTTTGGTTGTTGCAACATCATTATCAACTTGTGTTTTCTTTTTGTTAGCAATATCATATGCTCCCCAAGTATTGCCGCGAGCTAGGTAATCTTAAGCAAGTGTAAATTTTTTCCATGGGAAATGCTGGTGTCAGCCTTATTGGTTTGACTTCTGTGATTAAGGCATCTCCTAATTTGTCTAAGTTTTTTGTTCGGGTAAGTATCATCTCTTTGTAATTTAATGTATGTTTGCTGATGGAAGTATTATTATTGATTGATTTTATTATTATTTTTAAATTACGTGTATGATTTTAAATAAACTTTAAATGAAGAGATATAAGAAGAAGAGAGGGAGAGGGAGAGGGAGAGGGAGAGGTGAAAGCATAGACACAGATGATAGAATATAAGATCTTTGTTGAAGAGGCTGTGGAGGTGAAAGGGACCATCATCACCCTGCCACTCTCGCTTCTACAAATAAATTTTCATCAACAACTTTAAAGAGGAAATATATCAAACTTGATATTTTGCTGTATCCAATTTAAATTTAAAGAACAAGTTGAAGATGAAGAAGATAACAATTGAAAGTAAGGCATTCAAAAAAAATAACATTCCAAATACACCCTTAATTTTGATAAAGTTGTGGGTTTGTGGCTTTGAGCTTATACGATACGAGTAACCTGAGTAAAATCTTTAGTGGAGGCCTTCTGAATTTACCATAGTTATGCATCAAGTGTTAGGGAAAAGTAGACAGAGAGATTAGAATGAAATAAGAGGCTGAGAAATATAAGAATTTGAAAGAAAGAGGAACATATCTTAAATTGTCCTCAATTTTGAAAACGGAAATTAAGGAAAAGAAAAGAGAGAAAGAATATATATCATCAGGATGTAAACATTATTTTATAAAGAGATTCATTGATCCTACCACTCTTTATCTTGATTAACCTCTCTGCTCTAGTGTGTTTTCATGTGATTAATATCTGATTACAAATGAAAAAAAAAAAGTTGAAGTCTTGAAATATGCTACTAGAATTTGAACAACATCAATATGTTATTACCTAAATAAAATTAAGTTGTACCTAATGCTTAGTATAAAGTGATTGAATTGATAAGTATAGGGAGCTAGCTTTCAATAAGAATTTCATGATAAATTTGAACATGGGATTCCCGCCTTACTCTTGCTTTATTGTTTATTCATTAATTGGACATTTGCATGGTCATTTGGTTGTTGGACCTCGCAAGAAGCAAAATTCTGTGTTTGCATGTACTAATTGCACTTATATAAGTTTAGGGATTATATAAATAAAATTGTTTTACCTTCTTGCATCAAAGTCGCAATGGTTTTAGAATTGAAAAGGCTCATCGCATAGCCACCACTGTAAGGTGTTGGTAAGGCAGATTGCATGCAAAAATCTAACCTGTCACATTAATAAATGAAGTGGTTATCTTAGCCTTAAAACAGAGGTCACATCTATCAGCTTGGTCTTTTACCATTGCACGAAGGATAATGGCTCCGAGCTATTGTGTTATCATTTTATTACTTTTAGTGTTAGGTCTGATCGAAGAGTTCTATAACTTTTATTTTCCTTTTTTATTTTTCTTTTTGGTAAGTAGTTTTTTGTCTTTATTATATTATTCTTTATGATAAAACCTATAAATATGACTCATTATTATTTGGTTGCTTGTCATTGTAATGTTATTGGAAAAGAGTGAATTTTGCTATGAAGTTGAAGTTTGGCCACTAATTGCATGCATAGGTAAGCCAGCAAAAGTAAGTCCCTCGTTATTTAAACATTTTTCTTGAATTTGAGGGAGGGCATTGAATTTTCCAAACATACCCGGTTTTGAGTGAGATGTGGGAGGCAGATTAGGTTTTGGTCTAATCCATGGTGTGGGGATAGGCCAATAGCAAGTGTTTTCTCGAGGTTGTTCTGGATATATCTTTAGATGGTCATGTCTTGACTGTCTTGGTAGTTATTTGTTATTGCCTTCATAGCAGATGGATGACTTGGGAGTTGCAGTTTGTGAGATCACTTCAGGATTGGGAGAAGGAAGACGTTGAATTCATGGCGGCGTTGTATCGTCAGAGGGTGGTTGGGGAGGTGGATGTATGGGTTTGGGAGGATTCTAGGCAAGGTAGTTTGAGGTGTGTTCCTTTTACCTGAGGCTTCCAAATACTTGGGAGTCTTCCATTCCTAGGAGGGCAGTTTGGCGTACCAAAGGTTCCCTTAAGGTGCTTTTTTATTTTTTATTTTTTTATTTTTTTGATGGACAGTTGTTTTGGGAGGATCTTGACTTCGACGAGAAAGAGGCAACACATCTTTGTAAATTGGTGTTACAAGTGCAATAGGGATGAGTAGTTACATTTTGCAGTGGCTACGGATGTCTGAAATTGTTTGTTTCCCTTTTTGGTTTGCTATGTCTTGCCAGGTTCCATGTTGAGCATGCTTGAGGCTCTATAGTCGGGTCACTAGCCTAGGATGCGTGGAAAGTGATTCCACTTTCTATATATGGTGGGGCTTGTGGTGTGAAAGAAATTGGCCATTCTTTGATGGGAATGAATCTAATTGGGTATTAAAATCATCCATTCTTCCCTTTCTTTTTTGTTGGGTTAACTGAAGATTATATTTGAGTGCTTTCAACAAAGTATTACTTGACGGAAAAAGAAGAGATGTTAACCTAAGAGCATAAAGTATTTTATTTGTACTATTCTAAAGAAGAGATGTTAACCTTGGGACATCAAGATATTCTCTTTGCATTATTCTAAAAAACTACATATATGGCACATTTCATAGCTTTGTTACATGGATTCTTCAAAAGTAATGAAGTACACATATTACTCGGACATGGATCTGACACTTTTGGTTGGACATGTATTAAGGTATACCCAACAATTCAATTATATTGTATTATTACTTAAAATAAGTTAAAAACCTAAATTGACACTATATTAGATAAAAACATTACTTTGTTATAAAAAAATAATAAATTAATTAAATCAAATGAATATTTAGCAGTGTCCATGTGACCTTTTGTTTAGAGATCTGACACGTCCAACACATAGATACATACCCGTAATTGACACACATACCTGAGTCCATGTTGCATAGCTTAAATGAGATTTGATTAGAGTTGAGATTAATTTAGAGTGTGAATGAGATTTGATTAGATTCGGGCTTCAGGTATAGTAAGTTATTTTTATTATTATTATTATTTTTTAAACAACCTCAGTTAGTAATCTACAATTACGCTTTGGGAATGGCCGTTATAAATGTTTTGTACCTGCAGTGCCATTTAAAGCAACTATGGACAATTTCTGCAAGCATACTAAGAATAACCAAATTGTGGTGGTTTTCTATGATTGAGTTCTTTTCCTATTGTTATAACCAATATTAATGACAATTTTGTAACTAAGTTGCTTTATTTGTGACAAAGCGAAAGTTATGAACATTCAACAATGAATAAAAAATTTTGAATTCACAGAGTTAATAGAAAATTTGTAGAAAAATCTAATATATTATTGATAATTGAATTAATTAATAATACACATATTTATAGTAAATAAAACTTAATTACCAAGAAACCTAACCGTTTGCCTAAGGAAACTAGCAGTATAAGGAAACTGTTCAAAATTAATTTTTCTCCAAAAATTACGAAAAAAATAGGCTAAAAAACCTAATCACTAAAAAATACTAAGGGTAAATTGCAGTAACACCCCAGGTTTGTCTAAAAGATAGGTAGATACAATTTAGGCCATTTTTGGACAATGACACTCCCCAGATTTGCAAACTTGAACAATGACATCCTATTCTATAAAAAAGGAGCCAAACACAACCTTAATTGACATGAAATGTCTAATATGCCTTAAGATATATTTTAATTCTCTCATAAAATGACCAATCTACCCTCTCTTTATCTCTCTCTTTTCAATTCTATTTTTACCTAATACAGATTCTCGTATCTCTCTTTCAACCTTCTCATCTTGGTGGTGGCGCGTGAAGGTTGTCGGTGAAGATGCGGTGGTCGGGGCGGCAAAGGTGGTGGGTGAAGGTGCGGTGGTTAGGTGGTGGAGGCGAAGGTCGTGGATGAAATGGGTTCGCCGAAGTCAGGTTGCGGGTGAAATGAGTTCGACCAAGTCAATTTTTGGTGGTGGGGTTGGATATGGTGGTGGTGGTGTTTGGTGGTGGTGGGGGTGTTTTCCATCAATATCTTATTAGTTTATTCCTTCACCGTTAACATTTGTGCAAGAAAAAATCTAGCTACCCGACTAACAAAACAAGCAGAATATAATAATTAAAGTAATGCAATTGCCTTCTTCATTTATGTTGAAATCAACTAAGAAAATATAATTTGGGAGTGGTTGGGTTCTTGATTTTGGATGGTGGTGGTGGTGGTGTTTGGGTGTGATAGTTGTAAAGTGATCCAAACACAGAGTTGAGGGTCATTTTGGTCAACTCGTAGGAAATTATATAGTTAATTTAGTCAACTTTGAAGTCAAGGGGTAAACATGTATTTTCATCACGTTTGGAGTGTCTTTGTTCGGTTTAGCAAATCTGAGGGGTGTTACTGTCCAAAAATGGCCTAAGTTGTATTTACCCGTCTTTTAGGCAAACATGGGGGGTATCACTGTAATTTACCCAAATACTGAATACCAAAATTCAGAAGAATTCGAGTTCGTTTAGAACATGAACAAAATTCCCAAAATATTCAACAGTCTTTCTACGAGACAAAAACATGATTTAGTATCCTAAATGACTGAATTTGACTGAAAAGTTGTATCGGTCACCAAAAAAACGGGTGGGTTTTGTTTATTGGGTCGTTTTTTAATTTTATTTTAAATAAGGAATGGGTTTTCTCGAGTTGAACCGATATGATTGACCTGTTCTAGGAATATTTCATGTCATTGTCCAACATAAGTTTGTGGCATTGCTTTTGATGACAATAATTTGTTGCATAACCCAATTGCATAACTTGAATCAACGTTGAAAAAAGAAAAAGAAAAAAAGAGGTTGTACCTAGTATGCATGGGCCGTACATTTAACAAGATTTCATACTAGAAATAATCGCAGGAAATCCTTTGATAACATGGATTCCTATTTCTCAATGTTATATTACGATCAAGACAATTGGCAGAATCCCGTGAAACCATTTCATAGAAGTTATTAATATCTTCTTTTTATAAAACAAATCGACTGCGATTTTAAATAATCCACGTCACTTCTGCTTCTATTGTAACAAAAGATTCCCTTTTCATGTAGCATGGGTCACCAAAAAAATTGGTGGGTTTTGTTTATTTGGTCATTTTTTATATACAAGGAATGGGTCTTCTTGAGTTGAACCGATATGATTGACCTGTTCCAAGAATATGTCCGAAATTAGTTTGTGACATTACTTTTGATGACAATAGTTTGTTGCATAACCCAATTGCATAACTTGAATCACCATTTGAAAAAAGTAAAAAAGAGGTCGTACCCAGTATCCATGGCCCCTACAGTTAACAAGGTCTGAAGAGGTGGATAGGCTGATTTTGGAACTCTAACCCGTGTCATTGTGGGGGACAAATGATCACTTGAATTACAATGGGAATGTAAAAACAAGCTCATTTGTTGATTTTTTAAGAAACCTTCTAGAAAATTATCGAGAAAAAGAAAATTTCACATCCGGCAAAATGCAATTTACTTTTAACCAAATCTTCCTGTGTTGACCAACTGTTCTAGTTTCTAATTCATTGTGTAGTTTGTTCTTATTTATTTTATCTGACTATCTTCCTCTATGGCAGATGCATTTGGAACTACTTAATAGAGAGGTATTGAAAATTACAAATTAGTAATGGTGTAAGAGTTTGTTGTATTCTTAACCTTGTCTGCAAATAATGCCTTCTCTTGTGATTCTGGCAGTTTATACGGCTTGATCAAAGTGCACATATAAATGCTGTAAAAGAGACTACTAAATGTCATCATCAATGCCTTAAAGTGGTGGAACTGGTTGGGTTTGATGGGAGTAGCAGCACCGAAGTTTGATCTCCTCTTGTATATATTTGGGTTGTTGCATCACTGGAGAAGATAATTATTCATCACCGTATCATGGAGAAGACATGATTGAAGTTGCTAGAAAGCATGCTAGACAGCTAAAAACAAGATTACTTGCAACTGTTGAATTAGTGATTCTTTAGTTTAAAAAAGAAAATAATAAAAAAAAGTTCCTGAGTCCCATGCCTACTGGTCGAGAGGGAAACAATTTCTAGTGATTATTTATTGTTCTCGTTATTTATTATCTAAAAGGCTTGGAAATGTATCTGCGGGGATTACAATCCAAAGTAGAGCTAAGCATCTATGATTTGCTATGGAAAGTTTAACATGGTTTCAGTTCCACATTTTCAGAGTGTTATTATTATGTTCAAGTGTTGGACTTGTTTTTGGAAGGTTCTTTTTCTAACATAAGCTTCATGTTTTATGAAGTTCGAGATCTAAGTAGGATTCAAAGAGGTCAGTTACATGTTATAGAGTTAATTCTTAATTAATGGATACATTGTTTGTTTAGAATGAAAATTCAATCACGAGGGTGCTGTTACATAAATTTGTTTTAACCTAGGGAGTTCACATAAACAATACGAACCAATTCAAACTAAACAATTTAGTTTGATCATGTAGATCAACTGATCAATTTGTCATGTGAATTTAGATTTCATAGGAAATGGTAAAATTTAGATACTTTTCTACATTAATCTTTTCAACGCTGAGACAATTAGTAAGATTAAAATGACGAAATGTCCATAAAGACATTTTTGTCTACTAAAACTTGTGTGAAAGTATATATATACACCCTCATCTTAAAATACCACCTTTTTTTTTTTTTTTTTTAGCACCAGAAACTCCCTTAGGCAGGACCCCTTCGGGACCCACCCTAGATTACAAACCCAGGGGTGCAGAGCCTCGTCCCAAGGATACACCGGGTAAGTCGGGGGTGATGATGGGGTTGGCAGGAATTGAACACTGGCCTAGTGTGAGCTAGTGCCAAGCACCTACCAACTAAGCCAAGCCTCCGGGGGCCTAAAATACCACCTTTGCTCTCTCTCAAATGACGGGATTAATGAAATTTTGTTAATACCAAATTTGTTTTTATTTTAATAAAAAACAATTAATATTACAATTGATCCCAGGGCATTTTTTAACCACCGTCACTTTGACGAAGGCGAGAAACGGGCTTCTGTTCTGGTCCAATTGCTTTGTTGGACAGTGTTCCACAACTTCCTTAATTTGGGCTTTGTTGTTGGCAAGCCCCTATGTACATACTCTTTATTTTTGTATATATAGGACTGACGAGTTTGGTATATATATGTTTAGGACTGACGAGTTTATTATTCATTAGGCTTGGGCCTTTTTGTCCCATGGCTTGTTTGGCTTGGGTGTGTGCCATAGCCTATTCGGCTCTCGCCCCTCTGTCATCCATACACATACATCCATAACTTTTGAACTTCTTCACGAGTGCACGAGGCTTTTACCGGCCCATTCAAATTTTCCTTCCAGACATGGGATTGAGTCTGATTCTCCTTGTTTTCCAGGTGCCGATTTTCTCAATCCAATCCCCTGTGGGTAAGTTCTCTCTCTAGATCTATAATAAATCTCAGCGCACGTATATATATATATATATATATATATATATATATTTTTTTTTTTTGTGTTCGTTTTCCAATTTGTTGATTTTACAACTTCTGAATTATTGTTATTTATTATTATTATTTTTAGGGCGAAAGCAAAAATCTATCCTAGCAGCAAGCAGGTATACAAGGGTGCTTGCTAGGATTTTTGGTGGTGGCAAGAGACACCATTGAAAGACGAACAGAGAGAATTGGGTACTTGTATTTTCCTCTTGTTCTTCACAAAGTTTCAATCTTTACAGTGATGGCATGATTTCTGTCGTTTTGTGATTGTGCTCTTTATTTTTGCAGTAATAACATAAATTATTTTTTCTAGGCGAAAGCAAATAAGGGGAGATTTCGATTCTGTTGGTAATAATGGAACAATTCTGTTCGTAGGAACAAAGAGAAGCAGATTTATTCTATACTCGATAAGTACCAATACGCAATGGGGGGTTAATATCATTTCCTATGAACGAATACGTCCATACTTGTTCATCATTGGAAAGACCTATTTGTAATAATTTTCCTTTATTCATTCTGTCTTCCTTTATGAAATTTTCTAATTTATGGCTAAAATATGATAAAGACCCATATTATAAAGACAATAAACAAATTGTTACGTTTCCACATCAAAGTGAAATATAGTACTTAGTTCTTTTTTCTTTCATTTAATGCCTATTGGTGTTCCAAAAGTACCTTTTCGAAGTCCTGGAGAGGAAGACGCATCTTGGGTTGACGTATAGCGCGACTTGCCAGATATATTGGGCCATATCTTTGAATGGTCCTAGAAAAGCAGGTATACAAAATCTCAATCTTAATCTGGTAGCAATTGGTTACTTGGATTTTCCTTTTGTGCTTCACAAAGTCTCAATCTTTACAGTGATACATGATTTCTGTTGTTTTGTGATTGTGCTCTTTGTTTTTGCAGTCGTAACTTAAATTATTATAAACTATGGAAGGCATAGACAACTTTACGATTAAAAGGAGGAAGATAGCACGGTGTACCTCTTCTTTCAATGAACAAAAGGTGAGTTCTTTCCATTCCAAACGAAACGTCCGCATAAATTAATTGTTGTCATGAAAAAAAATAATTTTTGTTTCAACATTTTTTTTTTTTTGGAGTTCAAATTGAAAACTAATTTGGAAAACTCATATTTTGTACAAGTACAATAAAACTTCATACACGTGCTATAAGACACTATTATAAATGTATTCATTTAAACATACCTGCTAAAGCCATCTTTGTATTAGTAAATGACGGTCTCTTTTAGCCAACCTCTATTAATTTTCAATTCTATTTTAATATTTGAATCAGTTGCAATATCTAGTTCCTTAAAGAGAATATGTTGATATTCAATTTGGAGCTGTGGATTAAAGAGGTCTAAGTTTGAGGAAAGTTTAAAAGAAACAGTAGAATTTCAAAAATAAGTTACTCAAGATGCAAGAATTTGATTGTTGCATACAGTGGTGGTGGCGTGGTGTGGCTGAGCTGAAGATTTTTATTTTATTTTTTTATGTTTTTGGGGTGTGATTGATTAGAGAGTTTTAGAGAGAGAAACAGAGCCCCCTTTTCTTTTTCTTTTTTTGTGTGGTGGATATGAGCTTATTAGTCGATGAAGGTTGCCATAAAAGGTGGTGGAGTGGTAGCCTGTGATGGGTACAAGCTTAGAGTTTCTACAAGGTAGAAGAATAAAAGTGAGAATGGACAATTGGAATGAGAGGGCAAGTGATTGTAGACATGTAATTTCAGAAGACATTAATTGGACAATTGTGTTTTCAGTTATATTATAAGGGTAGAATTGCCTTTTAGAAATTTTATTTTGATGATGTCATCAAGAAACAACATTGACCGTCATTGACCATGATGGCAAGGGGAAACTGTTACAAAAGTATGAACTTCAAGGGAGCTCAGTGTTATTCTGAAAACCACAGGGGAACACAGTGTTCTTATAGCAAACCTCAGGGGAGGCAAGTGTAATTTACCCTTTGTCTTTTATTAAGTGTTCAATTCTTTCCTATAACATAATTGTTTAAATCAAAATATGGATGAATTTTATACTCAAACATCATTTTCCATACTTAAAGCTATAAAGGATTGAACACAATTTATATAATCCATCAACCAAAATTCACTTTTGTTAGATTCAAAAGAATATCAGACATCTTAGACACTTAAATTAAATAACTTTTCACTGAACCCTAACAACTCCTTGTGGACTCACTACAACTTGCAACTTTCATGTTACGATCTCTGTCCCAAAAAGAATGTCCTTTTTGGGGAGTAGAAAATTTTAAGGGGACATGTGAGCCATATGTATTGTCCCTCCTGGAAAGTTACTAACTTGTCTTTTTAAGTTTTGAATATTCAAGTTTGAAATTTTAAACTCTAAGGATATATATGAAAAGATGTAATATATATTGTTTGAAAAAGGAAAGTGGACAATTATTTTGGGACAACCCAAAAAGGAAAAATGGACATTCTTTTTGGGACAGAGGGAGTATTTCTTACGAACACATTTACTTCATCTTTATTTGGTGTTGTTTGACATATAAAACCCCGGTAAAGATTGAGTAACATGAATAGAAGGTACATTGTCAATCCACCATAAATCAGAAATGACACCACTTAAGTTAGTCTCAAAACTAACTTGGATGGTAGGAATAGACTGTCCATATTGGAGTGGAAGAGAATTGAGAGCCAATTCAACTAGGAAAGGATCGGAGGTGGGAACATCTAGAATCTATATCCATTACCATTTTATACCTCATACTTGTTTGTTAGGTCTATATTTTAAGCCTTATATGATTTTACAAACTTTTGTCTCGCGGCATCATGAGATTGTTTTGCAACACTCAAGAACTCGCCCACAGATAGTGTCAGATAGACCTTTTCATCAATAGACATGCAATTAGCTCGCTCCCATTCCCTATATTTCTTGTATTTTTCTCTTTGTTCATAAGAGCTATTTTCAGTCGGCTTAGGAGGTTATCTTCCATATTGTTATGGGCTAGATCTATGAACCTAAGAACAATATGTAGGTCTTGTTTCCATTTCTTAAAATTGGTCTTAGTCAATGTCTAGATTGAAGAAAAGTTTGTATTCATATTAGAAGCTTTCATGACTATTGAGACATAACAAAACATGCTTTTTTATTTACAATTAGAGTAATGAAAAAAGCTAATTTAATCAAAAGTCAAGCCCTATAAAATTCCAAATGCATCAATATACCCTCTCCTTTGTGTGAGAATGTAATATGCAGTAATTTTTGACACTTCATTAGAAAGCCAAAGCCAATATATAAGAATGCAAATGTATAAAAATTTAAAAACGTTTGGCAAAGGAATCTTCGAATTTATACACTGTGAGGTTGTGGCCCAAATTTGGTTTCGGGTCCAACGACGGGTTATGAACCTTATTTAGTATTCTCTTGTAGCCTAAAATATAAGGGCTTTTAGGTTTGAAGTGAGAGATTCTGAAAGTGACGGACCCAGAAAATTTTGGACGTACTTTAATTTGTGAGGGCAAATTTATATAGTGGGTCCATTTTTGTAATTTCAGTTGGGCCATCTTCATAAATTCTCAAAACATTGAAGTATAAAATGCAAAAAAATTGAATTCCAGTGGGGGAGAATTGAAATTTTAGTGGGGGCATCTTCATAAATTTCCAAACATTTGAAGTATAGGGGAGAATTGAAATTTTAGTGGGGGCATCTTCATAAATTTCCAAACATTTGAAGTATAAAATGCAAAATAAGAATTCTAGTGGGGGCGAATTGTATTTCTAGTGGGGGCATATTCATAAATTCCCAAAAAATTAAATTATAAAATGAAAAAATAAAAAATTTAGTGCGGATGCCCCCACTGGTCCTGGTCCTATTGTGGGTCCGTGCCTGGATTCTTAAATACTAAAAATCGCAGAAAAGAGAGCGATTGCTAGAGTTTGGCCCTTTGGGGACTGAAACTTGTAATCTCAATTTTTTTTCCCTGCATGGTTAAATCTTTCACCGAATCTCCATCGTGGATGTAGGCTCACTTTTGTGTTCTTTCTGTGTTGCGTGTTTATTTTCTGTCGTGTTTCGTGATTGTTTCTTAGTTTGTGGTTGTTTCTCGCAACAACATTTTATACCGTGCCTGGATTCTTAGATACTAAAAATCGTAGAAAAGAACTTGTAATCTCATTTTTTTTTTTCTTGCATAGTTAAATCTTTCAGCGAATCTCCATCGTGGATGCATGCTTACTTTTGTGTTCTTTCTGTGTTGCGTGTTTATTTTCTGTCGTGTTTCGTGATTGTTTCTTAGTTTGTGGTTATTTCTCGCAACAACATTTATACATTGCAATGTGACATTTTTTAATTGAACCAAATAAAAATCTCATTTGGACGGTTATTATTTGTTATAGTCTAAAAATACAATTTTGGATCCAAATAACCTTTGAACTAAAAAAATCAAATGAGAACCACTTTGGCAACACCACTCAACCAACCTAGTAGAATTTTCTTAAAATGGGATCAAATCTTCATATAAATGTATAAATCTCATGAATGAGAACCACTTTGGCAACACCACCCAACCAATCTAGTATAATTTTCTCGAAACAAGATCAAATCTTTGTATAAATGTTATCACTGTCATATGCAAAAAAAAACTGTACTACCATTATACTTTAACGTGCTTTAATATATAATGAATATAAATGATACTATACAAGGCAAAAAAGCATAATAGTAAGCAAACAAGCATGTGGGCAAAGCCAATAGTGACGCATGTAGGTTAGCCTCAAATCCATCACCAAGTCCAATGCATAATATTAATAAACCAAGAGAGAGGTTATTATTTAAACTAATCAAGGATTTGTGTATTATTAAATCTTTCTTAAATGGGAATAAAGAAATTTAAGACCATGACATAGTTTTTTTTTTTTTTTTGATAAGTAAAGATGTAGGAAAAAAGCGTTCAAAAGGGGACGCATCCCTCTGAAACAACACAAGACCTAAAAGGGCCTCTATACTCTCAAAGAGCCCAACAAATCAACAATCTCATCCATGGATTTACAATTTCTTCCAAAAACCCAACAAAAAAGAGTAGTAATAATGGACAACTTTAACATGCCAATAGGGGTCTCCTTTCCTTCAAAAGATCGCCTATTTCTTTCAAGTCATAAGCACCACCAGACGCATACAACCTCTCCAGCCTCTACCAAACCTCTGGAAGACCTGGGCATAACCCATTGGACCCCGAACAAAGCATCATAACCCAATAGTCCCAAGCTATAAGGCAATGCAAAAGAAGATGATCAACAGTTTCCTCATTTCTCAAACACATGCAAGAACAATTGATCACAACCTGTCTCCTCTTCAGATTATCTTGAGTCAAAATCTTCCCCAGTACCGATGTCCAAGCAAAGAAGGCCAGCTTGAGAGGAGCCTTAGAGCGCCAAATAGCTTTCCACGGGAATGCTATAAAATATTATACCATAGGAATATGCACATAGACTTACCAGATTACCCAATACCCATGCAAAAAATTGTTAACATGTTATATTTATTAGTCAAAAACAATACAAGACCCATTGTTTTATATACTATGAATAATGACCTGCATAATATAGATTAAATTATGCATTTATGTATTTACACAACCATTTGGTCTAACCCTAGGTCACAGTGTGCTACTAATGCCATTACAATTCTAAAGGAGTCTTTGAAGATACGGGAGAAAAGTCTCATTTAATCAGTCACCAGTGTTAACAAAGGCCCAAAGTGCACTAAGGCATTAGAGGAGCCTAGGCGAAACGCAAGGCATATGCCTGAGTGAAGCGAGGGACAAAAGTGAAAAATTAATTAGTTTTAAAGAATATTCATATAAAATATTAAAGGCGCAAATGTTTTCAAAGGCGCACTTGGGCACACAACAAGCGCAATTGTTGCACTTATAGATGCCAGGAGCCTAAGCACATCTTTAACAACACTGTCTGCGAAACAATACTCATATTTTGAACAAGTACGATAAAACTTGACCAAGGAACCTAATTTGGGAAACTCATATTTTGAACAAGTACAATAAAACTTCATACCATTGACTAAATAATTCTGAAGGCAAGAAACTTGAAAGTGCTGTAATCTGCTTTGATCTTCAATATATAGATTTGAGCGAGAAAGATTCCACCACAGCTTTGGCCTTCCACCCTCTACATTTTTCACTCATGCTTCTTAAATGGGCAAATCTACCAGATGGAGCATATCGTGTGAGGGTGGGGACCAAGGTTGTACATATGTAGATAAAAAAATTGATGAGAATCCTCCCATTAAAGAGTCTTTTACAATTTTTGCGCCTTTAATATGGAATATGGATATGCTTTAATAGTAATTTAATTTTTCAATTTTGTGCCTTGCCTTGTACCTAGACTCCAAAGGACCTCTAGCGCCTAGCATGCCTTGGGCCTTTGATAACACTGTGCCATGTGTAATCCTTATCATGATACGTAACTATATATATATAGGGCAAAGTACAGAAAACCCCCTTGACTTGTAGTCTTTTCCAGTAATCCCCCCTTGTCTATTTTTTTTACCAAAGAACTCCCCTGACTTGTAGCCTTTTTCCAATAAATCCCCATTGTATAATTTTTTACCAAAGATGGGGGTAAAAGAGTTGTTATTTCGTCAAAGTATTTCATTCTTTTATTGGCTCACTATTTAAAAATAAATAAAAAAAAAAATATTCGGTCTTTATTGGGGCTAATTTTTTTTATATGTTATGCTCCATATGAAAATGAATAATTCTGAAAATTTTCTTGCAAATAACCCGAGCATTTTTATTAAAAATAAAATAAAATAAGATTGTTGCTGTAGATTTTTAGATTGTCTATTTCTCTGGTTATGAATTTTTGTTAAACTAATCTTATATTTCTGGAATCCTTGTTTTATAAGCTTTCCGTGCATATATTATTTGCAATATTTGGATGTACGGTTTGTGAGATACGAATTTTTGAAGTTTGAGAAAATTAAGATTTAAATAAAAGAGCATTTTGGTCCAAATTTCAACTCTTTTACTCCCCTTCGATAGTTGAGGGGGGTTCTTTGGTAAAAAATAGACAAGGGGGATTTATTGGAAAGGGCTACAAGTTGAGGGGGGTTTATTAGCAAATGTTACAAGTCGAGGGGGATTTTCTGCACTTTGCCCATATATATATATATATATATTGATAAGTAATAGGTAACTATACCTCATCATGATACGCAACTATATATATATATATATTGATAAGTAATACGTAACTATATATTCTTTATCCATCTCAAGACCCATGATCATATGTGCCTAAGGTACACCATAACCCAAAACTTTATAATCACATCTTTGTAGGGTCTCTGTTAATCCGAATTTTCCTTTACATTTGAAAACAAAATAATAATCAATGGAAGCCAAAACTATTACACAAATTTCATTCACAACTATCGAGCGTTTAACTTCACTGGTCTCAACTCTTCCTCCCACGTGGGAAGTTCAGGTTTGAGTCCTAACAATGGGTGTTTGTCTCTTCTACACACCAAAAGAAGATTCATTGATTACCTAGACAACCGGAAACAAACTCTTATGATGTTCTTTTGGTCATTGTTTTCGTCTTTTAAGTTTAAAAAATGCTCTCTTTTTTTTTTCGTGTATAAATACTCGTTCATCTCCGAATGTATGTATGTTGGTCCTTAAATATATTAATAGAGTAGTGGTTTCCATTTTTTTGTCGAAGATGTTTCCTTTTATTGTGTTTATGATTATTTGGATGTTCACTTCAGATAAAAGAGCAGCATATGAAAAAGGATGGAATTAGTGGATTGCCAGATGAAATCCTTATTGCCATCCTGTCTCTTTTGACGCTTAAGGAAGCTGCATGTACTAGTATTTTCTCACGCAGATGGAGATATTTTTGGAGATATGTAACTGGTAGTTTCAACTTTGATTCGAAGACACTACTGAGAGCTTCTGCAGAGGATGGTACTTCATCACCTAAATTTGATGAAATGCATACTTGTCGTTTCAACTTTCATTCAAAGACACGAATGAGAGTTCCTGCGATGGATGATACTTCATCACATAAACTTGACGAAAAGCGTACTACGTATGTAAGTTGGGTTAGTGAAGTCTTGAAATTGCATCTTGGCCCCTGTATAGACGAAATGAGGATTTCTTTTGATTTCCATGGGCAGTACCCTCACGATATCTATATGATTGGATTAAGTTTGCATTGGAAAAGGGTGTTCAAAGGTTTGAATTGGATGTGTTTGGTGGCGTTACTCCCGGTCATTGGCATCATTTTTACCATCTTCCTAGCATGGAAAACTTCAAATTCTTCTGTAGGACTTCACACAGTCATCATGTGTCATGGACTATTGGTTCTGCAGCTGGCTTTTGTTCCCTTAGAGCCCTTCGTTTGGTTGGTGTTAATATCATGGGGGAGGTGCTTGAGAATTTCCTATCCAACTGTCCATTTCTTGAACAATTAGGCATTGTGGGTACAACTTATCTAGTGAAGCTAAAAATTGCTGGTCCATCACTCAAGTTGAAGTGCTTAGAGATATCTCATTGCTGGCATTTGGAAAATCTGGAAATTTCTGCTATAAATCTTGTTTCATTCACTTATTGGGGAAAAGATATAGGTGTGCATTTTAAGAACGTTCCTCTACTCTCTGAGCTATCTATTGGGGGACAATTCTCTACGTCCTTTGTTTCTAGATCTTACAAGCATTCCAGCTATATTCCTCAAATAGAAAAGCTCAAGTTAGCATTTTATGTGGTTAGAATACACAATCATTACTTGATTTTTATTTTATTATTATTATTATTATTTTGGGTTTTGTTTGTTGCATCATCATTATCAACTTGTGTTTTCTTTTTGTTAGCAATATCATATGCTCCCCAAGTATTGCTGCAAGCTAGGTACTCAAGGAAGTGCAAATTTTTTTCATAGGAAATGGTGGTGACAGCCTTATTGGTTTGACTTCTGTGATTAAGGCATCTCCTAATTTGTCTGAGTTTTCTGTTCGGGTAAGTATCATCTCTTTGTAATTTAAGGTATGTTTGCTGATAGAAGTATTATTATTGATTGATTTTATTATTATTTTTAAATTACGTGTATGATTTTAACTAAACTTTAAATGAAGAGATAGAAGAAGAAGAGAGGGAGAGGTGAAAGCATAGACGCATATGATAGAATATAAGATCTTTGTTGATGAGGCTGTGGAGGTGAAAGGGACCATCACCCTGCCACTCTGCTTCTGCAAATAAATTCTCATCAACAACTTTAAAGAGGAAATATATCGAACTTGATATTTTGCTGTACCCAATTTAAATTTAAAGAACAAGATGAAGATGAAGAAGATAACAATTGAAAGTAAGGCATTCATAAAAAATAATATTCCAAATACACCCTTTATTTTGATAAAGATGTGGCTTTGTGGCTTTGAGCTTATACGATGAGTAACCTGAGTAAATCTTTAGTGGAGGCCTTCTGAATTTACCATAGCTATGCATCAAAAGTTAGGGAAAAGTAGACAGAGAGATTGGAATGGGATAAGAGGCTGAGAAATATAAGAATTTGAAAGAAAGAGGCACATATCTTAAATTGTCCTCAATTATGAAAAAGGAAATTAAGGAAAAGAAAAGAGAGAAGGAATATATCATCAGAATGTAAACATTATTTTATAAAGAGATTCATTGATCCTACCACTCTTTATCTTGATTAACTTCTCTGCTCCAATGTGTTTTCATGTGATTAATATCTGATTACAAATGAAAAAAAAAAAAAGTTGGAAGTCTTGAAACATGCTACTAGAATTTGAACAACATCAATAAGTTATTACCTAAATAAAATTAAATTGTACCTAATGCTAAGTATATAGTGATAAAATTGATAATTATAGGGAGCTAGCTTTCAATGAGAATTTCATGATAAATCTGAACATGGGATTCCCGCCTTACTCTTTATTGTTTATTCATTAATTGGACATTTGCATGGTCATTTGGTTGTTGGACCTCGCAAGCAGCAAAATTCTGTGTATGCATGTACTAATTGCACTTATATAAGTTTAGGGATTATATAAATAAAATTGTTTCATCTTCTTGCATCAAAGTAGCAATGGTTTTAGAATTGAAAAGGCTCATCTCATAGCCACCAATGTAAGGTGTTGGTAAGGCAGATTGCATGCAAAAATCTGACCTGTCACATTAATAAATGAAGTGGTTATCTTAGCCTTAAAACAGAGGTCACATCTATCAGCTTGGTCTTTTACCATTGCACAAAGGATAATGGCTCCAAGCTATCGTATTGCCGTTTTATTTCTTTTAGTGTTGGGTCTGAAGAGTTCTATAACTTTATTTTCTTTTTCTTTTTGGTAAGTAGTTTTTGTCTTTATTATTATTCTTTATGATAAAACCTGTAAATAGGACTCATTATTTGGTTGGATATCGTTGTAATGTTATTGGAAAAGAGTGAATTTTGCTATGAAGTTGAAGTTTGGCCACTAATTGCATAGGTAAGACAGCAAATATAAGTCCCTTGTTATTTAAACTTTTTTCTTGAATTTGGGGGAGGGCATTGAATTTTCCAAACATACCCGGTTCTGGGTGAGATGTGGGAGGCAGAATAGGTTTTGGTCTAATCCATGGTGTGGGGATAGGCCAATAGCAAGTGTTTTCCCGAGGTTGTTTTGGATATCTTTAGATGGTCATGCTTTGACAGTCTTGGTAGTTGTTTTTTATTGCCTTCATAGCAAATGGACGACTTGGGAGTTGCAGTTTGTGAGATCACTTCAGGATTGGGAGAAGGAAGACGTTGAATTCATGGCGGCGTTGTATCGTCAGAGGGTGGTTGGGGAGGTGGATGGGTTTGGGAGGATTCTAGGCAAGGTAGTTTGAGGTGTGTATTAACTTTAAGATATAATCAAATCAAAAGTAAGTGATAAAGAAGAAGAAAAAAAAGAGAAGAAAGCGGATGAGAGAAAAAAAGAGAGAGATGGGGAAAGAGAGAAAGAAGGCTTTCATCCACCGCATTCTATTTATAATAACAAGTTTCAGAAATTACACATAAGCCCCTGACAACACTCCCCCTCAAGCTGGTGCAAAGATGTCTATCTTGCCCAGCTTGACTAACATATTTTGCAAGCAAGTCTTGCTCACACCCTTAGTTAAAGCATCAGCAACTTGATCATGTGTATTGACGTATGGAGTACAAATCAGCCCAAGACAAAGCTTTTCCTTGATGAAGTGTCGATCGACTTCAATGTGCTTTGTCCTGTCATGTTGAACTGGATTGTGGACAATGCTAATAGCAGCCTTGTTGTCACAATACAACTTCATTGACTCGCGAATAGGATAACCCAACTCACCCAACATCGTACGTAGCCATAACAACTCACAGATTCCATGTGCCATGAATCTGAACTCAGCCTCTGCACTAGATCTAACTACTACAAATTGTTTCTTGCTTCGCCATGAAACAAGATTACCTCCAACAAATGTGCAATATCCTGAAGTAGATCGTCGATCTGTCGCAGACCCTACCCAATCAGCATCAGTATAGGCTTCAACACGCAAGTGGCCATGGCTGCCAAACAATATCCCCTTACCAGGTGAACCCTTGAGGTAGCGAAGAACATGATGAGTTGCCTCAAGGTGAGGTGTGCGTGAAGCATGCATACATTGACTAATCACACTAACAACGTAGGCAATATGCTGGCGCGCGAGAGATAAGTAAATCAGTCTCCCAACCAATCGCTGAAATCTTCCCACATCATCTAATTGGTCTCCATCTACATCATTAAGCTTATGGTTCTGTTCAATGGGAATATCAATCAGTTTAGCTCCAAGCCTACCTGTTTCAGCCAACAAATCTAACACATACTTCCGTTGAGAAATGAACACCCCTTTCTTCGATTTGCACACCTCGATGCCAAGAAATTATCTTAATGATCCAAGGTCTTTAACCTCGAACTCTGTCTCCAAGAATGACTTCATTCAACGAATCTCTTCTAAATCATTTCCAGTGATAACAATATCATCAACATATATAATAAGGGCAATGGTGCGGCCCTGGTGCTTCTTGATGAAGAGAGTATGATCTGCCTGACTCTGTGTGTATGCTACTCTTTTCACAGTACTGTTGAACCTCTCAAACCAAGCACGTGGCGACTGTTTTAACCCATACAAAGCTTTATTTAGCTTGCACACTAAATTCTGACCATTAGCAAGCTTAAACCCTGGTGGCATAGTCATATACACCTCTTCCTCCAAGTCACCATGAAGGAAAGCATTCTTTACATCCAGCTGATGTAAGGGCCAATTCAAATTAGCTGCCAAAGAAAGAACACGTTTAGAGTTCATCTTGGCAACTGGGGCAAATGTTTTCAGATAATCAATTCCATAGGTCTGAGTGAAGCCCTTTGTAACTAACCGAGCTTTATAACTCTCCATTGTTCCGTTTGCATGATACTTTGTTGTGTAGACCCATTTGCAGCCTACTGGTTTCTTACCCCTAGGTAATGGAACAATATCCCAATTACCATTCTTCTCAAGGGCCTTCATTTCTTTAAGCATAGCTTTCTTCCATAGAGTTTGACTGAGAACATCTGAAACACTAGGAGGAACAGATACAGAGGAGATACACAAAGTGAAAGCACGATATGTTGGGGATAAGGCATTATAGGATACAAACTTAGATATGGGATGCTTTGTACAACTACGAACACCCTTATGATAGGCAATAGGGATATCAAGATCAATAGGAATGCTATTGGGAAAAGAATCAGCAATATCAATGTCAACTAAGGAATTACCTGGATCGAGAGAGACTTCTTGGTCCTGGGGTGAGTCAATAACTTGTTTTGCCCTCCTAGTGGAGACAATTGGCTGCTTTCCCTGCTACAAATCATTAGTGTTAGGAGGACTAGACAAAGGCACCTCAGTAAGAAGCTCCTCCTGAATGGGAACAGGCAAAGAAAGGTCATTCCCTCTGAATGGACGACTTATTCTCTACTTGTATAGTAGTCTCCTCTTGTAAAGAATCCCGAGCAGTGGAAAAAGGAACAGACTCAAAAAATGTAACATCCATGGAGACAAAGCGACAATGAGTGGTAGGGTTATAACATCGATACCCTTTTTGAGTGACGGAGTATCCAAGAAAGACACATCGGATTGCCTTAGGGTCCATTTTGCCCTTGTGATGATGAATGTGAACATAACAAACATAACCAAACACTTTCGGAGGGACATTAAACAAGGCAGTGTCATGGTGTAAGACAGAGAAGGGGGATTGATAGCCAAGAACCTTAGAAGGCATGCGATTGATAAGGTATATAGTTGTTAAGATTGCATCAGCCCAATAACTTTTAGGCAGTCCCATCCCAATTAGAAGAGAACGGATCACCTCCGTAATATGACAATGTTTTCTTTCGGCTACACTGTTTTGTTGTGGTGTATCGACTCAAGAGGTTTGATGGACAATCCTGTTATTAGCAAAAAAGGAGGCAAGGCCACCATACATAAACTCTCATTCGTTATCAGATCAAAGGATTTTGAGGAGACAACCAAACTGAGTACATACCATCCCATGAAAGGTTTTAAAAATGGAATGAACTTCATCTTTGGTTTCATAAGATAAAGCCAAGTATATCGACTAAAGTCATCAACAAACACAAAAAAGTAACGAAGTAGTAGATTCAGGACCCCACACATCAGAATGAACAAACTACAAAGGAGCTGTATTTTTATCAATACTAGTAGGATAAGAAAGACGACATTGTTTGGCAAGAACGCATGTTTCACAATTTAACTCAAAAGATTCAACATAAGCAAACTGGGGAAGCACATTCTTCAAAACAGGAAGAGGTAAATAACCTAGTCTATTATGCCATCGTGTTAACAGATCTTTATTGACATTACTATTCCTAACACTAGATTGATTTGCAACATAAAAAGAAGTTGGCCTCGCGTTCAGCAAAAACAAGCCATTGTCCTCAAGTCCACTTCCTATCGTCTTCCCCGTGTCGAAGTCCTGAAACACACAGTGAGATGGAAAAAGGTTACACTAAAATTCAAGCCTTTTGTAATGTGATTGACAAAAAGGAGGTTATTGGTAAACTTTGGGACATGAAGAACAGAGAATAAGGTAAGATTAGGAGAGGCAGAAACAGTGCCCTTCCCTGCAATGGAGGCAAAGGTTCCATCAGCCACTCTAACCTTGTCCTTACAAAGACATAAACTATATGAAGAAAAATCAGATGTCATACCAATCATGTGATCAGTGGCTTCTGAATCAATGATCCAGGGTGGTCCACCAGATAATGTGGAAACCTGATGTGCTGAATGAGAGGTACTTGTCTGTGCGAAGTTAGAGGTGGAAACGGAGGAATGTTGTGCTAGTAAATGTCGGAGAGCATCAAGTTCAGCGCCGAACAAAGAACTCGGTGGCCCTGAGGAGGCATGACCAATAGAAGCAGTCTCACGCTCTGCAGTATGTGCCGTAGATAACCCCCTAAATAGACCAGGCCTTGGCCTAGCATTCGCATTAGCAGGAGCTAGAGTAGGGCGACCGTGTAGATTCTAGCATGTTTCCTTAGTGTGGCGCGTATGCCCACAGTGATCACACCTCAACTTGCTTTTGTCAACCTGTTTCCCTCCTTTTAGAGGATTAGGCTTGTTCCATTGTTGTATGGCAAGAGCAGACCTCTTAGACAATGGAACTTCTGGCTCAGGCTTAGTGTATACAGGTGCAGACATAGCCTTCATTCTACTCTCCTCAGCCTGGATATACGAAAACACATATCTAACAAAAGTAGGGGTTGGATACTTGCCTAACACTTGTACCCTAGCATGCTCATATCTTAGATGCAGACCACCAAAGAACTCATAGATTCGATTCCTTTCTACCATAGCATAAAATGCTTTAACATCAGCTGCACACACAGGTGTGTAGTCTTGGTAGTGATCTAACTCTTCCCATTTACCACGTCGAATGTGGTAATATGTAGCAAGAGTTTGGTCTTCCTGCTTGAATCTTGAAATTTGTTGTTAGAGTTCATACAGTTTTACAAAATTACCAACCGAGGAATACGTCTCTTCCACAGTCGTCCATAGCTCTTTAGTTGTTTTCACAAACAGAAACCCTTTGCTGATCTGTGGCTGCATGGATTGCAACAACCACGTCATAACTAGTGCATTATTTGCACTCCACTTTTTGAATTCAGGATCGCTCTTGGAGGGATACGCGATAGTCCCTTCGATATGGTCGATCATCCTACGACCAGTGATATGCATACGAGTAGATTGAGCCTACTCTATATAGTTCGTCTAATCCAGCCTAACAGTCATAATACAAAGGCCTGGATGGTGATCACTATTATCTCCCAATACTGGAGTCAGACTAGGAGAAGACCCAACTTCTTTTGAAGTCACCTTTAAGCCAGACATTTTATCAAACAATTTCTGGGTATACAATCCTCAGAAACAAAAACAGCAACAAAATACGTAGAAAACCACCTCTCTAACGCACAAACTTCTAAAAAGATTACCGTCTTCTGAGATGTATAGAAAAAGCAACCATACAATCATCACAAATTATTATAAGCTATGGAAGGCATAGAGTGGATCCACGGTACGTGTGGATGTGATTGACGCTACTTCCTTGCAAACAAATCTCATCTTGGAATCTCTTCAAAACCCTTCACACCCGGGTTTATACAAACTTGCCCTAGGTTTCAACCACAAACTTAAAGCTTTACAAATCATGCTCTGATACCATGTTGATATCCATTCCTAGCAGGGCAGTTTGGCTTATTACCAAAGGTTCCCTTTAGGTGGTGGTGGTTTTTTTTTTTTTTTTGGTGGGGGGGGGGGGGGGGGGGGGGGGGGGGACAGTTGTTTTGGTAGGATCTTGACTACTGACAAGAAAGAGGCAACAAATCTTTGTAAATTGGTGTTACAAATGCAAGATGGATGAGTAGTTGTTAAATTTTGTAGTGGCTACGGATGTCTGAAATTGTTTGTTTCCGTTTTTTTTATAAAAATAAAAAAATAAATAAGAAATGGGTCTTCTCGAATTGAACCGATATGATTGACCTATTCCAGGGATATGTCGAGAAAACTGTCCGACATTAGTTTGTGTCATTGCTTTTGATGACAATAGTTTGTTGCATAACCCAATTGCATAACTTGATTCACCATTGAAAAAAGAAAAAGAAAAAAAGAGGTCGTACCCAGTATGCATGGCCCCTACGTTTAACTAGGTCTGGAAGAGGTGGATAGGCTGATTTCAGAACTCTAACCCTCGTCATTGTGGGGGACAGATGAGCACTTTAATCACAATGGGAATGTAAAAACAAGGTCATTTGTTGATTTTTTAAGAAAATTATCGAGAAAAAGAAAATTTGGTATGTTACAACTGGCTCCTATCACATCTGACAAAATGCAATATACTTTTAACCAAATCTTCCCGTGTCGACCAACTATTCTAGTTCCTATTCACTGTGTAGTTTGTTCTTATTTATTTTATCTGGTCTTCCTTTTAAACAAGTTTTTATCTGATTATCTTCCTCTATGGCAGATGCATCTGGGACCGCTTAATAGAAAAGTACTGAAAATTACAAATTAGTATTGGTGTAAGAGTTTGTTATATTCTTAACCTTGTCTGCAAATAATGCCTTCTCTTGTGATTCTGGCAGTTTATAAGGCCTGATCAAAGTGCATATATAAATGCTGTAAAAGAGGCAACTAAATGTCATCATCATTGCCTTAAGGTGGTGGAATTTGTTGGGTTTGATGGGAGTAGCAACCCCGAAGTTGATCTCGTCTTGCATATACTTGAAGTTGCTGCATCACTGGAGAAGATAATTATTGATCCCCGTAGTTTGTATCATTCACCGAAACTGTACAGGATGGAAGTTGCTAGAAAGCATGCCAGGCAGCTAAAAACAAGATTACCCGCAACCGTTGAATTAGTGATTCTTTAGTTATTTAAAAAAGAAATAAAAAAATTCCGAGTCCCATGTCTACTGGTTGAGAGGGAAACAATTTCTAGTGATTATTTATTGTTCTCGTTGTTTATTATCTAAAAGGCTCGGAAATGTATCTGCAGGGATTGCAATCCAAAGTAGAGATAAGCATCTATGATTTGCTATGGAAAGCTTAACATAGTTTCAGTTCGACATTTTCAAACTGTTATTATCATGTTAATGTGTTGGGTTGTCTTATAGGATCTCAAGTAGCTCATGAATTGGGTTATCAAACATGATCTTTGGCTATGAAGTTATGATTTCTGATCTTGAACACGTGTTATTTATTTGTTCAAGTGTTGGACTTGTTTTTGGAAGGTTTTTTCTAACACGACTTCATTTTTATGAAGTTCGAGATCTAACAGGATTCAAAGAAGTCAGTAACATGTTATAGAGTTCATATACATGTTTGTTTATAATGAAAATTCAATCATCATGAGGATGCTGTTACAGAAATTTGTTTTAACCTAGGGAGTGCACATAAACAATATGAACCAATTCAAACTGAACACTTAAGTTTGATCTTGTAGATCAACTGATCAGTTTGTTTGTTTGTTTGTTTTAACTTTTTAACCCAGAGAGTTAACATAAACAATAGAGTCAAGATTCATACCTTGTGTGAGTAACATTGTTCGTGGATGTGCAGACGTGTCCGTACGCGTTTACATGACCATAGTGCTCGTATATACTGCGCTTCATTCAAAATGCTAGTGTTCATCAAAACAATACAGTGCGTATATTGTTTGCATTTAATTGTATATAGGATTAAGTGTTAAGTACAAAAAAAAAACTTATCTATTATCAATATAATGCACAAAAGTTTCTTTGTGGTATAAAACTCCCTTATACAATTAATTTGTTGCAAATATCCCATGTTCGCATAAAAATATTATAATACCCTCTTGTCAATAAATGAAATGATATTAAAAAGACTAGGCAATGTAAAATTACCATGGCTGATAAAAATGATGCAAGAGTTATTAAGAGATAATTTTTTTAAAAAATATTTACTATTTAGAAAAAGTTGATATAAATTAGGTTTATTTTTTCTATAATCAAAGTAGTGTAAAACAATAGTGGGGACCAGTTTTTTTTTTTTTTTTATGAAAAATAAAAAAGCTATATATATATATATATTATATTTTGTTTCATCATAGACCAAAAAAAAAAAAAAACAAACATATTTGAAAAAGTAAAAGTAAATGATTTTATATGTATAATTGAAAAATTAGAAATTCCTTACCAAAATTTATTAGGAAGAATAAATAAATAATTTGAAAGCATTACATAAAATATGAAATTACATTTAATATGATTAGTACTAAAAACAAAATTGTATAGTTTTCATATAATCTGTGTCCTACAAAAATAAATATTTATATTTAATATGTTTTATACTAACACTAAAAGTGTAAAGCATTTATATAATCTTTGACCTAAAGAAATAAATATTTGCATTTAATATGATTCATATAAAAGTAACAAAAATATTTTGACAAATTACATTGACACCCTTTTAGCTTAGGTTCAAATCTCACCTAAATAAAAATTTTAATTTTAACTTTCACTTTTAGAATATTATCTATATTTCACTCACACTCCAAATGTTTATTTTTACCCTCTAGTGACCATACAATCAGTTGTCTGCATACCGTTCCCTTTGGGCACCAAAAGCAAAATACAGCTTCTTCATTACAGCCTGTTGGGAGAGGTTTAAGCAACATTACAATGTCAATGTGTCTCCTACTTTTATCTTCTCTCTCTTGTGTGTATATCTCCACTGAGTATTTGTTTGCATAATTTTGGAACTCTGTCTAAATTTTCTAAACGTTGGTTCATTTTTTTTTTTTTTTTTTTTTTTTTTTTAGTTAAAGAAATTTTCTAAACGTTGCTTCTGCGGTGTGGTTATTTTTCTTAAAATCAAAATTGTCTATGTGTATGGTCGGATAAATTTAACTAATTTTATGTGAGTTGTGACTTATTTATCGTGATTTGTGACATAAAGAATATTAACAATAAAATGATAATAATGACGATAACCTTCACTTACATAAATTCGTCATAGTTGTCCAACATGACTTTTGACTCTAACAAATCATTATCCTATTGAAAATGATTTTTAATTATCAAAGAATGAATAATAGGTGATGAAAATTCATTCATACATTAAGTTACAATCTTAAAGTTATTTGATTGTCATATGTTTCCTTACCTATGTACATATTATGAAATACATGTACATACTATATACATATGTTTCTTAACCATCTACGGATCGATGAACATTTTAGTGTGTGTCATTATATATATATAAGTTGCAATCTCATGACAATTTGCAAGGAATTTCAATAATTTGACCTTATGAAAGAAACCTTCCCGGATGTTTCTTAGTGCGAAGTTCTCCAAGTAGTCCTTATGTTCACAAAAGAGTACATTCATCCCTGAAGATATCAGGGAAATGAAAATGAGAGTTTATATTGAGCTTATATTTTCTTCCAATTTTCTAAGTTTATATTTTTATATTATTATTGTTGTAATAGTATTTATATTCATGGGTATTATTTTGCGATCAAGTTGTATTTATTTATTTAATTATTTATTTTTGTTTGTCTAAATTTAATTACAATTTGGATATATTAAATTTTATTTCACTATGGTTTTCAAATCAAGTTTTATTTTTTTTGTTTGTCTAAATTTAATTACAATTTGGGTATATTGAATTTTATTCACTTATTGTTTTCTAAAAATGAAGAATAAAGTTTTCATTATTTACTGAAAAGAACACTAACGAAGTGGCATAAGTTGTACCCTTCAAATCAGGTGCCTTTGTATCACCTGTAATGTGCCTTTGTATGCATTGATTGAGACCAGCGCAGAAATTGTCTCCATAAAGACGTATAGTGGTTATCTGAACAGAGTGTGAATCAGAATTGGGACCACGGTTTTCAGTAGGCTTAGAAGAGACTTCAGATGAGACTTCAGACATCGTGAGAAGCTAGGGTTTCGATTTGAGAGAAAAAAGAAAAAGAATAAGTCCTGCTAATTTTTTTTTTTTCTTTTTCCAGAATGCAGAAAAGAGTCAGAAACCATCTAAACAATAAGGAATTAGGAGAGAATTGTTTTACTGAAATGGTATTTCATTGATTTTGAGAATGATATACACGTACACAACTTATAGGCTATACAAGACATTAAAAAAGGAACATAATAACTATACAACTAATATTCCTTATTTACAAAATTGACTAGGCCTATATTTAAACATTAAATACAGCTAGGCAATCCCTAGAGATCAGCAATAAATCTCAGCCGAATATTCTCCTTTCCAACAGCAATAATCACACCAAACCTGTGGTTTGTCATCGGCAGCCACTAAGGCAGAGCTTTGAATAGCAACACCGGTCCTTTCTTGCCTAGCATCACATTCCTTCGACTTTCCTCTCTCCTTGCCTCCGAAAAGACGTCACCAATTGAGGGAAGGGACTGTCTTCCAATAATTCTCTCCCTTCATCAAATTCAATGTTGAGGCCAGCAAGAAATTTAAAAATCCGATTGTCCTCCGCAATTTTCTTGTGATGATGGCTATCTTCCACAGATTTTCATTCATAGGTATTGAATAGATCGAGATCTTGCCACACTTGTTTTAGAGAGTTGAAATACTTGGTGACACTATCCTCTCCTTGACGCATTTCACCAAGTTTGAGAGTCAACTAAAAAAATTTGAGATTGATTACCCAAATCCGAATACATCTGGTTCACATTCTCCTAAAGCTCTTGTACCGTTGGATAGCACATATAGTTAGAGCTAATATCCTCTTCCATGAAATTCACAAGCCATGTCATGACCATAGAATTTTCAGCATCCCAAGTCGCATAGGCTGGATCATCTTCTATAGGGGCTGTTTTTTCACCATTCAACCGAATGTACATGCGAACCGATTGAGACCATCGTAAAAAATTATCACCATTCAAGCGGATAGTGGTAGTTTGAACAGAGTGAGACTCGGAGTTGATTCCATTACCTTTTGATGAGTTTGCAGTAGAGGAGGATGGTGCTACAACAGACTCAATTGAAACATCAGACATGGTGTTACAGTCGAGCCAAAGAATAGGAAACAAAAGAGAGATACAGAAGAGGGAAAGAAGGAGTCAGCAAGCAATTGCTGGCTCTGATACAATAAAAACAGAGAGAATAGTTTGGGAATGATTTTCTTATATATTAATTCTTTTCTGACTTGCACGGATTCCTACTTATAGGAATTACAAGAAATCTAAACTAGGAAAAGATTAACTAATTAAGGAAAAGAATAACTAATTAGCTTACCTAACAAAGATACATTCCTAATTTATAATCATTGACTAATCACTGCCTAATTTATAATTAATTTACAGCTATTCAATCTTGGTAATTACTGTCAAATATCTTTTTGAGTTTCCAGCAGATTTTTCTGCATAATTTGAACTTACAAAGAATAATTGATGATTCAAAATTTTATTTCTCAGATTAGCGGGAAATGGCTATCAAATCTCTTTTGTTCCTTTAGAGACCTTTTAAATAGGATTAACTAGGAAGCTGCAACACTAAAATGGTATGCACTTAGTCTATTTTGTGTTTTAGTCAAAGGTGTTGACCATATGGCAACCTTATTACTGTTTATCAAATTATGATTTGATGAAGTAAGATGAAAATAACATTACTCAGAAGGTTCTGTTTTTGAATATTTTTGATTGAGTCACTGGTTAGCGTGCATTGCTCTATGATATTGATCATGTTTCTCACTTGGTCCTTATGCAGTTGCTTGGCCTGGGAATGAAGGGATCGTAATGCATTGTTGTTGCTGTTGATCTTGCACACTCTAAATGGACCTACAGACTATTTATTCTTGACACAAATTGGGCTGAAATTCAATTGTATTAAAATCACAATGAAATTACATTGATATATACACTTTAGAGTATCTAAATTAGGAAACTCTAAAACTAGGAAACTGTCTAATCCTAAAGATATTGACCAAAAACTAATTTCCTAAAATCAGGGATTACAATGACTAAAATATTACAAATCCTCCTAGCTAATTACAGTTATACACACGGTTTCATTAGCTAATTACAGCTATACACACACGGTTTCCTTATTTATAGAACTGAATTTTCCACACTCCCCTCAAGCTGGTGAATGGATATCATCCATTCCAAGCTTGATTGTTAGTCTCTAAAAATATGTCCCAGACAATCCTTTGGTGAGTATGTCTGCAAGTTGATCGCTAGTGGAAATGAATGGAGTGCATATTAGGCCACTGTCAAGCTTCTCCTTTATAAAGTGCCTGTCAATTTCAATGTGCTTCGTATAGTCGTGTTACACTGGATTATGTTCAATATTGATGGCTGATTTATTGTTACAATAAAGCTTCATTGGACCTTCCCACTTGACTCTTAGATCTTCTAAGACAATTTTTAGCCATAATAATTTGCAAATCCCTAGTGTCATTGCTCTAAACTCGACTTCTGTACTGGATCTTGCCACAACATTCTGTTTTTCACTCCTCCAAGTCACAAGGTTGCCTCGTAGAAAAGTGCAATAACCCGAGGTAGATCTCCTGTCAATTAAAGACCCTGCAAAATCTGCATCAGTGTAGGCTTTAAGAATTAGCTCCTTCCCCTTCTTAAATAGAATTCCTTTGCCCGGTGTGCCTTTCAAGTACTGTAGGATTCGATACATACCCCTAAAATGTGACTCTTTGGGATTGTGCATGAATTGACTTACAACATTAACTACATAGGCTATGTCTGGTCTAGTGTGTGACAAGTAGATAAGCCTTCCCACACGTCTCTGATAGGAGCCTTTATTTACTGCCGTGTCTTCCAGAGTATCTCCAAGCCTGTGGTTGAACTCTATAGGCGTCTCTGCTAGTCTGCAACCTAACTTGCCTGTTTCCGTCAACAAATCTGTTACATATTTTTGCTGAGATATGAAAATTCCTTCCCAAGAATGTACTACCTCAATGCCGAGAAAATACTTTTGTTTGCCGAGCTTTTTGATTTTAAATTCTTTCACTAAACACTTTTTTAAATTCTCCATTCCTTCCAAATCATCACCTATCACTATAATGTCGTCTATATAGACTAACAATGCAGTCACTCCCCCTGAAGCCGAGTGCTTTACAAACAAGGTGTGATCGCCTTGGCTCTGTTTGTATCCTATATCGAGCATTACCTTGACAAACCTTCTAAACTAAGCTCTTGGAGACTGTTTTAATCCGTACAACGCCTTTCTTAACCTGCATACCACCTGTCCTGTATTCAAACCAAACCCCATTGGAACTTCCATATAAACCTCCTCCTTGAGATCACCATGTAAAAAGGCATTTTTGACATCGAATTACTATAATTTCCAGTCCAGATTAGCAGTCAATGACAACAACATTAACGGTGTTCATCTTCACAACAAGAGCAAATGTCTCAAGATAATCTATTCCATACGTTTGGGTATAGCCTTTAGCAACCAACCTTGCTTTGTACCTCTCTAACGAACCATCTGACTTGTATTTCATCGTGAATATCTACATCCCACCGGTTTCTTCCCTCTTGGCAATTTCACCAAGTCCCATGTCTTGTTCTCTCAAGTGCTTCCATTTCGACCTTCATGGCATTCTTCCAATTCTCATTACCTAATGCCTCGGATATGGTTTTGGGAATGGAGATTGTGTTTAGGCTTGTAAGAAAGGCTTTGTGGTAATGGGACAGATTCTTGTTTGACATGAATAAGTACAGATGGTGTTTAGTGCATGCTCCAGTTTTCTTTCTAATAGCATGGGAATATCATAATCACTTTGATCAAGAACTTCAGTGACACCATATTCATTAGAAATAGGTTCAGTAATTACCTCGCTAAGTCCAAGAGGAGGGGTTGATTTAGGTGATTGAACCTGCACAGATTGAGTGATTGGTGCCCTTCTTCTTGAAAAAACCAGCAGTGGACGAGTAGAGTCTTGTATGGATTCGGACTGAATGTTTGGCTCAGGCTGGACTAGCTCAGGTTGATCAATAGGAACGGACTGAGTGTCAACGGGAACGGACTGAGTGTTTGGCTGGACAACAGAGACAGGAACCGAGGAAGAGGATAATCGAAAATCAAGAAGAAAAATATTCTTGTCCTTATCTTCCGTGAATGAGATCTCCCCTTGAAGATAAGGACAAGTAAAGTAATGATCTTCTTCAGCAAAAATGACATCAGCTCACACATAGAATTTTGTTGTGGGATGATGATAGCATTTGTACCCCTTTTAAGTGGAAGAATAGCCAATAAAGACGTATTTGATAGCCCGTGGATAAAGTTTTCCCCTATTTTGAGAATACACATGGACAAAAGCAACACAACCGAATATTTTGGGAACAAGACTACTTGAAGCATTGAAAATAGGAAAGAATTTCGTTAGAATTTGCATAGGACTTTTAAAAACAAGAACCTTTGTAGGCAATCTGTTTATCATATGAGTAGTAGTTAAAACCACTTCTCCCCAATATTGCTTAGGAACATTTTTTTGAAACAAGAATGCTCTTGTAATAGCTAAAATGTGACCATTCTTTCGTTCAGCCACACCATTTTGTTAGGGTGTGTTAGCACAAGAACATTAATGTATTATACCCTTTTCTCGGATATATGGTGAGAGAAACTGATTAAAATAGTCTTTAGCATTGTTAGAACGAAATCTTTTTATTTCAATACCAAATTGTGTTTTGACAATGTTGTAAAAAATAGGAAAGACAGAGCTCATATCAGATTTATTTTTTACAAGAAAGATCTAAGATACACGAGTGCAATCATCAATGAAAGAAACGAACCACCGAGCCCCAGAAATGTTACGAATAGTGGACGGTCCCCAAATGTCACTATGAATAAGAGTAAATGGAACAAATGTTCTTTTATCGCTTATTCGGAAAAAAACACGTTTGTGCTTTGCAAGTTCACAGACATCACAGTGAAAATTTTCTAACATCTAATCTTTTGAACAATAAAGGAAACATAATTTTAAGGACTCTAAATGATTGGTGACCAAGACGGAGGTGTTGAAGCCAAATCTTATCTTTATTGGATTTAAAAGACTCTGAAAGAAATGATAATTGTGAGGAATTCGCAACACTAACTTGACCACTGGGTTCTTCAAGATAGTAAAGACCATCTCTTTCTCTAGCATGTCCAATCATCCTCCTCGTGCCTTGTTCTTGAAATACACAACGAAAGGGATAAAACACCACACTGCAATTAGAATCTTTAGTGAGCTTGTGGATTGACAAGGATATGAGATAAATTTTTATGAGGAGTGGGTCATGTGATCTATAGCTCCTGAGTACTCAGGAGCTTGTGGTGGATATATCCGAGACTTTAAAAGCATGAGCAGAGGAAGATATATACCTGAAAACGCCAAAGTGCAAGTACCTGTTGTAGATGGTTTCTCCAAAGATCCCAGCAGATTCTTCAATTTCTCAATTTTCTCTCTATCGAACTCAATAGATGATTCTTGAGATTTACCTTCTCTAGCCTATTGTATATTTGCCATATACGCCTGCCCTGTCCGTTTGGCTGTCCACCTTTTGTTGTCCAATTTTTGTTTGCTGTCTTCGGTGTGTCGTAGATTTTTCAACATTTGTCCCTAGTATGGCGGGACTTTTTGCAATATGTGCACCATAGGGAATCTTTATTGACTGGCCTTATAAAATCTGCCCGCTTGTTGTCTTTATTAGATGGCTGCTTCGGGCCAAAGTTCCTTACATTTGCAGCTTTTGTAACCAAGGCCAAACTATCCACTGGGTTATTCTCAATCATAACTCCTCTTATTCCTTCCTCAGCACGAACAATTGCAATTGTTTCATTAAGTGATGGCAGATCTTCCTTTCCAAGTATTTGGACTCTTATTGCATCAAATTCAATGTTCAGTCCTACAAGAAAATCATAAATTCGGTCTTTTTCGACAAACCTCTTAAGGAGGGCTGCATCCTCGCTGCATTTCATTTGAATGCACTGGTAATGATCCATCTCTTGCTATAAGCTCTGCAACAGATTGGAGTACTCTATGATTGATCGACTTCTTTGCTTGGTGGATGAAATCTTGGTCTTGATTTCATAGATTTGTGGAGCATCCCAGACTTTAGAGTAAGTCTGTTTCACGGCCTCCCATATTTCTTTGGATGTGTTAAGAAGCATACATGTATCACCAATTTCTGGCAACATAGAGTTCCATAAGCAGGACATTACCATTAAGTCTTGTTCATCCCAAGCATCAAATTTGGGATCCCCTTTGTTAGGCCTGGTACCGAGTAAGTGACTCAGTTTGCCTCTTCCCTTCAAGAGCGTGCGAACGAGTTGAGACCACTTTAGATAGTTCTTTCTGTTCAACCTGTACGTTGCCTGGATGTTCTGCAATTCCCCAGTTGGAGTCGAGTTGCTGCCTTCAGTCAAAGGAACCTCCGAGGTAGTTGTGGCCGGTGTTGCTGTTGTCAGCTGTTTTTGACATGGTCTTTTGGTAAAAGGGTTATAGTCTTGAGGGGTGATAGTGTGGGGTTGGAGATTGATAATAATCTGTCTAGCGATATGAGAGTTCGCAAGACCAGAAATACAATTCCCAGAATTGAGCCTACGGCTCTGATACCATTACACAAATTGGACTAAAATTCAGTTGTATTAAAATCACAATGAAATTACACTTATATATAGAACCGAATTTTCCACATTTCTCGTGGATGATTTGTTATAAAGTTATTGTCAGCCTCTTCTCTATATACATATCCTTTCCATTTCTTTATTGATTCTTGCATACTGTACATTGCAAATTTCCTTTGCTTGAGGATTAAATCTCCATTAAATTACACAGGCTCACGGTGGCTTTCATTTTCATTCTGAAACCTTATCCTAGTGACCTCGAAAGCATCTAAACTATGGGTTACTAGGGGTTACCATTATCCTGCTATTGAGGATTTTATTATTGCTTTAGTTGTTACATTTGCACTTTTGCTTTTAGCTTGAAGAAACGTACTCTATTCAATAAATTATGTATGTATTTTGTGCGCTCTTATGCCAAAATATATGACAAGGATAACCCTTGAAGCATGAAAAAACTTCTAAACTTCAACCAAATAAGATCAGAATATGAAGCTTGCTTATGTCATTAACACCAAACAATGCTTTAATTTTATTAAATTTGATGCATTTTGGAGAGATCTTCCAATTATAAAAATACCTAGTTGAGAAGACGTCATGTTACTGTGAGTTTCGGTCAAAGTAAATCATTTTAGACATGTTAGGGATGGGGCTTCTAATAATTTTATCACTAGGGGTGTCATAAATGCTTAGGGATTAAACAAAGAAAATATTTTATGGTTCTAAGATGCTATTTTATCTTACCTTGAAGAAACTACCTACTGAGTTGTTGAAGTTAGCTAATGAAATTCTTATGATGTTACCCTCTAGATACCAGATTATTGATCCTGCAAACTTCTTGTTCTCAAAAAAGGAAAAGAGAAGGAAAAAAAAAAAAAAAAAAAAAAAAAAAAAGTGAAAAATATATAAAATGTTCTCTTTTCTTTTCCATATTTTTGATAATGAGAGACATTTCTTGCTAGAAAGCTCACAGAGAATATGCCGTCCAACCCCAATTAAAAAGTATCAGCAACAACTAAGGCATGCAAAAAGGATGTTAATTATAACAGAAAATGATGGTTAATTTATGGATTATATACTTCACTTTGGATTATATGCTTAATTTCTGGATTATAATTCTTATTCTACAAATGTGGCCAACATTTTCTTGTGCCCATTCCAAAACTTGATTCATTATTGAAAGTTTTTTTTTTTCTCTCTTGGTACTCACACACACATGCCTCCATTATTGAATGTTTTGTTTATTTTATACTTCACTTTAGAGTTCTTGTCTTAGTTTTCATGAATGTACCCAAAATTTATAACTCAAGGTAGCTCATCCAAGCTAATCAGATTTTGGCTTTTTTAAAGCATGATACTTAGTTTAGTAGGGTTATTTTGGCTAAAATAGATACATATGTTATTGCAGTTCTCGTAATAGTATTATATACCGAATAATGATGGTGACCAATGATGGATGAAAATGTAATCAAAATTTGACAGAGTTTGCAGATTTCTTTCCAATGCACCCAGGATAGGCAGATCTCAGTTTCATAAAAGTAGTTAGTTGCATTTGTTTTTTACTGGAACAACTCAATGCAAGCCTTGTCAATCTGAACTTTGAACTCTTTCTCACAATTCTCCTGATGTAACTCTATGTATTACTCACTGTTTGGCTCCATGTTAACTTGTATTTTCTCTCTTATGTTTGTTTGTCTTTGCAGTGTAAGCATCAATTAGCAGTAAGACCTGCTGCATCAGTAGGAGCGTGTATTTGGACAAAAGCTACTGTGGTGGTTGTTTTACTCGTTTCAGTTTTTGTTTGTGAAAAGCAGGATGCGAGATATCCATTTCATTCATTCTTGCACCAAATCACCATTAGATGGTATATGCTACTTAGCTAGTTAGAGAATATTCACACTTTGCTTATAATTTGGTTTGGGGCCAAGATATGTTTTGTAACTATGCTATGGTTCATGATAATTGTCGTCTGCCTACTTGGTGTTGAACTTCTAGCATTCCTTCAAGGCTTAAAGGGCTGTAAACAAGCCGAGCCAAGCCGAGTAATGTGTGCATCGTGTATTCGAGCTCTCGAGCTCTGCTCGGCTTGGCTCGGCTATTTTTGACTAGCCGAGCTCGATTGCTCATTAATTAATATATATATATTTGGTACTTCGCATCTAACAGATCTGAAACCAAAACAAAACAAAAGTTTGAGAGAAATAGATTTGAAGCAATAAAGAGAATAAAGTTTGAGAGAAAAAGAGATAAATTTGGTCGAAAATTAAACTTACCAGAGTTGATTTTGATGGAAGAACACAGAGTTTTTGGGAGGGACAGAAATGTGACCGGAAAAATGGTCTGTTGGTGGCCATTGAAGTGGCGTGAGGAGTGCTGCTGCGTTGCGTATAGGGATGGCAACGGGGCGGGTTTGGAACGGGTTTCCCTAAATCCCGCCCCGCCCCTTTTTATTTTTGTCAAGTCCATGCCCGCCCCGAGACCCGCGACGGGTTGAATTTTCATATCCAACCCCGCCCCGTTAGGAAATACTGTGCCCCCGTGCCCGCCCCACTAACAAATTTTTTTCTCCCACTTTTTGGAACTTAAACTCCTGCTATTTAAATGTGCAAAGCCTAGGAATGACACAACATAAATAAAATTATGTATTCTAACAAAAATAAAAAAAATAACATGCACATAACATAATTCAAAGAACATAATAAACAAAAATAAAAATTTAATACAACCAAATCACAAGAAATTCTAAGCTCCAACTTCCACCATAACCAAAACAAAAGCAAATTTAATACCAAGTTTACATCCCAAATTAGGATTGTAAGAGATGGGTTGGGTAAGCCGCTAAAATAACTTATTAATATATATATATATATATATATATATATATATATATATATATATATATATATATTAAATATAGTTATATGCGGGGCGGGGCGGGGCGGGGCGGGGCGGGGCCCCTAGGATATGTATATTGAACCCTTACCCGCCCCGTGACCCTCGACGGGTACAAAATTTGTATCCATGTCCGCCCCAACGGTATAATAAGTGTTCCCATATCCGTTATTAACGGGGCGGGGCCCCGGCAGGGCGGTAAAAATTGACATCCCTAGTTGCGTACGGACAGGCAGGAATGAATGAAAGGAAGGAAAGTTAGGGTTGGTTAGATGCACACTTACATATGATGGGCTTGGTCATCTTGGGTTCAACTTAAATGAGGTTTGTTTAGTAATAAAAACAAAATTGTTTGGGTTGGGTTTTGTTTCCTTACGGGTACAAAATTGTTTGGGTTGAGGATTTTTTATTTTTTTAATTTTTTTTTTTTACAATAAACTCAAACACCTCATACATTTACTTCACTCTTTTGGAGATTTGAACATTCACCGTCCAC